>NC_143483.1:32529810-32884183 GCF_027475165.1 Benincasa hispida
ACTTGCATAATATTTTGCAATAATCATTGGGACTAATTTATTGATTACAAATTTAATTTTTGGTTAGAAATCAATCAAGAGAGAAGCCTTATTATTGAGAGAGAAAAGTTGAAAAACACATACAATCACAAACTAGTAATCAATTTCTTATGTGGAGTGAGGAGGTTGAACCTTTGATAGTACAAAGTTACATCAATTGAGCTAATGCTCATGTTGGCAATAAATTATTTATCAATTACAAATAAAACATTTCAACTTTTCTCTCTCAATAATGTTTTATTGTTATCAATTAATTGCTCATATGTGCAGTAAGTTTGACGCAATAAAGTCCTTTGTCCCTGTTTAAAATTGCACTGCATCAACAGAAGAAAAACTCTTTGATGATCAAGTTCTCTTTCTTAATTTGTGGATCCTTTTGGCTTGAGATGAATACGATTGTTCTAATCATTCCTATAACCTGCAGTCCCAGGATCAGAATCTACTTGATTACATGAAATAAATATTTTGACTTGATTCTCAAGTGTTGAAATTAGGTCTTCTTAGGGTGGAGAAAGACTCCTTACAAGTAGGGTAAAAAGGAAAAACAAAGACACTAAGAAATATTAAGGATTGATGAGAAAAACAAAGTCACAATGAATATTTTAAGTTTTAAGTATTGGTTAATAACATTTAGTGGTAAAAAGGAAAAACAAAGACACTAAGAAATATTAAATATTGATGAGAAAAACTAAGTCACAATGAATATTTTAAGTATTAAGTATTGGTTAATAATATTTAGTGGTAATATTTATGTTTTAGCACAAGTCCATGATTGATGAGAATACATTTTCTTCTTTTTCCATCATTTACATATCCTTCATGCTACTTAATATGACCACAATCCATCTGGCTGATGTACAACTTGCCAAGTTATTGGAATTTTAATGTTGAATCACTAATCATATCCCATGTCCATGTTCTCCCTCCAGCCTCTGCACCATCAAGTACTTGGTTCTACCTATGAGAAGCAACAAACCATTCCATTCAAGGGAGATTCTTCACAACCTTTAGATTTTTCTCATCCTGAAGATATTATTCCGCCACCACCCTCAATAGGTAATTATCGCCGATGTTTAAGAACAGTATCTGGTACTTCCACTCTTCCTCTGCATTGTCCACCATTTATATTTTTCTTGTCAAGGAACATAATGCTACCCTTGTGATAAGAAGAGAATGGATTGGATTAGTCTTGGAACATGTTTTTGTTAGGAACCAAGGTAGTATGGGCTGCCTTTGTTCCACATTGGTTAGAATGGGATAACCAATGTGGTACTTAAGTGGTTTGGCTCTCTCACCCCAATAGCTGGCTTTTGGGATGTGGTTCTCCAAAGTACTCAAGTACCTAACAGTTTTTCATTGCTATACTTAAATCGTGAAAATTGATCTTTTACTCCAGATTTGCGAATGATTTATGCTTGAATGACCATGCTCAGAGTTGTTTCTGGATTTCCTAATGCAGACTTTAAAGATAGTTCTGATATTGACATGTCTGATATCATGAAGAATATGAAAAGTTTGTATGAGTATAACGTATTTCTTAGAGAAAAGCTATTGTCAACTCAATCCGAAGTTCGTGCTTTAGCAACCAAGTCTGCACTGTAAACAAAGCGCTAAACATAGAGCACATGTATATCCAGTAAGCAAACGGTACACTTCTGATACTGTACTTCAGTAACCTCCATCAAGATTTCTCCCCATGATACTGATAAGTCTTTCTTTCAACGTCTCCTTGTAGAACTTTGCAACCAAGATGGTTTTCTGAGAGAGTTGAATCACAAACAATATCTTGAGAGGTTAGTCCATACGTGGTGAGGGAGAGCCATAATTGACTCCCAAAACAAAACAATGGAATCATATTTTGTTGACATATTTGTTATCTCTTCATCCATTCTGTTATCTTATAGTGTTTGATAGTATATCCCTAGTATGTAGGATTTACTGCTACCACTTTGTGGTGTAGTATTCTTGTTTATGTAGTTCGTTCTTTGCAGGCACTCAGATAACCGAGAGAGATCTTGCCGATGTACTTTACTCTGTTGTAATATTGTTGATATTGGTTTGTACCATGAGTAGAACATGTACTGATGAAAGAAAATCTGTTTCTGCATCTGGTGTTGTATTCTGCTCAATATTACATCTTGCATTATTGAGGACTTCAATTGCTTCCTACTTAAAGTTTTCACCTCTACTATACTAGTAATGGCATTAGTTGGTTGATTTTTGGGGACTCTATTATAAAAGAGAATGCACAAAAAAGGGTAGATTGAGTATTCTCACATCTAATTTAGATATATTGGATATTCTACTAAATATATATTATTTATATATATAAGGGGAAAAAGAAAGATAATGGATATTCATGCCCATGATCCCAAGATAAATGAAGAAACCTGCCATTTGTAAAAGAGAATATAAAGGGCTGTTTATGCATGTTTTCGAATTCTTTTAATTTGATATATTGTTGTTTTAACTATAAAAAATCAGTTAAAGAAACTTTTTTTTTAAAAAAAAAATATTCTGATTATGTTTGTCCATCTATCTCTCTCACAATAAAATTTGAGCCACAAATTTTGTTAACATATACATGTTCGTTAAGTTATATTCGCTTATGCTTTTGCTTTCATATTTATTAACTTAAAACTTTTATATATTTGAATGTATGCTTAGAAGGCATTATTAATTTGAATGTATGCTTAAAAAGCATTATTAATTGTATATGAAAGATTAAATTATTAAATTTGTGTTTGTTTAGTTTTTGAGTTTTATAAGTATTTAATAAATTTCGTGAGAGGAGTCTTTCATTGCTACTTTCAATTGTATTTCGAATAGGTTTTTGAACTTTTAAAAAAGTTAATAAATTTGAATATTACTTAAATTTGATGTTCAATAGATCTTTTAATTTTCAATTTTGCATTTATATAGTAATTAAGATGTATTCGACACCGTTTAGAATTTAAGGTTCTAAGTGTATATAAAATTCAATTTTATCTCCTTTAGACCAATTAAATTTAGTTTAAAGAAACATTTGGTCTCCAAACTTTTGTGAATGTAGAAATTTTGTTTAGAAATATTCCCTAAAAATTTAGTAAATAACAATTTAGTCTTCTACTTTATAATTTGCAATGATTTAATCATATCGTAAAAATTATTATTAAGATTTAATAGAAAATTTTTACACATGGATCTGGGATCAAATTTATTTATAAACAATAAAGATTGAGTCCTTGAATAATAAAAATTGACACTTATTTTTCATGAGATGTTCATGTTGTTAGAAATTTTAAAATATAAGGAATTGTTATTCATTAACGTTTATGGACTAAATCTTTACAAATTTAAAAAGACTAAATCATTACTAACTAAAGTTCAAAAGCTTAGGCCCCATTTGATAACCATTTGGTTTTTTGTTTTTGTTTTTGAAAATTAAGTCTATTTCATTCACATTTCTGACCATGTTTTGCATCTTTTTAAGTACAATTGTTGAATTCTTAGCTAAATTTCAAAAATAAAAACAATTTTTGAAAGCTACTTTTTTTAGTTCTCAAGTTTTGGCTTGGATTTTTAAACCATTGATGAAAAGTAAATAACAAAAGAAGAAATTTGGAAGTGGGAGTAGTGTCTATAGACTTAAATTTCAAAAATAAAATGATTACAAAACGAAGCCTAAATTGTTACTTCAATAAAAGTTCAAATACCAAAGTTGTTTTTGTAACTATTAATTTATAATTTTTTTAATATGTTAAAAATCTATTAGATACAAAACTAAAATTTTTAACCTAAATTCAAAGTTTCCAGTCGTAAAATTAAAAGTTAAAGACCTCTTTGATAGTTTTAAAAGTTAAAAAGTCTAAATGAACATTACTTCAAAGTTCAATAGTAAACTTATAATTTAAGTTAAGGTTGGTTGCATAAATAACAATCAAGCCTAAAATAATAAAAGATGTAGCACAAAAATAAATATATTAAAGATACGACTCAAAATTACCGTAAGATATCACTAATAGTAGCTATCAGTGATAGCCATATTGGTAGATGACTAAAAAGTCCCACCATTTCGTGCTTATTCTTCCGATTTTCTTAAATTGAAAGCTATCACTGATAGCAATTATCGGTAGCCACTGATAGCTACTATAAATTGTTATCATCGATAACTTTCAATTTGAAAAATATGAATACAACCTTGAAATAGTAATACTTGAAATATTAACTTTCAATTTGCTATAGTCATCATTGGCTATCATTGATACATTTTCATCAATTGGAATCAAACTTGAGTATTAACACTTAAAGCTATCAATGGCTATCAGTGGTAGATTTTAATAAATAGTTATCAATTTTGAAAGGAAACTATCAACTTTTAAAGAGATAAACATTTAAAGTTATAAGTGATAGAAGTCTACAAATGAGAAGTCTATAAGTGACTATCATTGATGCCTACCTAAGTCAAATCACCAATATCATTAATATCATTCATTTAATTGATATGTACCTAAGTCATATCACTGATATACAGATATCACCGGTAGCTTCTATTAGTGAATATCACTAATAGCCTCTATCAATGGCTATCATCGATAGTTTTTAGCAATGGTTATCAATTATAGACTTTCATTAAATGGAATCAAATTTTATATAATTGATATCATCGATATATGAATATCACCTAAATTCCATACTGATATCACTTATATCGTGGTTATCGATGATAGCTTCTATCACTGATAGCATGTCATCAGAGATAACTTTTGTCATTCCTTTTTACCGTCAAATAGTATGTTGTCATTGATGGCTTCTATCACTGATAATATGTTATTAGTGATAACTTCTAGGCAACTCACTTATATTTTAGGTCAAGATTCAGCTTTATTAATTAATTAAATTCACTAAATTGGCTATCAATGATAGGCTTCTATAAGTGGCTATTAACTGTGAAAGAAAATCATCAAAGATTAAGTTATCAATGATATAAAATATTAGTGGCTATCACTGATAGACTTTCATTAGAGACTTGATTTTGAAATATTAACACTCAAAGTTATGAATGACTATTATTGAGAAACTTTTATCATGATTATCAATAATAGACTTTTATCACTAATAAACTTATATGCTGATATCTATCTAAGTTTGGTATCACTAGTACATGAATATGATCGATATCTATCTAAGTTCTATCACTATTATGACTAATAATGATGTTACCAATACACAAATACATAAATTATTTCAATTTGTGCTCTTCATTTTGGGTCATCTATGCCATTATTTCAAGTTTATTACTAGTAGACTTCATACTAAGTCCTATAAAAAGAAAAAAAAATTACTGACCCATTTGATAACGTTCTCATTTCTCATTTTCTAAGAAATAAAATTGTTTAATAACTAATATCGTTTCTTATTTCAAACTTTTAAGAAATGTTTCTAAAAATGGTGCAAATTTGAGGACTAAAAAAAGTAGTTTCTTTCAATTATGTTTTCATCCACTATTTATATTTAACATTTCATTTTAATAATCAAATTTGATTATTGACTTGTTAGTATCAAATCACTTATAAGTGTTGGGTTCAAAACTCAGTTTTATAATTCTTCTTTTTTTGAAAAAAAGAATAAAGAAAAGAAAAAATGGGAGAAAGAAAAAAAATGAACAAAATAAAAATTAATAAAATGGAAGAAGACATGCAACAAGATAAGGAGGACATAATTAAAAATTAGAAAAAATTCAAAAGTTGACTCATCAACACTACCATATTTACAAGTATTTCAAAAGGTGCTATATTTTTAGATTTTTTCCTTATTTTGTTATCAATTTGTATGAAAAATCAATTTAAAGCTCAATAAGCATTCATTTCTTTGGTCTTATTTTTTTAAAAAAATATTTTTTAATCGAGCATGCACTCTCTTTTTTCTATTATATTTTAAATTAAAAAAATCAAATATTGGCAATTGCAAAGAGCAACTATTTCAAGATAAAAGTAAGCAAAGAATAAAATAAATAATTAAAAAAAAAAACATCAAACTTGCTCTATAGTTCCATAAGGGGGTGTTTGGCGCGTGATAAAAGCATAGAATTGAGATGAGTTGAGTTGGTAATTATTATATGGAGAGTTAAATTGTCTGTGTTTGTTGTGCAAAGTTGAGTTGAGTTGGTAATTATTGTCTGTGTTTGGTGTGCAAAGTTGAGTTGAGTTGAGTTTGGAAGTCTGTGTAGCGTTGAGTTGAGTTAGAGTATCTGATGTAGTTTTTTATGAATGAGATTGGTTTTTTTTTTTCATTTTTTATTTTTTAGTTTTATGCTTTGCTATTGTTGATTAATTTTTAACTATACACCTATTTACTCAAATCATTTATGACATAAAATAGATAATCTCAATTTTTTATCTCAATTTGTAGAACATAATAGATTATTTTCCATTATTCTTTTGAAAAAACTGTAATAATATTAATTCTCTTCAATCTGTAAAATATATCACTAAAATACATTTCATATTGTTGCTTAATTACTATTGAATTGGTATATTATATGTATATATATTGAATCTCGCTAACTTAACATTATTATTTCACATATCGTACACATGAACGTTGAATAGCTGGATAACTTAACAGTTTATTTTTATATAATATGGATTGTATATCTGGAGCTGAAATTGTACCTAGGATAATTACCTTCCATTTGATAATGATGGTGAGCATGTGATGTAGTACAAAAATAATATCAACCGATTGAACATGTGGCCGTTTAAAAAAATCACAAAATATATGATTTTTCAGGTTGAAATATTAGGTGGTTAGTCTAGTGGGTCCGAGCAAGTAGGCGTGTACAGTACCATAACCATCTGTCTTCTGGTACAGCTAGGAAGAGGTTTATTTTTTGTATGTCCGTACTAATTATATTAATCAAGTCACATCTATCATCCTTAGTGAGCCCTTCAATACTAAATATGGCTTGAACTACCTCATTTCAATGTCCAAATTCCATCTCATATTTCTCGGCTTGCCACGCAACGAGTCTGCCCATGTCGCTGATTGCATATCAGCGGTTGATCGCATGATGTCGATCATTTCATTATGGAAGGTGAGTCGTTTCCTCTTACTCCCTCTAGATGGCTCCACTGATACGCTCACTCTGCCGGTGGAAATATCTGGTACACCTGCTCTCAACGTGGACATATCTCCTTAATCTTCTTCCATTGCATCCTTAGGCAGTTAGGTTTGTTCATTATCAGGGGTAGGGTATTCTTGTGATCCTAGCCAAATCTCATCTTCCATTTTCCAGAACAAATTTGACACCATCACCACTGGTGGCTCGCAATAGTGCCTGGTTACCCTATCCTTCCCAAACACACTTGATAGTTCATCGTAATGGGGGAATGACTTGTTCCACAATCCCTTCTCGTTATGATGACTCTGCATTCGTATATGGGAGCAATATTAGAAATTATACAAAAACAGGTTCGGTGTCAAGTCAAAAATAAATAAATTAAGTAATGGTCAAATCAATATTAATTTGGTGGTTGAGCTAAAAATGACATAAATTCAACATAATATCTCATACAAACTAGAAAGCCTCCGGATTTAAAGAGCTATTTCATTGGAACAAATCCAACTCCAAGCAAATAAAATAAACAGTTTCAATACTTCTAAAATTGAAGTCAATTTTAAATGTACAAAAATTAAATTCATTTGAACGTTGAAAAACAAATTTAATAGAATGAAGAAAAAAATCAATTCACTCAGAAAACAATTTGAAAGGAAATAAAACTAAAACAGAAATCATGCTCAAAAGATAAGGAAAAACAAATTCGAAGGAAATTAAAAAAAAAAAACCTTCATCAAAAGATAAGGAAAAACGGAGATGCATGTCATTTTTTAATCTAAAAATCATAAAGAAATGAAATTAAAATAGAAATCATACTCAAATATGAGATTGAAAAAATAAAATTAAAATAGAAATCATAATCAAATTGTAAAGAACAAATCATCATCCGCCTTCAAGGGAGAAAAATAGAAAACAAACCTATTCTCGGGGTGGATTGACCCCACCAAGCTCCAATGACATGGTTAGTATCTCCTACCAAGAATTAACTCACCTCCAATTTCGATGGAAAAGCATAAAAAAAAGGGCAAGGGAAGGACACATGATTTAATATTGAAGCGGCAAGAGGAAATTTGGATAAAAAAAGTATGGATAACAGTCAGGAAATATGTACAGATATCAATAGGGGAAAGAACGGAGACGAATTTAATACAATATAAATGAAAAAAAAATACAACTCATTCGAGCTAGTGGAAACAAAAGTAGACCGTAATTGCAAGAGGAACAAAAAAAAACTATAGGGTTTGTTTTGGACAATCCGGAATCCAAATCGGAGAATAGAACTTTCGACAATTCGGAATCGGAAAATCAAACATGGAAGGAAGAATATCAAACATGCAAAGAAGAATATCAAACATTCATGAGGAAGAATAGAGACGGATTTAGTACAATATAAATGGATAAAAAAAAATATAACTCATTCAAGCTAATGGAAAGAACAGTAGACAGTAATTGTAAGAGGAAGAAAAAAATTATAAATGTTAGCTTTGGGCAATCTGGAATCGAAATTGGAAAATAGAACCTTCGACAGTCCGGAATCGAAAAATCAAACATGGAAGGAAGAACATCAAACATACAAGAAAGAACATCAAACTTGCAAGGAAGAATATCAAACATGCATGAGGAAGAACAGAGACAAATTTAATACAATATAAATGGATAAAAAAAGTATAACCCATTCGAAACTGTGGAAACAACAGTGGACGGTAATTGTAGGAGGAACAAAAAAATTATAGGGGTTTGCTTTGGACAGTCCGAAATCGGAATAGGAAAATAGAACCTTTGACAGTCCAGAATCAGAAAATCAAACATTGAAGGAAGAATATCAAACATGCATGAAGAAATGAAGATGGATTTAATACAAATCTTCAGCGTCGAACAAAGTAATCGGAAAAAAAATAGAAATTTGAACAAGAAAAAAAAAACTAGATCTACTATAAAATAAAAAATAATTAGATATACCAAGAAAATGGTTAGATCTACCGAAATATCGTTAGATCTACAACAAAATCGTTCGTATCTACCCGATCTAAGAAGAAACCAAAGAAGAATATCAAGAATAGACATAAAGAGAAACCAAAAAAATCATTTTAAAGCAACGACGTACAGAGAAACCAAAAAAAAAAGACATACAAAGAAACCAAAGTAGAGAAACAAAGAGATGAAAAGAAATACAACCCATTCCAGCCAAAGAAAGAACAAAGAGACCAGATGAAGAAGGCAAACCAAGCGACGAAAGAAAGATGAGAAGAGAGAGAGGTGATTAATTACGTGTGACGAGAAGAGAGAGAGGAGGCAGAATAATGAATGAACTTGCAAATGAGGCATGAAACGAAGAAAGAAAACGAGGGGTTAAATGATGGATTTAAAACCCACTATTTTAAGTTAAGCATACATCAAACAACGGGTGGGCTTTTTAAGTCCAACCCAACTCAATACACCCATCAAACATGCCCTATGCCCTAATTCAACAAAGATACTTGCAATCCGTACACTTTGACCTTCGTTCAAAAGAAATTGTGCCAATTGCTCAAGATTTCAATAAAGCTTAAAATTAAAGCAGTACAGTTTCACATAAAACATAGTGCATTGCCTGGTATCGTCGAGACAGGTAAATAAGCATGACGATCCACAAGATGCTATTTTATGCCTTCAGCAGACAATAGAGAAAGTATTTAACAATGAAGTACTGACACAAATTTAAGTTAGAAACCTTCACTTTAACCCGACACAAAACCGGCTATGTGCATCTCAATCAGTGAACAGATCTGATCAGAATTCATTTCCTCAAGACTCAGCTCGAACCATGTAGTTCAATCTCCTCATACAGCACTGCTTAAACAACCAGATCGAATTCCGAGCACATCAAGGAATATATAAGCTAGAGAACGCAATGTTAGATTTCACATTTACCAACTGAATAGGCAACATAGACTATCAGCCATAGGCATTGCACCGACCCTGATCATGTCACCAATGACGACCATGATCTTCATACTTTACCATTGGCAATGCGAGGTAGACAAATTTGTCATCACACAGTCCCATTCGTCTTTTTGTTGGCCCCCGGCAATCTTGACAAAAACTTGTGAGGACAAGAGATCATGCCAGAGAACAAGAGCTACTGCAGATATCTTTGAATCCTGATTCTATTTTAATCTGCTTCCCCACGAGTTTGAAGAGACTTATTCTTTCGGGAGTGCTTGCCTAATGCCTGAGAAAACATCATCTTTGCAGCTCCTAAATGTTCTCTCTTCAAGTACTCATTGTCAACACGACTTGCCTTCGGAGAACTCTTGTCAGGTTTCATTTTGGCAGCAGTACTTCCCCTTGCCACTGACACGTCTGGATTACAATTCTTATCCACTTCATTCTTCAAGTTCACATGTTGATGTGACTGTGAAATGTTTTTGTTAACGGCTTCCACGGTAGAATCAGGCAACTTCGAATCTTTTGCTTGGACGTATGCATTGTTTACCACACCTTGCTCTTTGCGATGGCAAGTAGTATCCTCAGGAAGTGAATTAATTCTCTGGCCCAGTGCATGTGCAATCATGCGTCGTGCAACCACAGGATCACAGCGTGGCTTTGGCTTCATGGGTTTGCTGTCTTCTCCTATGTTCATCATGAAAATTCGCTCACGGACAGCCAGATAAGCTGCTTCTCTCTCTTCAAGTGAAAGTTGAGGAGATGATTTCGTTGAACTCGCTGAAACAGAACGTCAAGTTTAGGCAACTCTAAATTTTTTTAAAGTAAATCAGTAAGTAAAATGAATATGGGCATTCAACATAATAAATGAGAACTTTTGAACTTCCTCAAAATATGCAAATTGGAACAACATTTTTCAGTTTCTTTTTTTTTTTCCTTCTAAAAAGAGATATTTTCATACTCATTCTATTACAGAGGTCCTTCACACCCTAACCTTCAAACTTCAGATCCAGAATCCCTCTAACATCCTACTCAGAAGACCTTTTATTCTACTCTATCCATACTGTCGTATTCCCTCTGCTGCCATTAAAAATGGAGAGAGAGAGAGAGAGCAGTAGGGAATTTTCACAAATTAATATTACACCTACATACTATCACACCTCTACAGCCTTCAAATGGCCTTAAGTCCATTATAAATGCACATGTAAACTTTCTGATGATCAAATTGTAATCAATAGCATGAACTGGGAAAATATGCAGGTACTGATTATGTTGTAACGAAATAATAAGGAAAGTATACCAGAAGAATTTTCCTTTCTCCTTAATAGTTGGTGTGGTATCGTTGACATTTGAGGTTCATCATACTCCCACAGAATATCACTCACAAGAATGGATGGTCTGCAATACACGAAAAAGTGAATGAACAAATGACCTTTACTAGTATCACCCTGTCCTACCATTCCCCTATGGTTCCACAGTCTGTAAACATAAGAACCCTTGTGTTTCACTTTAAGCTATATCCTGAAATTTGGTTTCTTCCCATTCTTCAAAAAAATGAAAGAAAGATTGGATCACATAATATATTCATAGCTAAGCAATACATGAACTATGAATGTGATGAAGAAATAAATGACGTCCCAAAGGTTTTTGTCACAAATAGAACTTGTTTGATAAGAATTAAAGAAGTCCATCTTTTCATATAGCTAATGCTGCGTAGTCCAACTCTTTACCCTGAGTGGATGTGTGGAAATCTACTATTCTAATTAGTTTGTATGGAAGAAAAGCACGAAGAATTTGGAATGAGGGCAGCGCTTGAGAGCTCAGAATACAAAAGCAAGGGAGAGAGAGGGTGGTATGCCGTCTGTTACTTGAATTCAAGGATGGCTAGAGAAACACTCGGAATCGGATTGCAGTCCCTCCCGTATAGACTAAATTTCAAACAAGGATGGATTCCTAGTGGAACCAATCAAAAGGAGTAGAGGACAGAGTTCATAACTCCAAAC
The DNA here is from genome assembly GCF_027475165.1 of Benincasa hispida. Classification (NCBI taxonomy): domain Eukaryota; kingdom Viridiplantae; phylum Streptophyta; class Magnoliopsida; order Cucurbitales; family Cucurbitaceae; genus Benincasa; species Benincasa hispida. The sequence continues at coordinate 32,541,877 of NC_143483.1, forward strand.
TAAAGTAGAACTTCTTTCTGTGGAGAAGAATTGGAGGAAAAAAGAATGAGGGAGAGGCTTATTCAATTATTTCAATGTATAAATAACAATACATCTCAAAAGCCTAACTCCAACCCAAAATAAATCTTTTTTCTACCGAGAAGACATGATTTAAAGAAAAGAAAAACAAGGGTGAGGTTTTAATTCAATTTTTCAACGTGCCTTTTATACTTTCCCTAAAGTAGAAGAAAACAACAAAGAACCCAGGAATTGTTAAAATTCCTAGCTTCATCATCATATTAGTATACTCCAATGTTCTTTTTTTATTTTTTAAATCATACAGCTTTAGTATACAAAACAAATAGTGCCATAAACTCCTTCGGTAACGTGGATTCTTTTTTTTAAAAAAAAAAAAAAAAAAAAAAAAACAAGAAACAGGATAACGTGGATCTAATGTTTTAACTACCACTTGGTCTATATAAGTACTGGTAGATCCAAGAATGCACTCTCTATAAATATCAAATCAAATAAAATGCTTTAATAAGAAAATAAATAATTAATCACCAGATGCGCATACATGGAGAAACGAACTGCAGCACTAAACGATGCCCAGATAAAATGTTCTATCAATAAGAATTTACATTATGAAAACATTAAAAAATAAGGAAGTCAGAAATGGAATTGTTCACATACATCGATGAATCTGGGCATCGCTCCAAAACCAAGTGTCTATTAGCACCTTCACCAACTGATACGTGGGCAAATCTGACAAAGGAGTGGGGAGAAGTACGAAGTTAGAAAGGTTGGCATGAAGTTGGACAAAAAAATAAAAAATTCAACCTTAGAGGCAGGTAAAAGTACCCAAAAATATCAGCAAGACGATGCAAAAGAAGACGGTTGTATGAATCCATTGGTTCCAACTCCAAGATACCATCTGAACTGCTATTCAAATAAATTATTAAAAGCTAGTGATCACCATACAAGCCATCGGTAAAGAACAATGAAAATATAAAGATATTCTCCAATGGGCAATAACAATAATGTAAGTTAATACTAATGCACCAAACAAAGGAATAAAGAGTGGTTACTATCCTCTAGATTATGCTAGCCAAACACCTAATGGGAGATAACAGAAATTGACCTTCTTTCTGCTCTAATATGTTCTTGGAAATGCACTGCACGGGCAGCCCATTTTTTATTTTCCCCATTAGACATAAGTTGAAACTTCTTAAAAACTATCGGCATTGTCTCGGTGTTTCCTAAATAAAGTTTCAGCTTTGATTGATGTCCATTTAACTAATCTTACTAGATAACCACCTAATACTACAACATTTGACTTTAGAAAGCACATTGGGATATTTTAACATTCTAAAATAGTATCTTATCCAAAAAAAAAAATCTAAAATAGATAGCTACTCTTATAAGGTTTGTTTATGCTATTGTTTATTTGAAAATGACTTTCATTAAAATTAAAAAATAATTATAAAAAAAAAATTGAAAAAAACCTTGGGTTAGATGAACTTCTCTTTTTCGTGATTATAGGTTCTGTTATCTTTTATCCAATTGGAGAGGTATTTTGTAACTCATTTGGAGTGGGGTTCTTCCCATTTCTTTTGTGATTTCATACCAAGAATGAAATTGTTTCTTATCCAAATAGAGGGGGGAAAAGACGATCTAAAAAGATAGGTACGGTTGTTTGAGCCCATAACCTTCCACTAGTCCCTTACACCATTGGGTGTAATGAAACACAAAAATATTATTAAATTCAATAACTAACATTATCTAACCATCATCCAACACATTACCTGGTTTCATCATGAAGAAAGTTTATGAAGGTTTCTTCCATGGATAGAATAAGATGCTTGCTGGGGAGGTTGTCTTTCACAAGAAAGGCCAGCTCCTGCACCTGGGGAGTCAAATATCATCCATAAGGAGAAGAAAAAAAATGGAAAATGTAAATGAAAAGAGTACAAAGTAGGATTACGTAATCGGAAGTACTAAAAATTACATATCCACCTAGCCACATCTTTATGTTAAAAAGACACTACGGTTCTAGAATATTAATATTTCAGAAAGCAACTCCATACAAACACTCAAGTATCAACCTTATCCTGTCAAAAAGAAAAAAACAAAGCTACTTTTGAAGATCAGAGTGCATGTACACTAGCACAAGGTTGAAGATATGAATGGTGACAGAAAATGCAGAACCTATCTTCATTTCTATAACATCTTCTTTCAGATGTTAACTAAATTTCCCAGAACTTCAAATGCATAATACAACAAAGAGAACCTAAATTTCATCTAGATGAATCAAGGTACTGGTCAGGGGCAATACAGAAGGAAAAACCCAAAGAACAAAAAAAATTTAGAAGAGAATTCCAATTGTAGATAACACAAAATAAGGACTACATCATATTTTCTTGAAATCCAGTGTATGAATTAATTCCATTTGGGGAATGACACCCTGTCATTCATACTAAATTCCAATCCAAGTAGGGATAATAAAGTAAAAATAGATCAAAATCTCAAACTAATGAACCTTCAAATTACAAAACTCGGGCATAATAAAGCGCAGCCCAACAGCCAAAAAAAAGAAATCAATTAAACTAAAAAAAAAAAACCTCACTACCCACTACCCTGATCCAGAAACTACCAAACTCATCACTGTCAATTCATCAGAATATAAAATATGCTCGAGCCCACGAAGGATTCGGAAAATTAAACAAATAAACAAGACAATTTACGGCAAAATTAAGCGACTCTATGGAATCAGAAGATACAAGTGAAGAGGGATAAGACTGAGAAGAAGAAAACAGATGGAGAAGAAGTTACCATGGCGAATTGGGCGACAGTCATTGTGAAGTATGAAGATTGAGAACTCGGAGGAATCTCAGTAGGGCTTTCGATTTTCGAAGCAATCCTAAAAATTACGGTTTTTGACGATAATGGCGTCTAACAAACATAAAGCAAAGTGTCCTTTCTATTTCTTTGTTTTTCTTTTTCTTTTTTTTAAAAAAAAGGATTTATTTATTTTATTTATTTATTTTTATGTTTGCTTCGACAGAAAAATTATCCTTTTATTCTCAGGTAAAAGAAAAAAAATGTGCGCTCACTATCTGAATTTTTAAAATTATAGATTTGTTTGGTCTATCAGATTTTTTTTTTCTCCATGAAAATTAAACTTATAGATAGTATTTCTATCACTAAATTTTTTATTTTATTATCTGTTTTTTATTAATTAGTTAAGAAACACATGTAATTCACGTATTTTTTTAAATAGTGATTTTTTAGTATATAATAAATAAATATTATACCATTTTATTTTAATTAAAAGTTAGATAATGAAACAATTTTCATTTTTATATTATCATATTATCATTTTTTAAAAAAAAAAATCTTATATCTAACACAAAGAGAGAAATTTTGTTCTGATAATTAAATTATCGAATTAATATGTTAATATTCTAGTATTGTAATATATATAATATAATAATTTATATTCTAATCTTATTATATATCTATTATGAAGTCAGGATGTGTTGTTTCACCGTTTTAATTACTATTTTCATTCAACTGAATCTTCTAATTTTTTTTTTTTTTTGTATTTTCTCTAAACTTTTTTTACAACTATTTTCTCTCAACCTTAGCTCTCATTAAATTATTTTTTTTGATAATGTAGATGCAAATATTTAATTCATTTTTCTTTTACACGTTCATCACACAAATACATTCGAAAAATCAATGCACCAATTTGATGTGTGTAACCACCTCCACTCCAACAGATGCATCCAATTGGCATCTATTGCATCCTATCCGAAAGAATCACGTCCCGTCAATATCAATTGCACTTATTCAAATTAGGCCTTTTTTTAATATATAAATTTGTTCTGTACATTAAAAATTGGAAAAGTCATCTCCACTATCTTTTAGACGGACACTTGCACTTGAAAAGTCACAACCATACGATAAAAGGCAATATGAAAATTTATGAAAAATATAAGGGTAAAAGGGGCAGGTAAAGATTCTCTCTACATAGTCTTTTTTAATATAGTAGAGATGATTTAAAACACCAATCTAAATTTTAAAATTAAAAAAGTAACTTTTAAAAATTTGTTTTTGTTTTTTTTTTCTCCAATTTAACTCTAAATTCAATCATTATACTTGAGAAATATGTAAATCATTGTAAAAACTACTAAAGAAATATGTTTCATTTTCAAAAACAAAAATAAAAAACGAAATGGTTAAGAATACATTTAACTACATAAAAAAGAAAAAAAAAGTAGAAGAAAAATATAGGAGTAACATGTTTTTTTAATTAATTTTTTTATTATTTTAAATAAAGATGTGACATTTTAAATAAGAAAAATAACTTGAATATCTCTTCACTCCACTTGCGTTTAAAATTAATTTTCTAATTAAAAAGTCATGTTAGGATTTTTTTTAAAGTCTTTCTACTCAATATTCTACTATATTTATTGTGGATTTTTTAGTAAGGGAAAAAGTGATTATAATTAAAATTATTTTGTATGGAATGCCATTATTTTTTAAATTTGTAGTCTATAGCCTAATTCACAACTAGTATTTCGTAAATATCCTAAAATTTAGAAAATTTTCATATCTAAATTATAGCTACATTTTTTTAAAACGTTTTTAACCTTTTGATCAATTCTCTCTCATCAATTGTTGACTTTTTTTTTTCTTAATATCAAACTAATTAATTTTAATTAATTAATATTTTGTTAATAACAAATTTGTTTTTATTCACTAACAATTTTAGAACTTGAAGTGCCTATTACGTAGAGCTGAAAATATGGATTCCAACGCAATTAGAATCACTCAAATCGAAGTTAGAATGAAGAAGATATAGCTAAAAAAGTTCAATAAAAAATATTCAAGTTGATGACGTGGTAGCCAATTCATCAAAATGAACTAAATTAGAAGGTGATATGTGGAGTAATCGGAGGAGTGGCACATGGTAAACTTTTGTTTTATTGTTGGATTTTAAAAGAAATGATTTTTAAAAAGTATATATTATTATAATATTATTTTTTGTTTGTGTTTAACGGTTAGTTGATTCAAAAAAGAAAAATCTTCACCATTGATTTTTCTTTTCAAGATCTAATGGTCCACATAAAATACGGTTTTCACCTGCTTCTCTCTCTTTTTAAACTTTTCTATCCACATTTCAATAACAATTTCACATTTTAAATCTTCCCTAGTTCATTAAGCCTTCATTGTCGCTCTCTTCAAGCTTCGATTTTCTTGATTTCATCTGATTCTTGAGAGAAGTTTATTGTATAGCGATGATTCGTTTATTGAGTGTTTAAATTTGTAAATTCACTCATTTAGAAAGTTTGTTAAGTGCGTGCTTTTTTTTAATGTTTCCAAATTTTTGTAAGGGTTGCTCTTAATCCCAGAAAAAGAGTTGTCGTAATGATTTGATCCTCAACCGTAAAAATGATTGGGTTTGTTCTTGTGTCCAGAAAAAGAAGGTTGTAACTCTAAGCCATTGAAAGAGCCAAGTTTGAATGACATACCCAAGAGGAACTTGGGAAGTAGATGTAAGTCGAGTTGTGCGGAGCCACTATAAACTCAGTGTCAATTTCTTTATCTCTCTCATAATTTAGTTTTGCAATTAATATTTCCTTGCATGAAATTAATTGTAATTTTTTAATTTTTGAAATCAACTTCTCATATTGGTGTATTTGATTGTTAATTCTTAAATTTCTATATCGATTACCAATCTTGTTATTAGAATCAAATAGTGTGCTTTAAAAGTGTTAGTTTGAATTTCTTGATTATTTTGGACTGAATTTATTTGCATGAAATTATTTTTTGAATCACTTGCTAGCAAAAAGTTTATTGATTTGTTTGGGCTCACTATGGTGAAGATTTTAATTAGTTTTAATAAATCCTATTTACCTTCCTAGAATTGTTATACCGATCCTATACAATATTGTTTTCATATTACTTCTCTCATCAATCATTAATTTTTGTTAAATCATTTAATTTTATTATTTTGTTTTCCACTTTGTTTGGTATACTTCCTGAAAATAAGGAAGAATATTATCTTCTTTATTTTATTCTTGTCGTAACTCCTTTCATTTTCAACTTTAGAATACAACATCGTCAGTTCGTGATTTCTTCTTCTTCTTTTCTTCATTATAATTTTTTCATTTCAATGCTTCCACAATTGTAAAATATATCGGTAATATACTGGAAAATATAAATATACATTACGTATATTATTGTTTAGTATATACAAAAAGATATGTATATATTTGAATTTCGTGATAAACCAATATATATTTGATAAGTGCATGAATAAGACAATTTGTACAATGTAATATCTTATATATCGAATAATATATACAATATATATTTACATTTTTTCATATATTACAGTATATTCTGTTGAGTTGTATGTTCTAAAACTCGCAGTTTGTAATGTTAAACATATTCTATTATCAATAAAGATGTTATTGACGTTTATTCAATAAAAATGTTATTGAATATGTAAATTGTACTTATGAAGACCAAATCCAATAAATTAAAGATCCATGACTATTATTTGAATACATGAATTTTATATGGAGACATAAGAGTGGATCAAGTTAGCTAAAATAGTCTATAGTATACAAATAAGGTTGGGTACCTTATTCTGGTAATACTATTGGATGTAGCTCACTCTATAGTTGTTACCATTTGTTGTAAAGTGCTACAAATGAAGTGATCCTGATTCGTTCATGTATTGACATGAGGAGCGGGGCATCCTATGCAACGAGTTTGCATAAGATCGGACCAAGAATTAAGTCACTTTTACTTTATAACGTTGTTTACTGTTTAAGACTGACTATTTCAAAGCGATGACCTAGGTAACTTGACCTTAATCCTAAGCTAACTATGAACTCCTGTTTATTCGAGATTATCCTTAGATTTGCATGGATCAGGGTTGGCTCAACAGTGCCAGCTCAATAAGCTTCCCATTTCAGGTGTAAGGTCAGGTAGATAGTTGGGGACTTAGGGTACAAGACGAAATTCACTCCTACCCACTTTTAGGGATAGTAAAGAGGTTGTTTCCTTAAGTGCTGACTCTGGGTCTTGAACAAGGATCCTCACCCTCTCATTGGCTTGAGAGAGACTCGGTTTAGTGATTGGATCACAAACCAATTGTTTATTAGAGAATCAGTGGGACTTAAGAAGCAAGATGTAATCTCGGGGGTAAAACAACTTTTGACCTAGCTGTTATTACGAACAACCTATGAAGGGTTAACTTACTAATTATGGTAATATCGAGTGGACATAACATATCTACAGTGAGGGGAATACAACTATTGAGCTTTAGTGAAATGACCCGGTAGTTAACGAATGATGGTTAATTAGGTTAAAGACTTTAGTCAATTAATCGCGGATAGTTGGAGTCCATGATCTGTAAGTTCATGAGGTCCCCCCTACTAGCTCATAACATTCTAGAGGGGGAAAGGTTAAGGTATATACTTACATGTACACGATGGTATCTATAGATGGACCAAGTTATAGAGGGATTAACTTATCAATCTTGTGTTCTTATTTCCACTTTTGTCGCTAAATTCATTGAAATTTTGTTATATACATTTACTTTGTGTTTTTTCGATTGCTTATATACCACATAGATAGTTATATGACAATGTTTTTTTCTTGAGAGACTTACACTACACAAGAGATAAATATAAAAACATATGTTTAAATACCTTCCGAGGACTAACAATTAAGGGTTTTGCATTTTACAAATTTATTCAAGTTGATTAGTTATTTTTTCTCCTAAAAAAAAAAAAAGAAGTTAACTAGCTGTTTCACTAAGCTTTAAAGTTTGCATGCAACTTATCATCATTTTGGTATTCTCGTTTTTAATAAGTTGAATCGACTATAATTCTCCATGTTTTTACTTTTAGATTTTGACAATTTACATCACACATGTTCTTGTATATGCTTAGACACATCCATATTTAAACACAATTATTATATCGCTTGTATTTATGTTTGTACATTATGATAGTGATCCTTGAATAAATTTTGAGTATGTGAATTTGGTTTCAAATTTTAATTTAAGAGGTATGTAGACACATTTTAGCTATTGATTGGAAGAAATATAGGAATCGTCATATTTTTATTTATTTTTATCATCCACAATTTCTTTATAACAAATTTTGTTTATCTGTTATCCTTATTTAAAGACATTGACGTAGTTGGAAAAAAAAATGCAAAATCTTAGTTGGAGGTATTTTTGTCATAGTAAAATTATTAAATTTTTTTAGTAAAATATACATTTAGTCATTTTTACAAGAAACATCATTATAGTCATTTTTCAAACACTAATATTTAAATATACCTATTTCTTTTGTTGACCCTATTAACATATGATAGTTAAATTTGTAGTTACTTCTATTTGATGAGTTATATTTGAATTTGGTCAAGTAACAACTCAATTGAGTTATATTTGACACATATTTCAATTTTGTATTTATTTTATTTTAGTTTAGTTTTTGGAGAGTTACTAAATTATTAGTCTATAAATAGCAATTTGTTTTCCTTTGGATAGACTCATTCCAATTTGAAGAGATCTACTCTCGTCTCTTTCTGTTATCATATCCTATTGAGACGATCATTATAGTTTGTTTGCAATTCATGCATATTGAATAATTGTCTTTAGGCCAACACTTATTTGAAGTGTGCCTTAGCTATCTATTTACCTTTCCACAAGATCTTAAGGTTTTATAAGTTTGTAGTTATTTCAATTTATAATTGTTTTTATTCCATCCTGCTTACTTCTTGAGTTTGAAAATTATTGTTATAAACCATGTTTGTAAGTTAATATTGTAGGTCTCGTTTGGTAACCATTTGGTTTTTTTTTATTTTTGTTTTTGAAAATTAGCTCATTTCATCCACATTTCTTATAATGATTTGCATTTTTTTTAGTACAATGATTGATTTCTTAGCCAAATTCCAAAAACAAAAACAATTTTTTGAAAGTTACTTTTTTTAGTTCTCAAAATTTAGCTTATTTTGTAAACCATTGATGAAAAGTTGATAACAAAAAAAGAATTTTGGTGGTGAAAATAATGTTTATAGACTTAATTTTCAAAAACAAAAACTAAAAACAAAAGGGTTACTAAACAGGACCGTAATTATTTATATTTAGTTAAAGTATAATCAGTTTGTTAGTGTTATTCAGTTATTTACCTTAATTCCCCAACTCAATTTTACTAAACGCATGCCTAATAATTGGTCATTTACGAATTTATCTTTTTTTTTTTTTTTTTTTTTGAAAAATCAATATTGTGAAATGGTTAAATTTTGAGAGTAATTTTTAAAGATGGTATAGTTACCCTTGCATTTTTTTTTTCTTTGAGAAAATTAATGTAACACACCAAGCTCAGGATTTGTGATCCAGATTCGACACTTGATGGTCCCAACATTCTCCTGTATCCCCTGCGACCTAGCTACGTTATCCTTACTTGTCTTAAATGCTTTTAAGAGTGAATCACATGCATCCTAAGAAAATTTCTAGGAGGTCACCTGGTGTAGAATTGTTCTAAGTTAAACATGCTTAACTTTGGAGTTCTTATGATTGAGTCATCGAAAAGAAGTGTGCACCTTTTGTCTTTAATTTTCTGTTCTATAAAACATGAGCTTATTTCATCTTGGACTATTTTTATAATTCATACTTATAAAAAAAATAAATAACTTCCAAATATTTGTTAAAAAAAAAAATTCTTTTGGAAAGATGTAAAATAAAATTAAAAAACAAAGATATAATATTAATTTTGAATGACATCTAACTAAATAATTAGGGTCCATTTGATAACATTTCCGTTTCCTGTTCCCTGTTTTTCGTTTATTTCCTGTTTCCTATGTTTTGAGAACAAGAAACAGAAATATATTTGATAACTATTCCTATTTTTCGTTTCTTGAAAAAGAAAACAAGAATAAAAATTTGTTTGATAACTATTTCTTGTTTCTCGTTTCGTGTATTTTTTTCTACATTTTTTTTTTCATATTTTATAGTTTAACTATACTCTAATTATATAAAATAAAAAATATATAGCATGCATTAAAATATAAAAAAATAATGATCAAATACACATAAGTCTCGATGTCAAATTAATAACAATTATACAATTGTTTCTATCATTCATATGTTGCTAAAATTTGATTTACAACATTATTTCTCGCTAAGTTATTTGTTTTAAATTTTGAATGATGTAGACTTAAATCTAATTCAATTATATTCTTATATAAATGTCGTGGTTGTAAAAATATTAAAATGAACCTAAATGAATATCTTAGTAAACAAAATTCATATATTGTAAAATTATAACGGTTTCATACGTAAGAAAAAATTAAAATATATATATAAAAAAATGCATATTGCAGAATTTAAAATTTAAAATTAAAAAATATTTATATATACATATTGAAAAGGAAAATTATTTTAAATGACAAAACTGCTGAAAATATTTACAAATAATAGCAAAATATCATTGTCTATCTACGATAGACTATTATATGTGTCTATCTGAAAATAACTCTATTGAAAATTTGAAATTTGAAAATCAAAATAATATATAAATTTAAATATTTGAAAATTTAAAATTAAATTAACATATATATATAAAAAAAATAGTAAACAAATTTAATATAAATAAAAGGAAGAAATAATTCTAAAAGAAATATAAAAAAAAATAGAGAAAAGGGAAACATAAAAGAAAGAAAGAAAAATAAAATAAAAAAGTCTCACCTAAAGATTTAATCCCAAGATCATGAAGTTGAGAAATGTTTTGGGAATGTTTCCTTATCAACTTGTCAAGTCTACACTTCATATACTTTTAAAATAGTTTTAAATAAAATAGAAACAAAATAGAAAAATTATTTGGCCCCATTTTTAGGAATGTTTCTCAAATTTTAGGAACAAAAAACATGAATGGTTATTAAATAGGTTAATTTCTTAAAGGAAATAAAAACAGGAAACAAGAAATAGGAACGATATCAGATGAGCCCTTAAGTTTCATGTTTCTAAAAAGGATTCATGATCTCATATGTGAAGTGTACTTTTAGTCAACGATAAAGATTAGGTTCAACTTTTGGTCCTAGAAAGAGACTGTAAATGACTTGCATTGGTTTATAGACTTTTTTTCCTTCTTATTTGTCTTATTTTTTAATTTTTTTTTTTTTAGTTTAGAAAATTTGAACCTATTAAATAGATTTATATAGGGGGGTGTACATTTGAAACGAACCAAATTTTAGTTTTTATTGAAGTATCAGTTTAATTCAGTTTAAATTATAATGAAATCGACGATTTTGGATTTGAAAACTTGATCCAAGATCAAATCGACGTTTACATGATTTATAAAACTCATCCAAACCATTTATATTATATATATAATTGAAAATCGAACCAAACCAAACTATTTATATATATGTTTTTGAAAAAATATATATTATATACTACATACAAAAACGAAAATCGAACCGCACTAAATATTTACAATTCAATTCAATTTGATTTGAACTAAACAAACGATTTGATTTTATTTAGTTTATATCTAAAATCAAACCGAATCCAATCATGAATCTTCCAAAATTTATATATGCTTAATCGGTTAAACTACTGGACGGACAACTAATTTTAAGAGTTCGTCTTGATATATAGAGTGGGGTTGTTGTAATGATCATACATCTTTATTAACAAATTAAGTGAGTTTCCTTTTATATAATTAAATATTAAGTTCTTCTCCTAAATTAAATAATTGTTAGGCTAACAATATATTTCATTCTAGACATTTCCGCCATATTTTTAAAGTTTAAAACATGTCTTATAACATTTTCGGTTTTTATTTTTTGTTTTTGGTTAAAAAAAAAACAACAAAGAAAATCCATATGTATCAAGCCTGATTTGATCACCACTTAATTTTTTATTTTTTGTTAGTGGGAATTAATAGGCTTTTAAACATACTTCTACCTATTGGTTATTTTGTTATATCTATTTTTTAGGAATATTTTCAAAATTTAAGTCAATTTTGAAGGTTAAGAGAAGTAGTTTTTTTTTTTTTTTTTTTTTTATAAAATATTTAATTAGAAAATATGAAAACCATTATAAATGAAATTGTAAAAAAAAAAAACATAAAAAACAAGTGGTTATCAAATGGAGACCTTGAGTAACTTCCTGTTTTTAAAAAATAAAATTAGTCTCATAACCATGGCTTTTGAAAAACAAATTTATTGACACTACTTTTATTTGTTATGCAATCTATCTTTTAAAAATGGTTTCAAAATCAAACCAAAATTTGACTAAGAATTCAAGATTTTATTTAATGCTTAAAACCATAGTTAAGAAATTATGAGTGTTGGAGTTTATGCCCTAAACTCGTGGTTTATATTTTGTAAACAAATTGTTTATTTAATAAATAAAGTGTTATTTATTTTGATATTTTGACTTGCATAACTCAAATCCAATAAACTAAATAGATCCAAGGTTATTTAATGTAACTTGAACGTGGTTGACATGCAGGTGGGTCATGTTCAAATAATAACCTAAAAGGAATATAGTATATGGATAATGTTGGGATAAGGTTGGGTACCTTATTGTAGTAACACTATGGATACAACCCACTTTGTAAACATTACAAACGATTTGATCCAAATAGTTGATATTGTGATATGTAAGTGACGGTATCCTATATAAAGAGTTTGCATATGACTGGACCAAGAAATATTTAATCTCTCCTTGTAACACCGTTAACTAAAGAGATTAATATTTCAAACGATGACCATATGTAACTCGATCTCAATCCTGAATGAGTTATGAACTTTTGTCTATGAGGGATCACCCTTTGATTTGTATGGGTGAGAATGGGCCAAGTCGCCAACTCAATATGCCTACCATTTTAGGGATGAGACCAAGTGGAGAGTTCGGAACACAGCTACCCAAGATGAAGTTCACTCCGACCCGCCTTTAGGGTAAATAGATAAATTATTCCCTTAAGTGCTGACTCCAAGATTTGAACAATGGGCTCTACTGACTCCAAGATAAGTTATTCCCTTGAGTTATTCATTGGCCTAAGAGGGACTTAAATGGTTAGACCATAAAAATATTGTTCATTAGAGGATAGTAGTACTTAAGGAGCAAGAGGTAATTACAGGGGTAAAACAATAATTTGACCCAACTGTAATTACAGACAACTTGTGAAGAATCGACTTACTTGTAATGCTTATATCGATGGACACAAAATATTATATAGTTCATAAAATTGCAACTACGAGTCTTTAATAGAGTGTCTCATATTTAATGAATGTTGATTAATTTAATTAAAAGGTTTAATTAATTAATTTTGTATTATTAGAGCTTATGACTATAGGTCCATTAGGTCCCTCTGCTAGTTCACAATGGGTAAAACAAGGATCAAGAGTTTTGAAAGAATTTGAAATATTTAAATTGTTTAATGGAATATAATTGTATATGATATAATTAATATAATATATGTAGATACATTATAATATAAATTTAATTTTGAATGAGATTCAAAATTAAACTATACAATATGAGAGATCTAATTTATTTGGATAAGATTTGAATAATAAATAATTGAAATAGATTCATGTTAAGTTTATAAGTTAAAATTAATATAATAAGATTCATATTAAAACTATAGGTTATAAGAGAGATATGCATTTGAATATGATTCAAATATAGTTTTAATAAAAAATATATATTTAATTAAAATTATTTATTTATTTATATATATAATTAAGGGCTTCTTGCAGATTTGGCAAAATAAGTTTAGAAAATTAGGTACATAACTCATACTTATTACTTTTGCAAAAATGGCAAAAGACAAGCCCAATCCACGTGATCATGCGATACACTTGATACATTATTAATATACACTCGATATACACTTAATACACTTGATACACTATTAATATACATTTGATATACACTTAATACACTTGATATACTTGATACACTTTGTACACTTGATATACTACTGATATACACCTGATACACTCGATACACTTGATACATTTCAATTTCACTCTAATGAAACCAAGAAAAAAGAGAAATCATCTCATGCTCTTATCTAAAATTAAAACCCTAATGGGTCCATTACTTTATCTCCCTTCCTAATTCCCTTCCTACACTTGTTTTTCATTTGATTTTGATTCCTGTTGTTGATTCTTCATCTGCTTCCCTTCCCTTTCTCAACAATGTTGACGGGAGGGAGCATATAAACCTCGTACTCCATTTTACCTACATAAGTGAGTAATAGGCATGCTAAGCAAAAACTAAGGATATGCTAAAGTAAAGTTGTAAAAGGAAGTAAAGAAAGTAGGAAGATGGAGGAAGAAAATTCCAAGTGTTGGAAAAACCTAGTCTCAGTTGAGTTTTAGATAGTTTAACAAGTGAAAAATTGACTTAGTATAGAAGCCAAGAGTAGGCATACGTTGGTGTTGGGAAGCATTAATGCATGAGGCATTGTGTATGGCAACCAAGGTTTATAGAGGTTGCGTGAGACTAAGTGTTGAAGCCAAGGATAAACTATGTGTTGGAGCTAATCATGAACGCATGAGTTGATGGATTTTTCATGATGCGTTGATAAGGTGTGCGGCAGCAAAGAAGCTTGTGAGATTAGAGAGTATGCAGCAACCAAGTCATTTTGAGGTTATTGGACACATGGTGTAGGTTGGCCGAGCGATGACATGAAGGGGTTGTCTAAGCGTGGGCGAGGAACATGTCAAACGGCCACAAGAGGATTGCGTGATCGTGCAACGAAGAAGGGCCATCATGCAACGAGTATGGGCCAGGTGCGAGCAAGGAAGTGCTTGATTGTGCATGAGCATGGGCACTGGGCATTGGGGCGTTACATTAGGGTGATCGCATAGTGGTATGTGGGGCTGCACGATAAGTGCTAGATGATGAGCACTAGATGATGGGGTATACGATGTGCATGGGGTTGCACGATGAGCGCAAGGCTGAGCGTTGAGGCTGGGCGTGCGTGTTGACCAGTGTGCGGCGATGAGCGCAAGGCATTGGATACTCGATGCACGCTACAGTTATGCAATGAAGCGAGGAAGTATGCGATGAGGTATGCGATGGCGCTGTAAGACTGTGCGATTACTTGGAAAGCGTTGGCAGTCTTAGCATAAGGTACATGAGGTATGCGATGCTCGGTGGTTGTGCATTGAGGAAAGCTTAACGTTTGGTTGGTGATATGTTAAGATTAAGCTATGCGTGGGCTAGAACATGCATTGGTCTAGAAGTATGCGACCATAGGAGGAACGTGATAGCCTCAAGGTGAGCTATGCATTGGCCAAGGTTGGGCGATGCACCGTTTGAAGGAGGCATGTAGTCAAGTGATTGCAAGCATTGGCTTTTCCTTGCGTTGATAACCAAGAGAAAAAGATCAGCTTAGTGAATGATTAGCTAAGCCAGCTGTCAAACTTAGGATGGTTATTATCGCTTTAAGAATGAGGTGGCAACTTAAGGTTTAAGATAAGCATGCAGCTGCTGGTATAAAAGGGAAGCTTGACTTTAAAGAGAGAGTTTGAGCAATTCACTTATGCAAATGGAGTGATTTCAGAGCCATTCAAACCCTGAGTGTGTCTAGTTGCTAAGGTTGGATTGTTGGAAGGAAATTCCAGAGAAATCTAGCTAAAGATTGAAGAATCTGGCTGAAAGTCGAGCTCTTGGGTAAGCTCAGGCCAGTCTTGATGATTTGAGAATTTTGGCCAAACCACGAGGAGTTATGGGCTGAAATTTTAAGGTAAACTTTCTAAGACATTTTAGAGAAAGTTTGTGGAAGGAAATTTCTTGAGAAAAGACCTGAAAAATTAGTTATGCAAATTATAAGTTGAATTTGAACTTCTAAACAAGCAGACAACTTGGGTTGAACAAGCAAGCAGCTTGGGTTGAACAAGCAAGCAGCTTGAAGGGCCAGATGGTGATGCTGAACGCACGTGTTGAAGACTGAGCTGTGTGCAAAGGATGAGTTGGCACAAGGATGCACTGAGATGTGTTGGTTCATGAAACGCATGCTGAGGCTGTAAGTGCAAAAGAATGTTGTGTGGGTGTTGGTCTGTACGGCAAAGTGAGCGGGCTTATGGGCAGGCGCGTAAGGTGTTAGGCACAAGGGTGTGCTGGAGCGTGTTGGCGCGCAACTGGACTAATGCATGGGCATGCGTTGATGTGCCACAAGATGGGCACATAGGCTGAACAGTTGGCACAAAGGCTAGCTATACTATGAGCCATGTGACGGGCCGTATGAGCGTGAGCTGAAAGATTGGACACACCTGGACACATAGGAGGCTTGAACGTATAAGCGACGCATTGTGATAGGCGATGGTGAAATTGTTGCTGCCTAGTCAAGTTAAAGCTTAAGAATTTGGCTAAGTACTCAATGCCTATTGGTACTAGGCGTTGAAGGGTTAACATCAAAGACAGTGAATGACTTTAAATACTTTAAATGATTTGCAAAAGCTTTATGAATGATAGTAATTGATGTTTATTGAAAGCTATTTATGATAACTATTTTCATATAGTTTTCAAAGTAATGCATCTGTTATTAATGTTATGTTTATGCGTTGACTTTATGTTTATGATATGCACTTTAATGATCATGAGTATTCATTAGTACTGAATGCGTCGGGGCACCTAGGTCATAAAGAGATAAGAATGTGCTTTAGAATATATGAATAACTCAGTACTGAAGGACTAAATGAGAAGGTACTAGAGCTTAATCTTAGATATGAGATTTGTATGAATAGCTCAGTACTGAAGGACTAAATGAGAAAGTACTGGAGCTCAGTCCTAGATACGAGTTCAGCATGAATAGCTCAATACTGAAGGACTAAATAAGAAGGTATTGAAGCTCAGTCTTAGATATGAATAGTACTCTCAAGGACTAGATGTGAAGGTATTGGAGCTAAGTCCTAGATATGAGTTCTGATGATAGGATCCAATCTACGTGCACGTAAGATAGCTAAGACTAGGAGAAAGGTGATGGACAAAGGTGACACACCTTATCCTAGGGAACTACGAGGTAAGGTGATGGACAAAGGAGACACGCCTTAACTTGCGTATGTTATGAGGAAAGCTAGGTGGAAGGTAGTGGAGAAAGATGACACATCTCAACCTAGAGCAGTATGAAGAGTTGGACAAAGGGGTTCATTCTCTCGATTAAGCAGTAATGCAATTAAATATGATAAAGAGTGAGCAAGAGGGCCACTCTCAACTAAGGCATAGTTCAGCAAATCATAAATGCGATTTGTTATGTTGATGATTATGTGAATGATGGTTGCCTAAGTTTATGTTTCTAGTTAAAGCTTTTAATTTTATTATCAGTTTTATGCATGATGCTTATATTTTAAAATTTACTCATTAGACTTCTAGCTCATGTTTTTAAAATGTTCCCCCCTCCTAGGTAGCGGTCACTACCCAGAAGACATCTATGCTACTCTGCCACTTAAAGATAGGTTAAAGGAATTGATGACTTTGTAATTATTAGTACACATGTGTCTATCGTATGGGACTAGTGTTGTATGTTGGGCTCACTAAATTGTAATGTATACAAGTGTATGTATGGACAATGTTATGAAACCCTATAATGTAAATGTGTTAAGTTTCGAGTTAATCTCTTCAGTATGTTGGTAAAATGTATATATATGAGGGTTTAGGACAGATTGAACAAGTTAGTTAGGTAGTAAGTGCCAGCAAAAGGGTTGGTAACTACTGCCGTCACATCCTCTCTCAGGTTAAGAGGAGAATATGGGGCGAGGTGTGACAGAGCAGATTAGAGAAAGTGAGAAGGATCTTTTAGAAATTCGATGCTAACCATGATGGAGTCTCATTAGGGATGAAATGGTTTTTCTCGTTGTCGCTGTTAACCCTAGAGTCAAATTTAGCGATGAACAAATCAATAATATTCTCGATGAGGTATTTCAGACGTATGGGGATTTTATCCAGGGTGATAAGGGTTTAACTTTTGCGGGGTTGTTAAGGACTTGTGATGATCGTTCTAGAAATGTGGATCGTGACTTCGACGCGCTTGAATTAGAACTCAGTATGATAATAAGGGATTTTTTGTGACTTTAGAGACTTCGTCTTCTTCAATTGCCAATGAACGTGCTTTGGAATTGCAAAAGAAGCAAAGAACTGCAGTCTGGGCATTGTAGCCGAATCATGGCATTGTCTTTGATGATACTTGGAAGATTGTCAATGTTTTGGAGATTTTGATTAAGAGATTGAAGGCAAAGTAAGCTTAAGGATGACATTGTCTCAATAATTTGCCATATTTGCATCATGTGAAAAGTTGAAGTCATATTTGCTAAACAATAGTCTTGATTTGTCACCCGATACAATTTTTCTATAATTAATTAATTTTTATTTAAATTAAATTAAATGAAAATTAACTCCCTAGCCGTTCAAGGGAGTGGAGAGATGATACGTAGTGGGGAGTTACTCTCCCCTCTCTCCTTTAAGTTGCAGAAGTTCTACAGTTTGAAGAGGTTCTATTTTTTTACGTGAAAAAATACATCTCTCTCTCAAAATTTTCTCAAAAGAAAAAAAAAGAATACAAGGAGTTCTCTGCCAAAAACCATATAATTTTCCTCTTTCAAAAAGGTTCCCACAAACCGATTCTTGTAGAGATATAGCGGGGGGAAGTCCTATGGGTGGTGTCTTATATGAGAACAACAATTTGTGCTATTTTTTGAAGAATTGGAAAAAAATTTGAAGAGGTGTTTTCAAAGGTAATCTCCTTCTTCTCTGTGTTTCTACATGATAATCTTCTATATTTACTTTCTGTGTTTTTAATTCATGAAATTAAATTGAAGTAAAGCAATCACATATTTCTGCTCGGGATTCGAGCCCTCCTATGAGGAGACATACACAATATTTTAAAACAGTTAACTAAAAACAAAATTAGTATTAAAGGAGATATAAACATGTATAATAATTATTATCGAATTTTTTTTTTTTTTTTTTAAAGTAGAGGTACACTAATCATCCACCAAACTACAATCTTACTTCTTCATCCGAAATGATGGAGAGTGTTTTCTAAAACATTTAGATGTAGAAAAAATGTTAGAGAGTTAGGCGGCGAAACATTAGAGAGTTAGGTAGAGAAACAAACTTTTTTCTTAGAGAGAAAAGTAAGAGAGGGTAAGTAAAGTTGGAATTCAAATCACAAACTTCCTTATTACTCTCGAATGTTAATTGAGCTATGCTCGATTTTTAAAATCAAAGGAAAGAGAAAATTAATTTATGGAAGGAAAAATTGTAAAGAGACATGTTAAGACTTTAGAGAGAATAAATTTGATAAATACGTTAAATTTTAGGGAAATAAAAATGAAAAATTAAATCTAAATTTCGAAGATAAAAGTGAAATAAGAGTTTTAAAAAAACTAAATTAAAAAAAAAACTTGAGTTGTGTGGTTTGTTTAAATATTCATGAACTTTCAAAAATTTAATTAATATCTTTAAAATTAAAAAAGAAAATTAAAAATATCCTTATCATTATTTTTTTTTGGTTAGATATATAAAATTAAATCTATCTTCACTTATTGGCTTAGGTTTTTGGATCAAATGATGATTTAAGATGGTATAAGTGTTATTTCCTACTCAATTAATATTGATTTCCATTTGTTGAGTATTCTTTATATTTCAAGCCCATAAGTGAGAGGGAATGTTAGATGATGTAAAAGTCAATTGGTGATTTAAGATTTTTACGAAAATTGTTAAATTGTTTTAAAAAATTTCCTGTACGTACAAAAGTTTCATTAATACTCTTAAACTTTTGAAAATATTTAGAAAAATACTCTTACCGTTAGTATATGGGCAAAAACCATTAATATCTTGTTTTATCATTACGCTAAACTTTCAAAAGTTGTATTAATATTCTTAATATTTATTTTTTTAAATGTAATTTATGTTAGTATATGGATAGAAGTTGTTTATCAACACCTCATCTCACCTCCCTCTTTTATTTCCTCCGATGATTGAATAATTAATTCTTTTAGATTTTATAAAAATTCTACCAATTTCATTAAGGAAAATTAAACATGATGTTGTGAAAACTTGAAAAAAAAAATGTTATCTAACACACGCAAAACTTGTTATACACGATATCACAACATTTCTAGAAACATCATAGATACACATAGAAAACTGAAGTTCGAACAGAACATAGAGTTTGGTAACCTAGTTTAGTGTCATACCACCTATGTCTAGGGGCAGTATGCCCGTGGAAAGATTATTCACTAATATAAAGTCAAGCAATTACAACGATGCACTTATCTCTAAATAAACGATAATTACATTGATACTTAAATAGCCTACCTTAGAGAACAATCACTTAAGCTCTCCCTAAGTGAGATACTCCCTTTCAATGAAACTTAGACTCCCTTTAAGTGTGAGATCTCCTCACCTTCAACGTACTTAGGCCTCCTTTACGTATAAGAATATTAGTGAATGCTCACTTAGGCTTTACCTAAGTGTGAGACTCTCTCTCACCAAGAGGTATATCTTTCCACCTTCAAATGAAGACAATCCACTTGATGAACTTGGGCTTCCCCTAAGTTTGAAAATCTCTTCTCAAGTTGTTGAAGAATAAATCACCACAATCTAAAGTCTCAAGATCTACAACAATACAATCTTCTTTGATGCAAGATTGACACACACTTAATGGTTCGAGAGAAAACGCCCAAAAGAATTGGCTTCAAAGAATCTTCAAAACAGCTGATGAAGAAGTAAAGAGAAGAGAAAATAACGCACACTTGTTACGTAGAAAACCCTAGTACAGGGAGAAAAAATCATGATACAGAGAAATTTTATTACAATAATGTGTTACAAAGTAATGCTCAGAGGCTACAGTTTAAATAGAAAGATGAAACCTTAGGGAACACATGAAAAGACAAAAATGCCCCTAGGGCAAATATTCTATTTTTCAACACTTCCCCTCAAGTTGGAGATATCAACGAGACCCAACTTGCTAATACATGAGTCAAAGAGTTGTCGTGATAGACCTTTTGTGAGTACATCTGCAATTTGCTGGCTGGAAGGAATATAAGGAACGTAGATATTTCCATTGTCAAGCCTTTCTTTGATAAAATGTCTGTCAATCTCTACATGCTTCGTTCTGTCATGCTGAATAGGGTTGTTTGCAATGCTTATAGCAGCCTTGTTATCACAATAGAGTTTCATTGGCCCATCATGACTTTGGTAAGATCAATTAGGACCTTTTTCAGCCATATTTCTTCGCATATCTCAAGGCTCATGGCCCTGTATTCAGCTTCGGCACTACTTCTGGCAACCACCCCTTATTTTTTACTCCTTCGTGTAACAAGATTACCCCAAACGAACGTGCAGTAGCCCGACGTTGACTTTTTGTCGACTACTGAGACTGCCCAATCAGCATCTGTGTATGCCTCGATGCATCGTCTGTTTGATTTTCTGAACATTAATCCCCTACCTGGAGAAGCCTTTTAAATATCTCAAAATTCGTTCCACTGCCTTCATATGTTCTTCAAAAGAAAACTGTATAAATTGGCTAACCACGCTTACTGCATGCGCAATATCTGGTCTCGTATGGGAGAGATAAATGAGTTTCCTGACCAAATGCTGATACCTCTCTTTGTTAACTGGTGCTCTACTACTCAGATCACTCAGCTCAGTATTTGCTTCCATAGGTGTATCAACAGGTTTACATTCTGTCATACCTGTCTCTTTAAGAAAATCTACCGTATACTTTCGTTGAGAGACAGAGATGCCTTCCTTCGACCGGGCCACTTCCATTTCGAGAAAATACCTTAACCTTCCAAGATCATTGATCTTAAATTCTTCAGCCATTCTTTTCTTTAATCTGTCTATTTCTGAAGCATCATCCCCCGAGATTATAATATCATCAACATATACGATTAGAACTGCCATTTTCCCGGACACAGACTTCTTTGTGAATAAGATGTGGTCTGAATGTCCCTGACTGTACCCTTGCGATTTTACAAATGTAGTAAATTTGCTAAACCAGGCCCTCGGAGACTGCTTCAACCCATATAAAGACTTCTTCAGTTTACAAACTTTGCGACTGAACTGTTTTTCAAATCCTGGAAGCAGACTCATGTAAACTTCTTCTTCTAATTCGCCATTAAGGAAATCATTCTTCACATTAAACTGGTGCAAAGGCCAATTCTTATTAACTGCAACCGAGAGGAGCACACGAACTGTGTTTAACTTTGCTACTGGAGAGAAAGTCTCTGAGTAATCTATCCCAAAGGTTTGAGTGAATCCTCTGGCCACTAACCGTGCCTTATACCAGTCGATTGTACCATCAGGTCTATACTTAACAGTAAATACCCATTTGCACCCAACTTTCTTGTGTCCCTTGGGAAGAGTGACCTATTCCCATGTGTCGTTCTTCTTAAGAGCTTTCATTTCTTCTATGACAGCGACTCTCCACTCAGGGATTTCCATAGTTACATATATGCTGCTCGGTATCGAAATAGTATCGAGGCTAGTAGTTAACGTTTTGAACACCAGAGACAGGTTACTATAAGACATATAACTCTGCATTGTGTACTTGGTACAAGACCTCGTTCCTTTCCTTAGAGCAATAGGGATGTCAAGAAAGGCATCATGATCTTTCTGTTCTTCGGACTTCTCGTCACACTTAGTATCTTGCTTTGTCTTATCTAGGTCTTTCTGATCTTCTGAATTCTCATCATCATACTCAGTATCCTGCTTTGTCTCATCTGTATCTTCTTCAACATTCTCAGTCTGAACCTGGGGTTCATTATTGCCTTCACCCATACCAGCCACATTCTCAGTACTGTCACTGTTACTGCCAGTACTATTATGGTGATTAGTATCCACATTAGTCACATTCTCGGTACTGCCTCTACTTACATTACTTTCAACACAAGTATTATCACCACATATGTTATCATTATTAGGACTAGAAGGCTTCGTACCTGGAATTGTCATTTGTTTTGACTCATATACTGGAGCCAGAGAAGTGATGGGTCGCACTATTTCCTTTCTAAGATTCCTCCTATAGTACGTGATCCATGGGACTTACTCGGTAGGAAGAATAGGAGCATTGACACTTTTTTCGGGAATGGACTCAGGAATGTCTGGCAGGCAAGGACTTAGACCCCAGTTGGACTTTTCACTTATACTCTCCCCCGGAAGAGGACTAAGAGGGAAAAAAGGACAGTCTTCGAAGAAGGTGACATCCATGGAGACAAAGTACTTGCGGGAAGAATGATGGTAACGTTTGTACCCGCGTTGATGAAGTGGGTATCCCAAAAAAACACACTTCTGAACCCAAGGGGTAAATTTGATTCAATTAGAACCATGGGTATGGACAAACACAACACACTCGAACACACGAAGTGGAACATCAGGGGTAAGGCGGTTATCAGGATATGACTATTTGAAATAGTCAAAAGGGATTTGGAACTTTAAGACCCGAGAAGGCATTCGGTTTATTAAGTGAGTTGCTGTCAGAACAACATCACCCCAAAGATATGACGAAAGGGATGTGGATAACATGAGTGATCGAGCAACTTTAGTGACGGTTTTTCCATTTAACCACGCCATTTTGTTGCAGGGTATAAGCACATGAACTTTGATGGATTATTCCTTTAGAGCCAAGAAATTCCCCGAGGTTATTATTAAAGAACTCCCGACCATTATCGCTCTGAAGAATGGTGATTCTTGAGTTGAACTAGGTTTCTATAGAATTGTAGAACTGCTGAAATACAAAGGTGACTTCGGACTTGTCAGTAAGGAGGAAGACCCAGGTCAACCTAGTGTGGTCGTCTATGAAGGTTACAAACCACCGTTTTCAAGTAATGGTTGTAACCAGGGATGGACTCCACATATCACTATGAAAAAGGGTAAAAGGTTTCAAAGTTTATAAGGTTAGGGTTTGAACGATACCCTAGGTTGTTTAGCTTGGACACACACATCAAATTTCAAGTTAGAAACATTAATATTATGAAATAGATGAGGAAATATATATTTCATATAATGAAAACTCGGATGACCAAGACGAAAGTGTCATAACATATAATCTGTCTCAGAATTGGAAAAACAGGAAGACAATAAACTAGTCCTATCACAAATCCTAGAGGAGGTATCTTCAGTAAGGAAATAGAGCTCCCCATCATACTAGGCAGTACTAATCGTCATCTCCGAGTTCAGATCCTGAAAATAGTAACATCGGGTGTGAAGATAACACGACATTTCAAATCTCTGGTAATCTTACTGACAGATAGAAAATTATAGGAAATTTTAGGCATATGTAGAACGTCTTGGAGGGCAAAACCCTCAAAAGGTGATAAACGGCCTTTCCCGACCACAGGGGCAAAGGATCCATCAGCGGTCCTGATCCTCTCATTCCTAACACTCGGATAATAAGACAAAAATTGGTCAGACGTGCCAGTTAGATGGTCCGTAGCTCCCGAGTCTAGAATTCATGGTTTTCTACCATTTATACTAATAAGGCCACAAGAGTGATGCGTACCTGATTGTGCGATGGCACTGACACCCACTATGCTAGAGCTGTTCTGACTCGTCTCCTGATTCTGTGGTTGATAACCACATTCTCCATAGGCATGCGATCCGATCTGTTTGTGCAGCTGACTAGGGCCGAAATCAGCAGACCTGTGCGATTCGAAGCTTGATCTGTGCATCTTGTCAATGGCTGAACCAATCATCTCTTGAATCGGGGCACCATCATCTAAAAATACCGTTTCATGGTTGTTTTAACGACAACTTCAATTTCTGTGTTTGTGGTGCCAGATGACCCTTGCGATTCTCCTATTGGGTTTTCCTCAATTGTGGCCAGGGTTTCATCTTGCTTTGATACCATGATGAAGAAATAAAGATAAGATAAAATGACACACACTTATGACGTGGAAAACCCTAGTACAGGGAGAAAAAACCATGATACAGAGAACTTTTATTATAATAATGTATTACAAAGTAATACCTAGAGGCTACAGTTTAAATAGAAAGATGAAACCCTAGGGAACACATGAAAAGATAAAAATACCCCTAGGGAAAATATTCTATTTTTCAACAACAACCAACCCTAAAATTGAACAAAACCATAATATAATTATCCTTGATAATGTCACAACATGTTATAAGACATCGTAGATGATAGGAAGATACACTAACAAATATGCACTACACAAATCAATATATAAAAAACTAATCTCAAAACAAAATCAACACAACACAAAACATGTTATAAAATATGTCCTTCAAGATTTACATCTAATAAAATCAACCAATCATACTAAAGTACAAATCCTTAACAAAAATTAATGTGAGAAATCCAAGTAAATCAATTGATTAGAAAGTTTATGGTATCAGCTCAATTGATTGAGCAAAGTTAAAATACGTACACTTCGTAAGATCAAATCACTAATGATTGTTTAAATCTAGAAGTCTAGTTTATGAGTTTTTTTCTCTTGAGCTCAACCCTTTCTCACACCAAGCCATTAATTCAAATTTCTTGACAATTAATCATCTAAGCATGACACTGTGATCGTTGAATAGCTATTTCTAATACTTTTCGTCGCTCTTAAAAAGTCAATCTAGTGTTCTAGATCCATCTAAAGCCCACTATCTCGAGCAAGAAAAGAGGCACAAACAAATAACCAATGGCTAGATGATTACAAACATTAAACACAAAAACATTCGAATGCAATTGTAAACGAAATGAACCCAACAAAATGTCTCAATGCAATAACATCCTTACCTTTGTTAATATCCTAGAAAACTAAGTCCAGTCAGACATGATTTCAAGAGAAAATTGAAGACAAAGAAGAAATAAAGAAAGTTATCATATTCACTTTGTTTTTTACAACGAGTCACTTTTCAAGTTCATGACCGTGGTCTTCAAGCTCCTGATCACCTTTCGATCATCCCCAACTACAAAATCCCCTAGAACTCCACTGTTGGGTCATTTATCAATCTTAGAAACTCCCTAAATCAATCACCCATTTCAACCTAGTTGAATGTATAGGGATCAAATCCCTAGCAAAAACAAACTATCACCTTACTTTGGTTTTTTATTTAAAAGAAAAAAAATCCAGAAACATAAAAGTAGAACGTTCAGAGGTTATACCTTTGTAGAAACTCTTTTCTACAACAATCTACCTCTGGATTGTTGATTTACTCCAATAGATCTTCATTACTATATCTCTCGGCAAGGATAAACTAGTTTATCGAGAAAAAGAAGGAATTTGGAGATGGGGGATAAGAAAAAGCTAGAGAAAATTTCTCTGCTTTTCTAGAGAGAACCTAGAAGAATTTTTTGTAAAATGCGTGAAAATGATTAAGGCTTCTCTCTCTTCACATAATGCTCCTACATATAGGACCTAATTAAGTTAAAACCTAATTCTAATTAATTTATTTTAATATATTATATTAAACTAAATAATAATTTGAATTATATTTAAAATGTATATTTATCTCATAATCTATAGTTTTAATATGAATCCCATTTATATTAAAATATTTTAATCATATTCTAATACATTAATCTAGTTTTTATATGAATCTCATTCATACTAAATTATGAATAATTTGAATCATATTCAAATACATTTATTTGAAGGAATGGTATTGTCGATGCGAAAGCGTACGCCGTGTCTTAGAATTTTGTTTATGTGACTCACAAAAACAAAGAAGACAGAAACAAGAAACAAAAAGATAAACGTACCTTTAATTAATTTCATAGTTCAAGTTAATCATATTCTCATTAATCCTTATTGAGCTAACAATGAGACCTTATAGACCTACAAAATGAAACTCTAATGATACGAGATTAATTAATTAAATTAATCCCTATTCATTAACTATCGGCCACTCCACTAAAGACCGACAGCTGTACTCTTCGTACTATAGATATATTTTTGTGTCTATTGGATATAAACCAATAACAATGCGTTGATCCTTTATAAATTGCTCGAAATACAGTTGATCAAAATTACCTTTTATCCCTTAGTTACATCTAACTCCTTAAGTACCACCAATCCCTTTAATGAACAATTATTCATAGTCTAACGATAACTGAACCCTCTCGGGCCAAAAGAGGGTAAGGCGCCTCATTGTTCAAAACCCAGAATTAGCCCTTAAAAGAGCAATTTATCTACTTACCGTAACAACAAGAAGGAGTGAATTTCATCATATGTAGATATGTTTTCAGTTCCCTAATTAGATGAATCCTCAAAATGGTAGACATGTTGAGGCGACAAATCTGGCCACTCTCACCCATGCAGATCAAAAGACTGCCCTCATAGGCAAGAGCTTACAACTCACTCAGGATTAAGGTCAAGTCACCTATGGTCATCCTAGTGAAATGTAAGTCTCTTTTAGTAACGACATTATAAAGAGAGACTAATCATTTCATGGTCCGGGTCTTATACAAACATTTTTTATAGGATACTTCCGCTCACATGTCTCTACATGAATGATAAGGATCAGATCATTTGTAATACTTTACAACAATTGTAACAATTACAAAACATGTTGTATCCGTAGTATCACCATGATAAGGTATTCAACCTTATCCATATACTACAGATTGTGCAGGTTATTACTTAAACATGATCCACTTGTATGTCATCACATACATGTTTAAACTAAATCAAATAATCTTGGATCTTAGTTTATTGGTTTTGGGTTAATGCAACTAAATGTCAATAAAATAACACTTATTTTATTAAATAAATAATTTGTTTGTACAAATAAAGTTTACAAACTACAAGGCTATGGGATTTAGGGCATCAATCCCAAAAATCTCCCATTTTTCTTAAAGTTAGTGGGGTGTACAAATACAAAGTATAATACACAAAACAATAAAACTAGGGCATACACTACACGCCTAATAAAATCTCCCACTTGCCTTAGACTAGATGAAGCATGTCTCGTAGACCTAGACTCTCCAAGTGACTCTCAAACACTTTAGCCGTGAGAGCCTTTGTAAATAGATTAGCAACATTGTGCTCCGAATCCATCTTTGTGGTGATCATGTCTCTTCAATGCACAATCTCCCAGATAAAATGATATTTGTGCTCTATATGCTTCCCACATTTGTGGCTTCTAGCCTCCCTGAAATTTGACACAGCACCTCTATTATCACAATAAAAGGTGATGGGCTTTGACATGTCTAGAACAACTGTCAGATCCCTCAAAAACTTCCTAAGCCATACAACCTCCTTGGCAGCTTCACAAGCCACTACATACTCTACTTCCATGGTAGAGTCAACTATGAAACCTTGCTTTGTGCTACTCCAAACCACGGCTCTTTTGTTAGGAGTGAACACTATTTATGAAGTGGAATTCCTAGAATCCCTATGAGTATGAATATCAAAGTCAATGTATCCTTTAAGGATCAAATCTAGACCTATACACAAGCATGTAGTCCCTCGTTCTCCGAAGATACTTGAGGATGGTTTTAACAGCTGTCCAGTGATCTAATCCTGGATTAAAATGATATCTACTTACTATGATATCTACTTACTATCTCCACTGCATAGCAAATGTCAGGTCTAGTCCATAACATTGAATATATTTGGCTAGCAACAACCGATGCATAGGGGATTCGTCTCATTTCCTCAACCTCTTGAGGTGTATTAGAACACCGTTCCTTAGTCAATACAATTCCATGCCGAAAAGGTAATAAACCTCTCAGGGAATTATGCATCGAATATTTGACAAGCATCTTGTTAAGGTATGATGTTTGCGGCAAGACTAGAATTTTGTTCTTACGATCTCTTAAGATCTGGATCCCTAGAAAAAACTACGTCTCTCCAAAACCTTTTCATTTGGAATTGAGCCGCTAACCTCTGTTTAACATCAGTCAATAAATTTACAACATTCCCAGTGAGTAGGATATCGTCCACGTACAACACTAAGAAAACTACTGGACTGTTGATGATTTTCTTGTAGACACAAGGCTCATCAATATTCTAGTCAAATCTAGAAGATTTAATCCCAGTATCAAACCTTATATTCTAAGATTGAGAAGCTTGTTTCAATCCATAAATTGATCGATTAAGCTTGCAAACCATTTGCTCTTGACCTTGAGAGATGAATCCCTCTGGTTGTTACATATAGATGGTCTCCTCAAGATTACCATTCAGAAAGGCAGTCTTGACATCCATTTGCCAGATCTCATATCCATAATATGCGAAAAGGGACAGGAGTATCTGGATAGACTTTAACATGGCAATAGGTGAGAAAAAATTTTCGTAGTTCACTCCCTCAATCTGGGTAAAACCCTTTGCCACTAGTCTAGCCTTAAAAGTTTGTACCTTACCATCAACACCCCTTTTTCTCTTGTAGATCTATTTACAACCTATAGGTTTGACCTCATCAGGTTGATCTATAAGATCCAGGACTGAATTGAAATATAAAGACTCCATTTTGAGATCTATAGCTTTGACCCATTCATCTTTGTTCACATCATTCATTGTATGTTTATAGGACAATGGATCCTCAACATCGCCATCTGATATGACAGTTAGAATTTCTATTAAACCCATAAAACGAATGGGTGGGTTCGCAACCCTCCTACTACGTCGAGGCTCCTTCAACGATTGAAGTTGATGTGTTCAACTAGATGAACCTACATCAATAACTCTTATTGATGTACTAGCTTCTTCAACAACTTTTGTTGAAGTTTCAGTAATCTCATTAGAAAGCTTGCTTAACAAATTTTATTGCGGAACTTATGTTCCCTGATGTGGCCCTCTTCTAAAAATGTAGCATTTTTCGACACAAATAATTCATTATTTTTAGGATCGTAGAAGTAACCACCCCTTGTTTCCTTGGGATAGCTTACAAATAGGTATAACTTTGAACGAGGTTCCAATTTATTAGGATTTGCCTCAAGCATGTGAGCTGGGCAACCCCAGATCCTGAAGTGGCGTAAACTACCATTACGACCATTCCATAATTTCAAAGGTGATTCAGAAACATTCTTGGATGGAACATAGTTCAAAATGTAAACTGTAGTCTGTACTACATATCCTCAAAAGTGAATCAGGTAAATGAGCTTAACTCATCATAGATCGAACCATGTCTAATAAGGTTCTATTTCTCCTTTCTGATACACCATTCTTTTGAGGTGTACCAGTTGCTGGGAGTTGGGATGCAATTCCATGTTTTATCAAATAGTCATGAAATCTTAAATCCATATACTTTCCACGTCGATCGGTTCGAAGTGTCTTAATATTTTTACCTAATGAATTCTCAACTTCAGCCTTGTACTCCTTGAACTTTTCAAGTGCTTTAGACGTGTTGCATTAGGTATAAATTCCCATATCTAGAATAATCATCTATGGAAGAGATGAAATATTCAAACCCTCCTCTTGCCTTAACATTCATAAGACCACAAAGATCTGAATCTACAAGTTTCAAGAGTTCTTTGGCTCTATGACCTTTTCCAGTAAAAGGTTTTTAGTCATTTTGCCTTCAATTCATGACTCACATATTAGTAAAGAGTTCTCTTCTAAACCACTTAAAAGTCTATTCTTAACTAACCTCTCAATCCTATTTAGGGTTGGCAAAAATCCCCACGGGATCGGAACAGAGAATCCTCAATTTGACCGGGGTTGGGGTCAATAAGGTCTCCTTACCGAGGATGGGGAGGGTATCCCCGCCTGGTCCCCGTCCCCGCCCTCGCCCCGATTAGGTTTTCAAATATATGTTTTTATATATATAAATAAATATAAATATATTAGGTATTTAAATTTTTACATTTAGCCTAGTTTTTAATTTAGTCAAATCTAAACCCAACTAAAGTATCCAAGTCCAAACCAAATAGAATTTTAAGTTTTTTTTTTTTTAAAAAAAGTCCCCATGGGGAAACAAAAGGAAAAATAGGGAATGGGTCCCTAGGAGGATAAAGGTAAAATCCCCCAACAGGGATGGAGATGGGGAACCCTCCCCCGCCCCGCCTCGACCTCATTGCCAACCCTATTCCTATTGAGATTTATGTGACCTAATCTTCGGTACCAAAGATGAGCATTTTCCTTAGAAAAAACTCTTTGTCTTTTATGCTGAGTTGTTGCAGTTTTGAACATTTTAGTATTAAGAAGTACCTTAACTGCTAACGGTCTTAGCACATAAAGATTAATTTCTAAGATTGCAGAACATATTTCAACACTATTCTTGTAAACAAAAACTTTATTTACATTAAAGTTTAGAGAGTAGTTTTGTTCAAGCAAACATTTTACAGAAATCAAGTTCCTCTTCAAATTAGAAACTACATATACATTATCCAATAACAAATACGATTTCTGTAAAACCAATATGAGGCCTACCACTGTTACTGTTGAGAGAACGTGCCCTGTTCCAACCAGCATCATCATCTCGCCGGTCCTGAGTTGCTGTTAGGAACTAATTAAAAGAGGAAGAAACATGATTAGTGGCGTCTGAATCAATTATCCAGGTAGTATCATCATTCTCCACTCTAGTACTAGTAAATCATGTTTACCTTATTTAGCTTTCTTCTTTTTTGTCAAGTACTTGGGACAGTTTCGTTTCCAATGTCCCTCCTAGTTGCAATGGAAGCAAAATCCTTTGGCAACCTTGGCTTTACTGCCCCTCTGGGCTGTCGAAAGAAGAAGGTGCAAACTTAGTTTCAGAGGTCGAACCTCGGTAGAAATTCTTTGAGGACTTGACTTTCATCAAGGATTGGTTTCTATGTAACTCATAAGTAGGGTGGTCAGATGTAGTCTAGTTTGTTCATAACAACGTTACTATGGAATTGTAGGAAACTCACTGGCAGAGTTTCTATAATAAAGCTAACTCGACTGGCCTTATCAATGATGACTCTATTCATTTTAACCACGTTAAAATGGACCATCATATTGATAACATGTTCTCTAACAGATGTTCCTTCTGGGCATTGAAAATGTATTTAAGACTGTCATGTTTTAGTTGTAAGGATGGTTGTCTAAACATCTTACACAATGATTCCATGATCTTGCGAGCAGTGACCATGGATTCATGCTTCTTCGCCAAAACTTCAGATAAGCTGGCAAGTATATACGCTCGAGCCTTTTCATTTGCCCTTACCCATATCTCATGTGCATCCCGAACATTTAGGACTGTATTTTGAGCAGGTACTTGAGGACATTCCTTAAGTGGAACAAATCACAAGTCATCAATAATTAGCACAGTACTAATTATGTTCTTGCAACTCGTGTAATTATCGCAGGTTAATTTGTCAGCACTTAAGAGGTTAAATGTGACCCTAGTCATTTTTTAAGATTGCTAAAACCATACAAATTATTTACATTAGTTATTAAGGCATTACCTAATTGAAACCAATCAAATTTAACAAAATTCTAATGTACCCCATGTGACATTTAATTTTGCAATGATGCTTTAGTGAGTCAAGATAAAAGCCACCTTAGGGTGGTCAGTCAACCCTTCACTGAATTGAGACAATTTAAACCAACTATTACATCAGAATAACTCTTATCTCTATAAGGATTAGTCACCATTGTTTGGTCAAGAAATCATTAACTTACTTAACAATTTCTTATAAGTGTAGCCCTTCATTTTAGATTCTAGAGTTCTACCCCAATGAGCCAACCATAGGAAAAAACCGATTGGGCAAAAACTAAAGCAATCCTATTCATTTTTGGAGTTTGAGTAAAATTTCATGCAAATACCTTCCATAGGGGAACACAAGGAAAGGTGCTTCGAGGCCAAGCATGAAAGTTTACTACAAACAAATCAAGGAGATCGTGGGATGTGTTGACACGCGTCCTTCTCCCATTTACTATAAATACTCTCTCAATTCACCTTGGTATTGACCTATGCAAACATAATCTGTAGAGGGATCCAAGCAAAAGTGCCTTGAGGCCGAGTATAGATCTCATGGTGTGAACTATTTAGGGAGAAACGTGAAAGAAAATTGACATATCATATACATCATTTTCCTCCCATTGAGTGTTTTGAACCTAGGGTTTATTAACTTTGGTAAATTCGGCTAACAATTTGACTAAGTAATTGTTGAACTTGCCCAATATAACTCTTATATTTGATAGTTTAACAATGATGATTCTTGTTTATTAAACACTTTAATAAACCTAATCATTTATTGCATGCTTATAACATAATTGTCTAATTCACCTTCCAAGTCGGTTCCCAGGTAGAGGTGTTCCATTTTTGTTAGCTTAAATACCCTAGCCTTAGACAAAACCTTCTTTAAAATATGGTCCCTTATAGAAAATTATGTTATAAATTTAATCTTTTATTAATCCAATTTAATCCTATTAAAGAGAAAATAAAAGATTAACTTATTTCTAATCTCATTAGAAATATTTTAACATAGGTCTATGTGAAATTAATTTCAAACCATTTAAAACTAGTTTTCTAATTTCATTATTTTATAACACTTATAAAACTTAATGAACAATTAAAACCTATAAATATGCATTTAATGATATACGTAAAATATAAAAATTGTATTTTCTAAGATAATGTCATACTCATTGTATTTTCATTTTCATTACATAACTATTATATTATAAAGTATCGAAAATAAACACACATCCATTATCCAAACTATATAATATAACAATTATAATATAGTATGATGCATGGACATGTTATTAATGCATATAATTATATAATATAACATTTATATTAAATATGATGCATGAGCTTGCTTAATTTATCATGCAACCATATAATATAACACTTATATTAAAAAATGATGCATGAATTTATTTTTATTCTATGGTGGGATTTTAAACTATATGACATATAATATTTAATATAATAATATTAAATCATACAACACATGTATAAATTAATAAATAGCAACATTGGACCAAAAATTGGCATCCTAAACGATTAATTAAATTAATGTAACTTACATTAAAGTAATTAATAAAAAAGCAATTAAAATACATAATATTCAAAAACACAACAAAAACTGGTTCAAATTGTCGCACAAGCCTCGCACCCACGACCTGCAACTGCTAGCGCACACGTGAGTTCCACTCGGAGTGTAATGACACTTCCGATAGCAGCGTTACGCTAGTCTCAAACTTGCTGCAGCATAACGCTACGCTCTCGAGAGCGTAACTACGTTGGGCTTGAAGTTGCCGCAGTGTAATGTTACGCCCATGGCAGTGCAATGACACTGTGCCTTCTATGTTCCAGCGTAATTATGTTGCCCGTTACACTCTAACACATAAGCATTTTTTTTGCTTCAATCCTCAGCCCAAACTTGCTTTAAAAGGCATCAAATTGATCAAAAACACTTGCACATCGAGCTACACGGACTTACAAACTCGATAGTGAAAAATAAACGCCCAAAACACTAGTATTTACAACTTTAAACTCTTTAAAACAGTAGAACTAATGCCAATTTTTTAAACATCCAAGTGCAAGCCAAGCATTCGAAATGCAGAATTAAAACCCACCAAAACTCTGATTTCAAGTTACAAAACGAAAATCAGACACGATTTGGCTTTGATACCAATTAATGGGTTGAAATTTCCACAGCAAAAGCGTACAAATGTCGAATGTCTCGGATTTTGTTTAATAAACTTAAGAAAACAGAGGAGACGGAAAGAAGAGAGAAACATACATCCTTAAGCATGCTTTATACAAAACAATACAGAGAAAAAGGAAACAGTATACTAACTATTGAAGAACCTTTCTTCTCGCTTCCTTTCCGATGAACACGAATAGAGATCTTCTCCACTTCTCTTGAACTCAGCAACACAACAACTCAAAGACAACAACAATGGCTCTAAAGTCGAACACCACCAAAAGTGATACCTTGTTATTCATCAAGTGAGAATCAATGAGAGTTTTGTGAGCTTCCTTGGTTAATTTTGGTGAGAAGGGATATGATTGTTCTTGAGGGTAAAATACAAAGGAAAACGATGAAGAAAATTGGAGAGATTTTTTTTGCCCAAATGAGTATCACATATTTTCACATCTAAAAAAAAAAACCATACCACTTTACACCATATGAGAGGTAGGAATGAAGGAATTGTGGAATAACTCCTTCTACTATTTAATTTAATAACTCCCAAAGAGTTATTAATTTGAATTTCAAAAATTCAAATATAACTTAATTATATTACATTAATATAATTAAATGAAACCATATATTATATCTCATATGTAAACCCCAAAACTTGTTTTACTAATTAATTAAATTTAAATTCTATTAATTATGTGTTAAAGATGTATATTAACATTAATGCAAGCGTGAGCTAAGTATGTTTAATGACTGATGCGGTTGTAATATTTAAGAGAAGGAAAATCTTCTAAGTGTTAGGACTATATGCTCTCGAATTGTAAGAACGGTCGACGCATAGAGAGGTTGAGAGTTTAAACAATGGCAAGCTGGAAAAGGGCGGGAAAATATGCTAAGTGTGGAATGTTCAGCTCTCAGGTGAAGTAGAAAGAAGTTAACTCTTAGAGAAAGTGGAGGATTCCATGTGTCGAAGCTATGAGGTACCATGCAGCCAGTTCTGTTGAACTATGCGGCCAAAGGTCCAAGAAGGGGTCGTTATGGCTAAGTACGATAGTGTGGTATGAGGGAAGTATGTGACCAACCTTGTACGTCAATGTTGAGGAGAGGTTGACAAATGAGGCGACAGAAGATCATGCATTGAAGGTGTCGCTTAAAGGATATAAAGATGCGTAGAAGTATGCACAACTAGGAAAACGCTTAAGTGGCCACAAACCCATGCGATGAAGTTAAGATGAGGAGTTCAGCTAAATTAACTGGTAAGTAAGCCAAGTGGCAATCTTGGAGATTTAAAGTTGAAGATAAGTATGCCAAGTGGCGTTTAAGTAGGTGGGAGTGCTCATGCAAGCTTAAGTATAAATTAACAAGATGAAGAAGGAGAATAGTTTGCCAAAACTATTCCTACGCCTGAAAGGAAGAAGTATTGCTGCCACTAAAGACTTTGATGTTTGAAGAGTTCTTGGCAAGCTTGAAGGAAAGTTGGAGGAATTTCAATCAACTTAAAATGGAGTAATGCTCAATTTCTAAGGTAAGTGAAAGTTAAGATGTTTATGAGAAATTTCGTTGAAGAGAGTTTAGCTGAATGAATATTGGGATTGAAGTTATGGAATCTAAAAGATTGAATTTGAACTGATGTGTGGATGAATAAGTAGGCAGTTGTGTTCGAAGAACAAGCAAGCGATTGAACCATTAATGTTATGTGTTGACGCACACGAGCATAGACAAAGAGTTCACAATGAAGGCATTCCGAGTACGTTGTATACTGGATGTTCATCGCATAGACTAAAAAGATGTCTCAATACTTACCTGAGCACCTTAAGGAAGGATTCCCAACTATCGACCAAGTTATAAGGTAAGATGGCTAAGGATAACCGATGGGGCGAAGATGGTTTATGATGCATTGAACTTAGTTGGGTGATGCGATAAATTATTAGTACTCAATGAAGTTAAGTTTATGTGTTAGTCACAAAAGGAAGCTAATTATACTGATCAAAGGACCTATACTTATTTCAGGGCAGACACAAATAGGGGAGGCCTATAGACCCCTTGGATAGGTAGTTTAAGATAGTGAGTGACTAGTTTTCAAATTATTTTCCAAGTGTTTTACTTATGAAAGCTCAAAGCATAGTTGTTTTTATTTCAAGGTTCAATGCATACTTTTAGTAATTGAAATTGAGTTTAATGCATGATTGATATTTTTAAAAGACGGTTTTATTATGAAAGCTCCATGTGTTCTACTAGTGTTTTCATACCATGACTTTGCATTGAAATGAGTTATTTCCTTATTCATGTAAGTATCACAAGCATGCTATTTAATGATGTTAACATGTATGATGATATGAAAACCTACTCCTAAGTTTGGTACTGAAGGTATGGTAAGGTACCCAGTTATATGACAATACCTGCTACTGAAGGTATGGTAAGGTAAGTAGGATCCTATTCAGTTCTACGTGCACGTAAGACACGTTATGTTCAGACAAAGGAGTAGGGAGATTGTCCAAGATATGTTGAAGAGTTTTAACCAAGGTTTTCACGTTATATTTACTTTATTTCCTAAATGTTATGACTGAACCCTGGTATGTTAATGAGAATGTTTTACTATAAAGTTGTTTTTTTTTTTTGTGAGTTATGAAAGTATGTTTTTCTTAAGAGAAGTCATTCACTGGGCTTTCCAGCTCACTCTTTTTAATGTTTTCCTCCCCAGGTAGTGATCGACATCCCGAGGCCTAGCAGTTTTGCCAGGCAGTCACTTCTAAAACCCTCAAAAAGTTTGAAGCTTACGTGACTCATCATATTTTGTTAATCTAGTCTTGATGTTCATGTCATGGAAAATAGGGCAACGCTTGTGTTGAACATATATCATAATTAAGTTTAGTTTTTCTGAAACTATTAAGTATGTTGAAGTTGATATTCTGATTAGCAGTAATTTGTATGTTTTAAGCTATTGTTGAGTTGTGTATCATGTTCTAGAGAATTATTAAATGCTAATCAAGTTTAACAAGTGCTAAGGACACAGGTTTTCAGAAGTATATTGGATAGTAATTGTCATAAGAACGTTAATAACTGCTGTCTTCACATCTATTTTCGAATTAAGAGGATAATTTGGGAAAGGGTGTGATAAGTTGGAACCAGAGCATAATATTTTGGAAATAGAGTACATTAGATTAGATGCATGTGAATAATGTTAATAAGCCTAATAATGTATACGTTATAGGAACCAAGCTTCAAAAAAGTGACGGACTGACTTGACAGATGGCTGAAAGGGATCGAGACCCTATCAGAGATCCCATTCTTCGAAGGGATCCAGATTCAGTTAGAGGGTCAGTAGTGTAGGAAGCTACATCAGAGGGAGAGCCTAATACCCCTCAGGTTAGAGCAGATCCTCGATGGAGGACAAAGTCTTTGATAGGGTTGCTCGGAGACTGACAGCTAGTTTAGGTTCTATGCCGGCGGATCCTGAGAAGAAGTATAGTATTGAGAGAATGAAGGTACTGGGTGCTTACCATAACCCTTGCAGATGTTGAGGCATGGTTAATCCAGTTAGCGAAATGTTTCCAAGTAATCGGATGCCTTGAGGATCGTAAGGTCAATTAGCAATATTTTTGCTACAGAAATGGGCAGAGTAGTGGTGGAGAGTGATAAATTCTAGAAGAAACAGACCAGAGGAGATGACATAGAACAAGTTTAAAAGAATTTTTGAAGAGAAATATTTTCCTGTTTCATATCGTGAGGCAAAAAAGAACGAGTTCCTGAAGCTCGTTCAAGGTAATATGACAGTTTTTTAGTATGAGTAGAAGTATACTGAGTTATCTAGGTATGCTTCTACGATCATAGGTGAAGAAAAAGACAGATGTAGACATTTTGAGAGTGGTTTGAGAAAGAAGATACGGTATTCTGTTACTGTTACAGCTAATTGGACAGATTTTTCCCAATTAGTGAGACTGAAATGTGAGTGGAAGAGAGCCTGGTAGAGGACAGGCGAGACAAGGAATTCTTTAGGGGGGAAAAGAGGAAATTTATTCCAGGAGAGTCTAGCAGAAGAGATTTTCAGCCTCGTTTTATTAGGTCAGTGACTACGCAGGGTAGTACCGTAGGTAATCAATAGAGGAGATGCAAACAGAGATCCAACCAGACAACTAAGGGATCTAGATCGAGATGTTCGGGGGAATCAGTGACTAATATAGGTAGGAAGCCCCAGTGTACCAGATGTGGCAAATTTCATTCAGGTCAGTGCTATGAGGTGCATAATGTTTGTTATTAATGTGGATAGCCTGGACATTACAAGAGGGAATGTCCTTAATTAAGTTTAGAAGCACAGATTAAGCAGAAGGCAACATCTCAGACAGTGATACAGCCTAAGTTAGGCACTACAAGGGATGAGGGCACTAGTAGTGCCAAATAGAAGGGTCTAGCAGGATGGCCACATCAACAAGGCAAGGTTTACGCTATGACTCAACAGGAGGCCGATGATGCACCAGATGTAATTACTAGTATGGTCTTTATTCATGATATACCTGCACATGTATTATTTGTTCCAGGAGTGACTCATTCATTTATTTCTAGCATGTTTACATTGAATATTGATATGATGTTAGAAACTATGCCTACGAAGTTAGTTATTTCTACCCCTGTTGGTGATGTGTTGATAGTTAATGATTACTATAGAAACTGTGTACTTCTCATAGAGGGAAAGAACATAGAGATTGATTTGATTCCTTTAGAACTATTAGAGTTTGATATTATTCTTGGGATGGATTTTTTGTTTAAATATCACGCATCTGTTAATTGTCATAAGAAAGAAGTGATATTCAGATTACTAAGCCAGACAGAGATAACATTTATAGGGGAAAGGAAAATGTTTCCTACTTGTGTGATTTCAGTAGTAAAGACCAGGAAACTATTGAATAAAGGTTGTGCAATATACTTGGCCCATGTAATATTTTCTCAACTGAGGAAGATAAGACCAAAGGATGTTCCTGTGGTGTAGGAATTTATTGATGTTTTCCCTGAGGAATTATCAGGATTACCACCAATTAGAGAGGTGGAGTTTACTATAAATATGATACCAAGGATAGCACCCATCTCACAAACACTGTACAGGATGGCTACAGTTGAACTAAAGAACTGAAAACAAAATTGTAGGAATTAGTTGATAAGGGCTATATTAGGCCCAGTGTGTCACCTTGAGAAGTGCCGGTTTTATTTGTAAAGAAGAAAGATGACACATTCAAATTATGTATTGATTACAAACAACTGAATAAGGTAGCTATATAGAATAAGTATTTGTTATCTCGTATTGACAACCTGTTTTACCAGCTGAAAGAAGCATTGGTATTTTCAAAGATTGATATGAGATAAGGCTACCACCAATTGAAAGTTAGGGAGTCAGATATCCCTAAGACAACTTTTCGGACTAGATACATACATTATGAGTTTCTGGTAATGCCATTTAGCCTACTAATGCCTCAGCGGTGTTTATGGATTTGATAAACAAGATATTTCATCTATACTTAGATCAGTTTGTAATTGTTTTCATAGATGATATCCCAGTGTATTCAGGTAGTAAAGAAAAATATTCAAAGCATTTGAGAATAGTGTTGTAAATACTACGTGAGAAGCAGTTATATGCTAAGTTCAGCAAATGTGAATTCTAGCTTGACCAGGTGGTATTTCTAGGACACGTGGTGTCTGCAACAAGTGTCAGTGTTGATTCTTAAAAGGTTAAGGCTATAGTTAGATTGGAACGACCTACCTCAGTCACAGAGGTACGTAATTTCCTTGGGCTCCAACGATTTGAGACTAATTGGCTAAACTTTTTTAACCAAATTAATCAATATTCGTTAGCTAACAGGATACTCCACTAAAGCCTGGTAGCTGCACTCTCCTCACTGTAGATATATTTATATTTATATAATTTAACCATGATCAGTAAGTTGATCCTTCATAAGTCGTTTGTATTCACAGCTAGGTCAAAAAAATCGTTTTACCCCTATAATACATCTTGCTCCTTAAGTCTCTATTGATCCACTAATGAACAATTAGTTTATAGTCCTACCAATAAATTAAGTCCCTCTTAGCCTTGAGAGGGCGGGGCCCCTTTGTTCAAGACTAGGAGTCAGTACTTAAGGGAAAAATCTATCTGCTGACCCTAAAGCAGATAGGAATGGGTTCCATCTTGCAGGACTATATCCCCAGCTATCTACCGGTCTTACCCCTGAAATAGGAGGCTTATTAAGCCGACACTGTTAAGCCAACTCTCACCCATGCAAATCTAAGGATAATCCCGTATAAACAGGAGTTCATAGTTAGCTTAGGATTAAGATCGAGTTACCTCAGGTTATCTAGTTGAAATAATAAGTTTTTAACAATAAACAACATTTTAAAGAAAAAGTGATTATTTCGTGGTCCAGTCTTATGCAAACATCCTTTGTATAGGATGCTCCACTCACATGTCTCCACATGAACGATTTCAGTGATTATTTCGGGTCGTATCCAATAGTGTCCCCATGATAAGGTACACAGACATATCCATATACTTATAGACCGTTTTGGCTATATACTCAAACATGATCCTCTTTTATGTATCCACATAAAGTTCAAGTATTCATGTTACAGCCATGGGTTCATTAGTTTATTGGATTTAGCCCAACGTAATTTACACATTCAATAACCATTTTATTGAATTAAACTCAATAACCATTTTATTGCAAATAGAATATGTTTAATATCTACAAACTGTGAGTTTTAAGACATACAACCCAAAAAGTTCCTAGTTTGACTAAAACTCCAGTAGCTTTTCATATATCAATATATACAAGGTTGGATATGAGAGAATAAATATAATAAACTAGGGCATCACCATACCCAAGAATTATCCCACTTCCCAAGATTTATAACTGGCATTCTTAGTCCCTAATAGGTGACTCTCAAACCCTTTAGCCATGAGAATCTTAATAGACTGATCAGCTTGAAATTCTTTGTGAGGTAACTTACGTGAAAATCACGCCTCCTTGATGCATTATCTCTCTGATGAGATAGTGTATGCGCTTAATATACTGCTTGTGCATATAGCTTCTAAGTTCTTTTGATTCTGCATCTACTCCATTGTCATTACAACCAAGAGTGATAGATAGGTGTATATTTGGAACTTTTTCCAAATTGTTCAGAAACTTCCTAAGCCATTTATTTTCTAACATTGTTTCTTATGCAGTTACATACTCTATTTCCATAGTAGTGCTAGCAATAATTTTTCTTTACACTTTTCTGTTTTATAGCTTCTCTATTCAAAGTGAAATATGATCCTGAATTAGAATTCCTAGAATTCACATTGCTGTATAATGAATTAGTATATTCAGTAAGGATCAGATCCTTATTTCCATACACAAGTCTATAGTCCCTCGTTCTTTGAAGATACTTGAGGATACTTTTAATGGCTGTCCAATAATCATATCTAGCATTTGACTGTATTTTGCTGACTATTCCAATTGTACAGCCTAGGTTTGGATGTGTATACAATGTGGTATACAACAAACTCTCAACTGTTGATGCATATGGGATTCATTTTATATCCTTAACTATTCGAGATATCTTAGGATACTGTTCCTTAGACAGATGAATTTCGTACCTGAAAGGTAACATACCTCTCTTGGAATTTTGTATCCTATATTTAGACAACATTTTGCTTATATAGGATGCCTGGGACAATGTTACCATTTTGTTCTAGTGATTCCAAATAATTTGGATTGCAAGAACATACCGTATATTTCCCAAATCCTTATTTGGATTATGATGGCAACCATCTCTTAATCTCAACTAGAAAACTACCTCATTCCTAATGAGTAGAAAATAATCAACATCATATTCCAAGAAAAACTACAATTCATTGAAATTTTTTTTGAAAACATAAAGTTTGTCAATGAAAACATAAAGAAGAAAACACTGACTTTGTTCCAGAGGTTGAACCTCTGTGGAACTTTTTAGAGGATAAAGCAACATTTACTTCACCCTTCTGTTCCATGGTTTTCATTAAGGAATGAAAGGTCTGTAGCTGGTTGAGCAAAGTGGTCAATTTTAGGGTTGATGCCCTAAATCTTATAGGGTTTTATAATTTGTAATTGTATTGTACAAACATTTTATTTATGTAATAAAATATATCTGATGTTTTGTTTCAAAACTAATTGCATTAACCATAAACTAATAAACTAACATCCATGGATACCTTGTAGTTTAAACATGTATGTAAAGACATACGAGTTGATCATGTTTAAGTGGTAACCTAAATGGTCTATCGTAGATGGATAAGGCTGGATACCTTATCCTGGTGACACTACAAGTATAGACTGTTTTGTAGATATTACAATTGTTGTAAAGTGTTACAAAATGATTTGATCTTGATCATTCATGTGGAGACATGTGAATGAGGATATTCTATACAAAGTAGTATGTATAAGACCGGACCACAAAATGTTTAGTTTCATTATATAAATCCGTTCATAATAGATACTTACATTTCACCAGGATGACTATAGGTAACATGACACTAGAAGAAATTCGGGCTTTAATGTCAGTTTAAGGGCTTTAATGTCGGCTGACAACCGACATTAAAGATAGTGTTATTAAAACCCTTTAATGTCGGTTGCCTTTAATGTCAGTTTTAAACCGACATTAAAAGGCTTCAATAACACAGCCTTCAATGTCGGTTGCAACCGACATTAAAGGTCTTCAGTGAAATTTCCAACCGACATTAAAGCCTTTTTTTAAAAAAAAAAAATTCTTAACCGATATTGAAGCCCAAATCTTTCAGTTTTTTTTAAATTCCGTTGCCAAATCCATTTTTTTATCAAAAAGTATAACATGACACATCATCATCGAAC
Source organism: Benincasa hispida (assembly GCF_027475165.1). Taxonomy (NCBI): domain Eukaryota; kingdom Viridiplantae; phylum Streptophyta; class Magnoliopsida; order Cucurbitales; family Cucurbitaceae; genus Benincasa; species Benincasa hispida. Next base: position 32,585,294 of record NC_143483.1, read on the forward strand.
ATTGTGGCTATGACATATTATTTATATATGGATTGCAAATCTATTACATTTAATCCACATATTCTGCTATAAAATTATAATTTAAAAGGCCGTATAATTCAACCCTAAAAAACACAAATTACAAGTAATACAAACATTATGATTTTACAAACTTTATGAGTTTACTGTCCCTCTCCACTTGGTAAGTATAGATACCTTCATAATTCTTCTTGAACAGACTTCCCAGCTTCAACAGTGTCTGGTTATAGACATCTTTGTCTGACCACTGTTGTTCAAAGGATCACAAACAAAAAAGGTTTAAGACAAAGGATTGAAAGTGAAAATCTGATCATAATTCATATTCAACTAACCGTGTTTATTGGGATATGTGTATATATGGTACATTCAAGGCAAAATTCTTTATTAGAGTCCCCAAGAAAAAGCATAAAGTGGTTGTGATACCAAATCTTTACTCCTTTATTGCACCTGCAAAACAAGAAAATCAATAGTTGAATAAATGAGAGAATCTTCTTTTTAAAATTGTGAGTCATCAACTAAAACTTATTAAAACTGTGAGTCAAACATTCTTTTAGTGTATTTAATTAGCATAATGCACATATTCTCAAGCCAATAAATCATTTAGTTCCTGCATCTATCGCTTAGCTCCAGCGGCCCATCGTGTAGCTCAATCGTTTAGTAAACGATCTCGCGTATAGGCTATCGTTTAGCAACCGCGCCCATCGTTTAGCGCTGACGCCTTATCGTCTAACGCATTCGCCTATCGCTTAACGTCATCGCCTATTACTTAACATTCCGCCTATCATGTAGCATGTCTGCTCATTGTCTATTGCAGCACGGCTATCGTCTAGCGCTCATGCCCATCACATAGCACCATCATGTAGTTTATCGCTTAGCGCCCATGCATCTGCTATACGATCGTCCAGCACCCGCCTACACGATCGTCCAGCGCCCGCGCATATCTACATCGTCTAGCGCATCGCTTAGCTTCACGCATCTGCTATACGATCGTCTACCTCATCGTTTAGCTCCCCGCATTGCTACACGATCATCCAGCGCCCGCCTACACGATCGCCTACCTCATCGTGTAGCACTACCCATTTGCTACACGATCATCTACCCAACACCTTGCGCTCAACATTTCGCTTTCAAGGCTCTTACTCATGCATACCTAACGCAGGAGCAACTCTTGGCAATGTCTCTTGCCAATACTTCAACAAATGTATCATATACAACAAAACCATTAATCAAATCAAATTTCAAAGGCCATAGACACATAAAAAGTAGGCTCAAATCTAGGAGCAGAGAGACATATTGAAGTGAAACCACAACTGGCTTCCATTGAGACATTTACACAAACAGTTGATAGGCGTAATATAAGAACAAAAATTGTTGTGAGTTTAAGAGAGGAAAGAGAAGAAGAGCATACTGATCTGGACGAACGATGAACGGCGAACTTCAGCTCTTCAGATCGAACAACGAATGGTGGCACACGGATTAGCGTGTCTGCTCATCATCTAGTGCAGCACGACTATCGTCTAGCACTCATGCCCATCGCGTAGCGCCACTGTGTAGTCTATCGCTTATCGCCCGCACATCTACTATACGATCGTCTAGTGCCCGCGCATATCTACATATCGTCTAGCGCTGAGAGGAAAGTTGAGAGGCGTAACATTGAGACATTTACACAAACAATTGAAAGGTGTAACATAAGAACAAAAATTGTCGTGAGTTTAAGAGAGGAAAAAGAAGAAAAGCATACTTATCTAGACAAACAACAAACGACAAACGTCAGATCTTCAGTCTGGACATCAGATCGAACGACGAACGGCGGCACACGGATCCGGACGACTTCAGATCTGAACTTCAGATCCAGGCGACTAGGTGCGACGACATAGGTTGCACGACAAACAAACCTATACGGAAGCCAGATCTACACCATGACAGACCTGCACTGGTTACACGGTGGTGCGGGTTACGCTACCCATTGGCAAGGGTTTGGAAGAGAGAAGTGAGAAAGTAGAGGGTCAGAAGAGGGAAGTGTGAAAATGAGATGAAAAAGAAAATAGGAGGAACGTGAAAAGGGAAAAATTAAGTGGGTCTTTAATGTCGGTTTAAAAGTGACATTAAATGTACCCCTACAATGTCGAAGATCCACTTTTTGAGAAAAAATAAAATGGACATTATACATCCGATTTCACTTTTTTCAACCGACATTAAAGGCCAAAATTCTTGTAGTGTGACCTGAATCCTGAGTGAGTTATGAACTTTTGTTTATGAAGGCGGTCATTTGATTTGTATAGGTGAGAGTGAGCAGATCACCGACTCAACAAGCCTACCATTTTGGAGATTCGTTTGATTGGGGAGCTCGGAACACAGCTACACAAAAAAAAATTCACTCATTCCCCAGTGTCGGAACAAGTAGATAAATTGCTTCCTTCGAGGCTGATTTCGGGGCTTGAACAATGTGGCGCCACACCCTCTCCTAGCCCAAGAGGGGTTTGGTCATAGTTAGACTATAGGTTATATGTTATATTTGATATAATTTAATATATATTATATGATAAAGTAGTTATTTTATATATAGATATATATATGCACTAAAGTTTTTTTTATTAAAATTAATTTTATTAATTTTATTTTAATTAAAAAAACTACAACTCCCTCCCCACCTTTTACTCTCTCAGATGTGAGAGTGAAGAATCCTTCATTCTCTGCAGTTTTGTGAAAACTGAATAAATAGGTTTTTGAGAAACATAGAAAGGTTCTGTGATAATCCCCTTCCTTCTTCCTCTGAATTCTCTAAATTAATATTTTCCTTCTCTAAATCCAAAATAGCCCGAGCCCATTCCTCCTAGGTTTTCATCCCCAAAGAATACCGTAGAAACCATTGTGGTGGTGTTCTTCAGTTTGAGGATTTTCAATTTGAGAATCGTTCTTTAAAGGTAAGGGTTTTGAACCTTATTTATTTTTATGTAATTTTTGTTAAAAGCATGCTGTAATTTCTGTTAAATGCATATTTTTGTTTCTATCTTTGTAAAATTTTACGTTCTCTAAAATTTGGAAAAAATTAGGACGATTCGCTTCCTTTTATGGTCTCTTCACAGGGTTCCTTCAGTCAGGTTATAATCAATCCTGTTCATAACAGCATTGCTATGGAACTGTAAGAAACTTCCAGGTAAAGATTTCAGAATGAAGCTAACCTGACTAGCTTCATCGATGACGTACCCATTCATCTCCATCATGTTGAAGTGGACCATCATTTTAAGAACATGTTCTTGAACAGATGCCTCTTCGTGCATACAAGCATTGAAGATGTGTTTGAGAGCGCCATGCCTGAGCTGTGTGGACGATTGTCCGAACATTCCCCTCAGGGACTCCATAATCTCATTGGTCGTAAGTATGGGCTCATGCTTCTTGGCCAAGACTTCGAAAAGGCTTGCCAAGATGTATACTCGGGCCTTCTCATTTACTCGTGTCCATCGCTCGTATGCTTCTCGAACATTTCGAGAAGCATTGAGAACTGGAATGGGAGGACAGTCCTCCATTAGGACAAAACTAAGGTCATCGATGATAAGGATTGAATTGATCATACTTTTCCATGAAGTGTAATTTTCGCCCATTAGTTTGTCAATGGCGAATAAATTTAGAGTTATGGAAGTCAAATTCAAATAAGTTTGCTGAAACCATATAAAATATTTATACATAGTCTAATTGCATTAAACAATCAAGACAACCAATCAATTTTTAGCAAAATAGTTTAATGTACCCTAAGTGGCATCTATTTTGCAATGATGTTTCAATGAGGCAGGACAAAAGTCACCTTAGGGTGATTAGGAGTACCTTCACTGAAATGAGACAATCTCAACTAATAGACAGAACGACACCTTGTTATCGTAACTATCAGTCACCATTATTCGGTCTAGAATTTTTAAACTCACTTAACAATTCTTGTAAGTGTAACCCTTCATTTTAGGTCATAGAGTTCCGCCCCAATGAGATAACCATAGGAAAAAAATCAATTGGGACATGAAACTAAAGTAATCTTATCCATTGCTGGAGTTTGAATAAAGCGTCATGAAAAAATGTCATCCTATAGGGGGATGTTAGAGTTAGAAAACATGCAACGGAAGAAAAATAGATCAATAAGCATTATAATTCATTAATTTTGGCTTTGATTTAAGCATGCTTATAAACTATCAAGAGGGTTTCATGATATACCTTTGAAGAAACACTTGAATCATGATTCCAGCTGCAAATCTTCTCCAAATCAGCTTGTGAACCACCACAAGGCCTTCCCTACTATCCTCTTGGTGTCTTGGATTGAATTGTGGTACTCAAAATAAGCTTGAATTAAGGCAAAAAGAGAGGAGATGAGAGGTTTTTGGCTTTTCAGCTGAAAACCTATCTTCAACATTTGAAGATTTTCAGCTTAATTCACCCAAATGCATACTCAATTCCACTCAAATTCTTCAATATATATTGCATGAAAATCATGCATAAACCATTGTTGCGTGAATTGCACCTCCTACTTGAAAATTTGAGCTGAAGAATGGTGGAATTATGAGGAACTATTTGAATAGAAAGTGGAAAAATCCCACTTTTGGGATTCTTCATTTTTCATTTCTTTTTAAAGTTTGATTTTCTAATTGATTTCTAAAATCAATTTTATTTTTAAAAATGAAATATTTATTAATTTTACAAAATTAATTTTATAATAAAATTAATAACAATTAAGTAATTAAATAATTTCATTAATTATAATTAATTCAAGATCAAATATTAAATTAATTTAACACTAATTCCACCAATATGAATCCCTATTCACGAGTTTAATATTTAAATCATATTTAAATATTAATTGATTCTCCAATTTTATTTAATTCCAAAATTAAATGCATAATTATATCACATATTATTACTAATTCTCTTAATTCTAATTTGAACGTTTCAAATCAACTTATCACGCTACTCTAAGGCTAATCCATTTGTGAGCTAGTAGAGGGACCTCGTGGACCTACAGATCATGGGCTGCGATGATTCGAGATTAAATGGCTAAACTCTTTACACCGAATTAACCCTCATTCGTTAACTATTGGATCATTGTACTAAAATCTAGAGTTGCACTACCTTCACTATAGATATATTCTGTCCACTTGATATAACCATAATTAGTAAATTAACCCTTCAAAGGTTGTTCGTAATAACGGCTGGGTCAAATGACTGTTTTACCTCCGAGATTACTTAAGTCCCATTGATCCTCCAATGAACAATTGGTTTGTGATCCAATCATCGAACTAAGTCCCTTTCGTTGCCCCTTGTTCAAGACCTGGAGTCAGCACTTAAGGAAACAATCTTTATACTAATCCTAAAGCGGGTAGGAGTGAATTTCATCTTGTACTCTATGTCTCCAGCTATCTACCTAGTCTTACTCCTGAAATGGGAGGTTAATAGAGTCGGCGCTGTTGAGCCAAACCTCACCTATGCAAATCTAAGGATAATTCTGAATAAACAAGAGTTCATAGTTAGCTTAGGATTAAGGTCAAGTTACCTAGATCATCATTTTAAAATAGTCAATCTTAAACAGTAAACAACGTTATAAAGTAAGAGTGACTTATTTCGTGGCCTGATCTTGTGCAAACTCATTGTACAGGACACTCCTCATGTCATGAAATTTACGAATTAGGATCACTTCGTCTGTAGCACTTTATAACTCCTTATAACAACTACAGAGTGTGCCACATCAAATAGTGTTACTAGAATAAGGCACTCAATCTTATTCATATACTATAGATCATTTTGACTATTTACTCGAATCTGATCCACTTTTATATCTCCACATAAAGTTCAAGTACTCATGTAATAGTCATGGATCTTTTAGTTTATTGGATTTATTTCTTAAACAAAATAAGCAATTCGTATATTCAATAACAACTTTATTGAAATTTTAGAATAAGTTTTATTTTTTACAAACTACGAGTTTTAGGACATAAAACCCAACAAACTCCCACTTGGACTAAAACTCCAGAGGTAACATATAATACTGAGTTTTTGAGTTTTACGGAGAAATAAAATAAACTAGGGTATCACATACCCACGGTTTACCTTTCGGTATCACATACCCGATTTTTCTCCCACTTGCCCTAGGTTATGTACCTCGTAGTCTTTAGCCTTACTAGGAGATTCTCAAACACTTTAGCCGAGAATCGCTATAAACATGTTAGCGTATAATAGACTTCTTATTAAACTATATAGGGAATTCATCTTATTTTCACAACTCTTGTTTCTCAATAATGGCTAGGAATTCATACATTCCTCCCATTACATCGACGTACTCTCAACTCTTTGAGTAAGATGCATCTGACCTGTCTGAACAACCTTTTGTTTACAATGTCAGTTTTTAATCAATAACTCTTTATTGATATATGTAAGCTTTTATGGAAAAAAATAATACATAGTGATCTCGAACAATATTCCAACACTTAAGGGTTCGACATTAACACTTATATCGACCTTTTCAAATTTTCTGAACTATGTAAACAACTTTTACATATCATAAACAACTTTTATGAGTTCTCTATATCTCATATAAAATTTTAGAAATACCTTAAAATTGAAATTATGTTAATAAACAGTTAACGCAACTAGGTGTAGAAAGTTTTCACTGGATTACATGTTCTATCAAATAGTCCTAGAAATCTCAAACTTTCTATACTTTGATCCAATCGAAGTATTTCAGTTTTAATTTACCTAACGAGTTTTGTACACTTTGAACTTTTCAAGTGTTCTAAACTTATCACTTAGATTAAATAACTACTTGCCTTTATTGATTTCTAGCCGTTTTAAGTATCTAAATATTTGCAAATAACATTTAACTAGGTTGGTTCTAACAGAAGTTTCTTTGCAATAGAACAAACATAACTTCTGCTAATGAACATGAACATTTCATTTATAACAAAAAAGTTTATACAATATTTCTTTACAAAAGATAACATTACAAAAAGAAAATACATGTTTATCTTCCAACAGCATTATCTTTCACTAGCTAATTGAAGTACAACAAGCAATTTTAAGGAACTAGCTTCCTTATTTTGCTTTCTCTGCTCTTTTCTCTGCAAGATATTGAAGGCAGTTTCTTTTCCAGGGCCCTTCTTCGTTGCAGTAGAAACATTTTCCTTTATCTGCAACATTAGCCTTTCCTTTTCTACCAGCGGGTTTCTTCTTCCCTTTTCCCTTATTCTTCTTAACTGGAATACTCTTACTCTATGAAGAAAAAGCAATATCAGGCTTTTTGGAGGATGTTCCTCTCTTCTCAGCGGTAGTAACATTTACTTCCGGTTCCAGTCCCTTAGCTCTCATCATAGTCTGGTAAGTTTGTAGCTCAATGAGTAGAGCATTCAAGCTATTTTATTCATGAGCGTGTTCGTATAGAACTACAGAAAACTCTTCGGAAGAGATTATAAAATAAAACCAACTCGACTCTTCTCGTCAACGACAACCCCATTTACTTCTACCACATTGAAAAGGAATCTCACGGTCCAAACAAACAGAAGAAACCGCAGGATATGTTGACACATATCCTTCACCCACTTACTGTGAACTACTTTCCCCATTCACTTTGTTCTTGACCTCATGATAAATTGAATGGAGGTGGCTCCTAGAGTGACACGAAACGTTGCACATATCTCACGGTGCGAATGTTCTAGGGACGTGAGAATTGAAATCAATATATCGTATATTTGATTTTCCATTGAACATCATCCCCTCATTCACCTTGATATTGATTCACGCAAACACTTTCCACATGGAGGTCACTCCCAAGGTGACACGAAGTGCCGCGTGAACCTTATAGTGTGAATATCTTGGGATGTGAAAATTAAAATCAACACAACACATTTGATTTTATGGTGAACAACTTCCCCTATTCAAAAAAATCTCGATTCATGTAAACATTTTCCGAATCCGAATGGAGGTTAATCCCAGGGTGACACAAAGTGAAACATGAATTTCGATCGTGAATTCTTAAGGACGCGAGCGCTAAAAATAATCATATCATATATGTTTATTAATCTCCCGCTGAAGCGTTCTAACATATCATATACGTTATTTTATTCTCACTGAAGTGCTATAATAGCATATCATATATGTTATTAAACTCCCACTAAACTGTTCTAACGTTAAATTGGGCATACATTTCCTTAGGCTTGTTCCGACTAATTAAACAACCTAAGTTTAGGTTTTTATCCAAGTATAACATTTATATTTGGATTTAACCTACGATGCCTAGGTGATAAACCAGTTTTAAAACCTCAAATTGCTCATGTATTGGTCATAAAACCGGTTAACAATGCTCAATTATTCGGTCATAATCCCCAGGTAAAAGGTGTTCCGTAGACCATCAACTTAAATACCCCCAACCTTAGACAGGATTATATACCGATTGAGTTTGTAACCCTAGTTTTACAAGATGTCGACCTATTTTAACTATTAAAACAGGTGATTAATCTACATGAGCATGTTGCTGTTCTTTGTTACGAATTTTAAATGTCTAACCCAATTTTATATCAAGTTACCAAAATTTAGACATACTATGCATCCATAACATACACTAAAGGCATTCAATATTTAATTTAACACTTATATTAAATAAAAGAAACCCTAAACATGCATACTATATATTATAACACTTTATAACATACTTTCAATGCATGTAACATGCTTCCTATGGTGGGATTTTAAATCTACATGATATACTTTATGCACATACAAGATTTATTTGATTATAACATACATCACATGTATAAATAATTAAACACATACTGATATTGTTTTAGTTTTAGCATTGTTAAGCAGTTACAAAAAACAGTAAGAATTGGCTACAAAATGTTTCTGGACTACTCGAACTGCCTCAAACTGCTTGAACCAGACCAGAATTTCCTGAATCGGATCAACCAAAAACCATTTGAGCCCAAACTGGATAGGACCTGAGGCAAACCGGTCGAACCCGCCGCTCTCGCTAGTTCTGGTGTCGCTCGGTTTAATTCTCACTCTCTTGCTCGTTGCTCGGTTCAGATCTCGCTTACTCTCATTAGCTCTAATCACGTTCGGTTCAGCTCTCGCTAGCTTCAGTCACACTTCTCGCTAGCTCTAGTGTCGCTCTCGCTAGCTCTCGATCAGCAACATGAGCAGCGTTGCAATACTCAAGGGAAGTGTTGCAACGCTGCCTGGATAGAAGCTTAACATCAGAATTCTGCAGCTTGGCCTTCTTCACTTCTTTCTTAAATTACATCTTAATTTCAACTCTAATGACTCCAAATAAATTACAGGCTCTTCAGCACACATATAAGCTCATCAATCAAGAGCCAAATACAAATTTAACAAAGGAATCAAAAAGAATTTTAATGCTAATTCTCATAAAACCATATCAGTGCACCATTTTCATATATCTCATGAAAAAACATCCACAAAGCCAAATTTAAACCAAATTGAGTGCTTAAATGATGCTCTAATACCAATTGTTAGAGTTAGAAAACACGCAGCGGAAGAAAAACAGATCATTAAGCATTCTAATTCATTAATTTTGGATTTGATTTAAGCATGCTCATAAACTATCGAGAGGATTTCATGATATACCTTTGAAGAAATACTTAAATTACGATTCCAGCTGCAAATTTTCTCCAAATCAGCTTGTGAACCACCACAAGGCCTTCCCTACTATACTCTTGGTGCTTTGGAATAAGTTGTGGGACTCAAAATAAGCTTAAATTAAGGGAAAAGAAGAGGAGAGGTTTTTGGTTTTCTAGTTGGAAACCTATTTTCAACCTTTGAAGATTTTCAGCTTAATCCACCCAAATGCATGCTCAATTCCACTCAGATTCTTCAGTATATATTGCATGACAATCATGCAAGAACCATTGTTGCATGAACTGCACCTTCTACTTGAAAATTTGAGTTGAAGGATGGTTTAATTATGAGTGAGTTATTTGAATAGAAAGTGGAAAAATCCCACTTTTGGGATTTTTCATTTTCCATTTCTTTTTCAATTTTTTATTTTCTAATTGATTTCTAAAATCAATTTTATTTTAAAAAATGAAATCTTTATTAATTTTACAAAATTAATTTAATAATTAATTTTCTAATAAAATTAATAATAATTAATTAATTAAACAATTTAATTAATTCAATATCAAATATTAAATTAATTTAACACTAATTCTACCAATAAGAATATTCACGAATTTAGTATTTAAATCATATTTAAATATTAATTGATTCTCCAATTTTATTTAATTCCAAAATTAAATGCGTAATTATATCACATATTATTACTAATTCCTTTAATTCTAATTTGAACGTTTCAAATCAACTTATCACGCTGCTCTAAGACTAATCCATTTGTGAGCTAATAAGGGGACCTTGTGGACCTACAGATCATGGGCTCCAACGATCCCAGATTAATTGGCTAAACTCATTACAACCCTCATTCGTTAACTACTGGGTCACTCACTAAAGCTCAGAGTTGCACTCCCCTCACTGTAGATATATTGTGTCAACTCGATATAACCACGATTAGTAAGTTAACCCTTAACATGTTGTTCGTAATAACGGCTGGGTGAAATGATTTTTTTACCCCCGAGATTACCTCTTGTTCCTTAAGTCTGATTGATTCTCTAATGAACAATTGGTTTGTGATCCGATCATCAAGTCAAGTCCCTCTCGGGCCAATGAGAGGGTGGGGCTCGTTATTCAAGATCTTGAGTTAACACTTAAGGGACAACCTCTCTACTAATCCTAAAGCGGGTAGGAGTGAATTCCATCTTGCACTCTATGTCCCCAACTATTTACCCAGTCTTACCCCTGAAATGGGAGGTTTATTGAGCTGACGTTGTTGAGCTAATCCTCACCTATGAAAATCTAAGAATAATCCCGAATAAACAGAAGTTCATAGTTAGCTCAGAATTAAGGTCAAGTTACCTAGGTCATCACCTTGAAATAGACAATCTTAAATAGTAAACAACGTTATAAAATAAGAGTGACTTATTTTGTGGTCCGATCTTGTACAAACTCATTGCATATGACGCCCCCACTCCTCATGTCATGACATGTACGAATTAAGATCACTTCGTTCGTAGCACTTTACAACTCCTTGTAGCAACTATAGAGTGGGTCGCATCAATAGTGTTACCAGAATAAGGCACCCAACCTTATTCATATACGATAGATCATTTTGACTATTTACTCGAACCCGATCCACTTTTATGTCTCTACATAAAGTTCAAGTACTCATGTAATAGTCATGGATCTTTTAATTTATTGGATTTATTTCTCAAATGAAATAAACAATTCCTATATTCAATACAACTTTATTGAATTTTCAGAATAAGTTTTATTTTTTACAAACCATGAGTTTTAGGACATAAAACCCAACAGAGGACATTCAAGGTGCCACGAGGCCATGCTCGAAACTTTACTTCAAACTAATGAGAGAGATCAAGGGATATGTTGTCACATGTCCTGCTCCCACTTACTATAAACACTCTCTCCATTCACCTTGGTATTTATTTATACAAATGCCATCTGTAGGGGGACACTCAAGGTGCCTCGAGGCCAAGTATAGATCTCACGATGTGAACTTTTAGGGAGAAACGTGAAAATGAAAATGATGTATCATATACCCCATTTTCCTCCAACTGAGTGTTTTACCTAGGGTTAATTAACTTAGGAAAATCTAGCTACTGATTTTAATTTAGTGAATGTTTAATTTATCCAAAAACAACACTTGCCTTTGGATAGTTAAACATTTTTTTTATTAAGGTCTGTTAAACTCTTTAACAAACTTTAATCAAACTTGCATACTTGTAACAAATCTAACCTTTTTTCAGGTAAGTTCCCAGGTAAGGGTATTACATTTCCGTCAACTTAAATATCCCAACCTAGACAGAATTCGCCTTAGATAAAAGGTCCCTTACAAATATATCTTTTACAAAGTTAATCTTTTATTAAGAATCAATTTAATCCTTTTAAACTGATTAAAAGATTAAACTTAAATTTCTAATCTCATTAGAAAAGTGATCTTAGTTCTATCAGAATCATGTTTTAAAACAATTTTAAAAAAGGATTTTAACTTAAGGTTTGCATGCAACTCTGAATTATTGATTTTAATTTCTAATTTTATTTTGTTATAACAATTATAAACAAATGAAATAAATTAAAACCATCCATTGCATGCTTTGACATACTTTAGTAAATTATAACATTTATAAATTATCTAAGGTAGCATCATACTTCATGCAATTTCATTTCATTATTAACATATATAATATTTATATATTAAGGTAATGAAACATACTATAGCATAATTCATACATTCATTGAACCATATATTATAACAATTATAATATAAATGATGCATGGATATGCTTTAATGCATGCATGCATATATTATAACATTTATATTATATGATGCACGATCATGATATATTAATTAAATCATGCATATACATATATTATAACACTTATAATATAAACGATGCATGATAATAAATGTATAACGTATGGTGAGATTTTATACTATATGACATATAGTAATAAAATAAATCATACATCACATGTATAATATAAAAGCAATTAACGGACCGAGATTAGACACCTAAAAGGAAATTTAAATCTAACTGTTAAAATATATATATATATATATCTGGTTCGAAATAGGTGAACCGAGCTTAAACCATTTGAACCATACTTGAAACTGGTCTAGAGGAACCCAAAATCGCTTGAACCGGAGAGCCCATGAACCAAACCGGATCGGTAGACCATGAACCACGTGTGAAACGAAGCAGAACCGGGACTAAACCGTGTGAAAACTTCGTCTCGAAGCATTACGACACTACAATGTTTTCCTTTGTTCGTCGCATTGCAGCGTCGTGAGGCTAGGGCACAGCATCACGACGCTACTGTACAATTGCCCACTGTACAGTTTTGAACATCTTCAAAACTCCACCGTTTTTCACCTTGTTTTCTCCAGAATCTGGGCAGGAACCATAAAATATGACTCAAGGACAATTAATATAGACTCGATAGTGAATTATGCCCTAAAAATATGGGCCTTTACAAAACCAAATTTTTAAATAAAAGTGAATCTAAGACATCCAATCCCGAAACCATCCATTCAATGCAAACCATTCAACACAAAATTCATCATGTAAATAAATAGAATGAGATGCCCACCAACACTGTAAAAAAAATTCTGAAAATTAGAGAAAACTGGGATCAAAATCAATTGCTCTGATACCAATTGAAGGATCCCTGTGAAGGGTCCGCAACGGAAGAAAATCGTCAAAATTTTCCCAAATTTCACAAAGTAAGAACATAAATTATGCATCTAAAATAGAAAATTACAGCATGCGAGAAAAATAATTACAGAAATTAAAATAGGGTTCAGAACCCATACCTTTGAAGAATGATTCTTCAATTGAATTCCCTCGAACTCCAATTAGGCACTACCACAAAGGTGACCTTGGTATTCTCTAGATGAGAATCCATGAGGATTGGGGCTCTGACTATTTTGGTTGAGAGGGAATTGAGAGAGAATAAAGAGAATGGAAGAAGGTAACCTTGAGATCAATCAACTCTCTGTGTTTTTTTTTCTTTTCAGGATGAAGAAGACTGAAGTCTTACCCTTCCACTCCTGCACGCTGTGGAGAGAAAAAGGGGAGGGAGTCCCTAAACTGTTTTTTTTTTTTTTCAAAAAATTAAAATTAATAAAATTAATTTTAATAATAAACCTTAACACACACACACACATATATATATTATCATATAATATATATTAAACTATATGTTATATCAAATACAACATATAACCTATAGTTTTATATTGTATCCAATACAATATAACCTATAGTTTAATTCTCTCAACAACGATATTTAATATAAATCTCATTTATATTAAATTTAATTATATGAATCCAATTCAGATAATTAATATTTGAATCATATTCTACTATTTAATTTCTCTCAAATATACTTAATATTATAATGTATCAAATATATTATAGTAATCATATCATATATAATTAAAATTTAAATGAATTATATCATATATAATTAATTCCCTCAATTAATTTGAACGATTCAAACTAATCCAAAAAACTGATTCTCATTTATTCCCGTTGAGCTATCAAGGGGACCTCATGGTAAGTATTCCCGCCTGTCACACGGGTGACCCGGGTTCGATCCCTGACAACGACACCAAAAACTTGACGACGGGAAATTAAAAGTCAAATTATTCAACAGCTAAAATCCCATGGACGCAATATACGATGCATGTTCTTAAGATATGCATTGAAGTCATGCGTCGATGGTCATGCGTTGGAATGATTATGCGTTAACAAATGTATGCAATGACCATGCATCCTATCACAAGTTTTCTTGCGTTCACGCCAAGTATAATGTGAACGCAAGTTTCTCGGGTGATCCGAGGTCAAACACGGGGACTTGTAGCAAAATGAATGCGGTGATGTGCATGCGGCGTTTAAATAAAAGAATGTTGGAAGGGTTCTTAAGTTAATCCTACTCCTACTCCTATCTAACAGACAATGCAATGAGAATATGCATGAGAGGTAGAGATACGACATCTCTTGACATGAAACAAATGAATGGGAAAGATAGATAAAATGCGGAGATGTTCTCATTGCAACCATTAAGAGTGACTGCAAGGGCAACCTTAGTCAACGCAAACCATGCAATCATGCTACACACACGTGAACCTAACTCTAGGACGTATGCGGTGTATTTGCGATATTGCCGAGAAGCCTATGCCTACCTAGACCTCCATAACCCGCTCACTAGCTCTCGCCGCATAACACCTTATCCTACTTCCTAGATGCATGCAATATCTTATCTGTAGGGCGCATACGCTGTGTGATAGCAAATAGATCTTATCCCTAAGTTCCCCATTCTTGCCTATGCGTTCCAATCCGCTCTCTCGAGTCTTAGATTTGGGTTTTAGACTACTCTCTCAAGTATGCCTAAATGATGAATGATGCGCTCATACGACAAGGTAACCGCATGAACTTGGCTGACCTAAGATTATTCTTATTTCTAGTGAATAATGCATACATTGCTTAATGCGACCAACCACTTACCCTCTCAGGCAGTTGGTTGTTGCTGACTTTACTCATAGATAAGAAATGCGTTAGCCTATAGACAGGCGTTGCCGCAACTTCACACTAAGTAAATAAGGTTACTCACACACTCACGCAACGCACACCTCTCAGTGGGTTGCTACATGCTTCATATCTCTAATCCACATGACTAAGTATGCAATACCCAAGCAATCTCACTAAGTGCTGCAATGAAAGTAAAGATGCTAAGCAAAGAAGATGGAGATAGAGTCGAAGAAGACAGAGAAATTCATTAAAAACAAATTGTATTAATTCTTTAATCACAAAATGTCATACAATACAATATAAAGAAAGAAAGGAAAATGAAATGACCGATTGGAAGCAAAGACTTGCTTCCAATGGATATGTGTCAAGGCTACCGGTGGTGCCATGGATGGGTGGTAGAGCTGACTCTCCCGAGATCTAGCTCCGGTCGTCACTCGGAATGGATGAAGGGGGTGAAGAACTCTCATGCGTCTTCTCACACATTTTGTCCGGATCACAGGGAAAACCCTGGGTTGCAGGGGTAATCTCCAGACCACAAGGATAATCCCCGGATAAGTTGGAATTCTGCTCAGCGGCTTCTATTTATAGAGCTTAGATCACCGACAACATTAATGGACTGTTTTGATTCTTACATTCGGCACGTTAGTTCTTTTCTGAACCTCTGCCGCTAACGGCGTGGTAGGTGAAATGTCAATATTAGCTTTTTATTTTCTCAAGGTAGATGTGTTTATGCGTTCATTCCACCACCTTGCGTTGATCCCATTAGTATGTGTTATCGTGTAGCCTCAATCATTCAATGACCGCATTTGCTTAATACCACAACTCTACACGATGACCACAATCGCTTGACGAGCGCAATTCCCATGCGATGGACGTATGCGACTGATCACCGTAACATCCATGCGTTGATCGAATGCGTTTGCCTTTGCGATGGAGAGTTTTCCTGCATGTGGTCGTCTATGTGGTGGTCTAGTTTCCGCGTTTGCGTCCACTTCCTGCATTAGCTATAAAAATAGAACATTGAATGCATAATAACGTATAATAACGGGTTAGCCGAGATTCTTTAATGCTGATTGACGCAAACTCATTTTCTCATGAATTCCTAGCACAATTGCCGCATATGCTGCTTAACAACCTTCATAATTCTAAGTAAAAGGCCTAAGATGACATGTATTTCTGCATGTCATCAGCCTCAACAATACACGAATAATTAATTAAATTATTCACCATCCGTTAACTATTGGGCACTCTACTAAAGACCGACAGTTGCACTCTTTACACTACAAATATATTTCTATGTCTATTAGATATAACCAATCAACAGTATAATGACCCTTCATAAATTGCTCGTAAGTACAGTTGGACCAAAATTACCATTTTGCCTCTATAATTACATCTAACTCCTTAAGTACAACCAATCCCTCTAATGAACAATAAATCATAGTCCAACTATGACCAAACCCCTCTCAAGCCAGGAGAGGGTGTGGACATTGTTCAAGCCCTAAAATCAGCCCTTAAGGGAGTAATTTATCTACTTGCCCCGACATTGGAAAATGAGTTAATTTCTTCTTGTGTAGCTGTGTTTCCAGTTCTCTAATCAGACGAATCCTCAAATGGTAGGCTTATTGAGTTGGCAATTTAGCCACTTTCACCTATACAAATCAAAGAACTACCTTCATAGGTAGGAGTTCACAACTCACTCAAGAAAGTAGGCCATACTCGTAGTGCCACAAGGATAAAGTATCCAACCTTACCCATCTACTACGGACTATTTAGGTTATCATTTAAACATGATCCACACGTATGTCTTTACATACATGTTTAAGCTATGAGATAACCTTAGATGTTAACTTATTGGTTTGTAGTTAATGCAACTAATTTTGAATAAAACATCACATAGTTTTATTACATAAATAAAATGTATGTACAATACAATTACAAACTATAGGACCCTACGAGATTTAGGGCATCAACCCCAACACTGTCCACTAGTCTTGATTCACATCTTCCATTGTTTGTTCAAAAACCAACGAACCCTTTAAGCTATCATATGATATGATGACCTAAGTTTTTGTTAAACTCATGTATAGATCAGGCTGTTGAATAATCCTCCTACTACATTGAGGCATTCTCAACCTTTTGGGAAGGATATGACTGGCCGGACATTTTAGGTTTATTAACAACTACTTGTAAAAATACCAGTTTTATCAACAACATTTTGTTGATTTATCTATAGTTTCTTCGGTCACTTCTTTCAATACTAGCTTACTTTAAGTTTTGATTTTGTGGTCTTTTTCTAAGAATATAGCATTTGTTTGTACAAATACTTTTATCTTGCTGAGAAGCAAACCATCTTTGATTTCTTTTAGGGTATCCTACGAATAGGCATATAATCTTGAATAGTGTTCTAGTTTCTTTAAGTTGTGCACCTTCAAATGTGCTAGACACCCCCAAATCCTGAAGTGACATAAACATCTTTTTATGTCCTTTCAATAACTTGTATAGTGTTTCAGAAACACTTTTCTGATGGAACCATGTTCATAATATAAACTACAGTCAGTATTGCTTTATCCCAAAAGAACTTGGCAACAAAGTATAACTCATTCATTTGAATGAACCATGTCTAATAGGGTTCTTTTTCTCCTCTTTGTTACACCATACTGTTAAGGTGTAATGGGTACTATAAATCAAGACATAATTCTATGTTCTATCAAGTAGTCCTGGAATTTTAAGTCTATTTACTTATTACTTCGATCTGATTGAAATAATTTTTAACCTTTTTACCTAATAGATACTTAACCTTTACCTAATATTCCTTGAACTTTTCAAGTGTTTTGGACTTATGACATTTTAGGTAATTATGGATTTATCTTGAATAATTATTAACAAAATTGATGAAATATTCATTCCTTCATCGTGCCTTGACATTCATTGGACCACAAAGGTCTGGTTGCATAATCTCTAAGGATTCTTTAGCTCTAAGACCTTTTCCCGTAAAATATCTTTTGGTCATCTTACCTTTAAAACAAGACTCACAAGGTGGTAGAGAGTTGTCTTCTAACTAGTTTAGCAATCTACTCTTAACCACTCTCCTAATCCTATTGAGATTTTATATGCCAAAATCTTGAGTGTCAAAGTTAGGTATTTGGAGAAACTTTTCCACCTTTGAGTTTTACCTATATTCAAAATAGTTTTAAGCTTCTATTTGTTTTAACATATATATAAGTTGTTTTCTAGTTTTGCTGAACATATTTAATTCCTTTTTAAATTGATGAACACTTCATTAATTCCAAAAGAAACTATACATTAATGTTCTTGCAAAACATGAGATAGATTTTAAAACTCTTTTTAAAACAAAAAATGTTTTTCATGTAAAAAGAATCTCTCTTCTAAACAACTTTATATCTCCCACTCATTTTATAAGATAACCTTCTCTGGTCACTACCTTGAAAATTATTTAGTCTTTAGAGAACTGTCTCCAAGAACTAGTTTCCTGATTAAAAGCATGAATATGTTTAGTCGTTCCTGAAATTAACATTCAGGTTAATTTTTCCACTAAACTTTTTAACAACAAGTAAATCATATTTACTTTGTTGTGCTTTCCGAGTTTTCTTTTCTATGACAGTTTTGTTTACTTACAGCATATCTAGAACATGTTCTCTAAAGGTTCTGTTGTTTATGCTGTAACAAACATTTATCGAGAATATTGTTCCTGTCTCATTGTCAATGTCTGTAACAAATTCACAATTTAAAATTATGTCCTTGATTTCTTAGCTAGTATATATGATATACTTGCTAATAGAGCCTTTATTTTTTGCCCTATTTTTGTCTGTCATAACCAATCCAAACAATTTATTTGTATATGAGTTGGGACTTAGAAGACATTTCTCTTGTTGAAACCAACTTAAATCATCAACAGCCAGTATTGATCTTTACTTCCATGTTGAATATTTTAAGCTCGTTAAACATAATGGAAACGAGTAGTTCTTAGAAAGATTGTCATGTTGATTTATATAAAAAAATTCTAGTAAATTTCTTTTAAAACCAATTTAAAATAAGCAAAAGTAATAATGTACCCGAAAACCATTATTTGTTTGCAACCTTATATTAGTGAGTCAGAATAGATGCACCAAGGGGCAGTCAAATTCTTGACTAAACACTAATATAAGAATAACTCTTTATTCCTATAGTGATTTTGGTTAACTTTTTTTGTCAAGAACTTACTACCAATTAGTAACTCTTGAAAGTGTAACCCTCCATTTTCAGACTTCATAGAATGGTATCAACAAGTTCTTGAATTGGAAAACATTGTTGAAGACGAAACTATGAAACCCTATTCATTTCTGAAGTTTGTTGTGTTCCGAATCCCATGTTATAACCCTCCGAGGGGATAATCGCTAGAAAACGACTAGCTAATGCCACCTAAAAACAACAACATGCGCAACATAGGAATCTTATAGTGCAACTAATGGAAGAGACCGTAGGATATGTTGACACATATCCTTCACCCACTTAATATGAACTACTTCCCCTATTCTCCTTACTATTGACCCATGCAAACACTTTTCGAATGGAACAGTCGGGTTAAAACCAACACGAAGCCGAGACAAATCTCATGGTGTGAACTCTTAGGGACGTGATAGCTAAAAACAATGTATCGTATATATTATTAATCTCCCAATGAAGTGTTTTAATTTTGTCTTGGATAAAAATTTTACTTAGGTATATTCCGACTAAGAAACAACCTAAGTTTAAGTGATTATCCATGTATAACTTTTATATTTGTTTGAACCAAGGTGTTGAACCGGACTAAGAATGGTTGAACTAAACTTCCAACCAACTGAACTGATCAAATCGGATTTCCTCGAGCTAGCATCATTACGTGCGCACCTTTTTTGGGCTGAGGGATGAACAGTGTCGTAACGTTATAAGAACAGGGTCATGACGCTGCAAAGCAAAAGCTTCGAAACTGGTTTTCTTCAGCTGACCTTCCTTGCTTTTTTCTTTAATTACAACCTAATTACAACTCTAATGATTCTAATAAATTTATAGACCCTTAATCACACATTAAGGTCCATCAACCAAAAGCCAATTACAACAATTACAACATAATTGAAGAGTAATCTAATGCCAAAATTGGAAAAATACCATATCAACAACCATTTCATGCAACTTATGAAATTCACCCACCAAACTCAAATTAACGTTAATTGAGTGTTTAAATTATGCTCTGATACCAATTGTTGGAATAGGCATGTAATTAGAAAAAGCAACCAGAATCATTAAGCACTCTAACTACATTTAATTTGAATAACAAACATGCAATATTATTTAGGGTTTTTGGAAAAACTTACCTTTGAAGAACAACAACTCTTTGCTTCAAATTCAGCTTGATTATTTATTCCAAATGCTTGATGACCACCACAACATCTTCCCCACCATCCTCTAGGCCCTTAGATTAGAAGGCGGATTCCAAATTGAGGTTAAATTGTAGGGAAATACGGAGAATTGCTAGTTTTTTTTCACTTGGTTGGAGAACCCTTCTTCAACTTCAAATTTTCAGGAAAAAAAACATTGCATGTCTCTGTCATTCAGCAAATTTTAAGCTGATTTTTGTCAAATTAATAATGCAATCTAATTGCATATGGAGATGACACCTCACAATTGAGAATTTGAGTGGAATATCATGGTGTTCAATGTGGGATTAATCCACTAAGAATTTCATAATATTAAAAAGAATTTTTAAATTCAATTTTATTATTTTGAAATCAAAATTTCAAAAATGAAATTATAATTATATAAACATACATATATATTAATTCAATAATTAATATATTATTTCAAATTAATTCTTAACAATTAATTAAACAATTTAATTAATCAAAGTTAATTTAATATCAAATATTAAATTAATTAAACACTAATTCTAAAACACATAAATCTTTATTTATGTATTTAATATTTAAAGTGAATTTAAATATTATCCAATTCTCCAATTTCGTTTAATTTAATAATTAAACGTTTAATTATAATAATTAATAATTTGTGTAAATTGAATTTGAACGTTCAAATTCCCTCATCACATTATTTTAAGGTTTAGTCTGTTTTTGAGCTAGTAAGGGACCTAATGGACTTACAGATCATGAGCTCCAACGATTTGAGACTAGTTGGCTAAACTCCTTTAATCGAATTAATCAATATTTGTTAGCTATCAGGACACTCCAATAAAGCCCAGAAGTTGTGCTCCTCTCACTATAGATATATTTCTATCTATCTAATTTAACCATAATTAGTAAGTCAATCCTTCACAGGTCGTTTGTATTCACAGCTAGGTCAAAAATACCGTTTCACCCCTGTAATACATCTTGCTCCTTAAGTCTCCACTAATCCACTAATGAACAATTGGTTTATGGTCCTAACAATAAACTGAGTCCCTCTCAAGCTTGAGAGGGTAAGACCCCTTTGTTCAATACTAGGAGTCAGTACTTAAAGGAACAACCTACAGATCATGAGCTCCAACAATTTGAGACTAAAACTTCTTTAACCGAATTAATCAATATTCGTTAGCTATCGGGACACTCCACTAAAGCTTAGTAGTTGCACTCTCCTCACTATAGATATATTTTTGTCTATATAATCTAACCATGATCAGTTATTCGATCATTCACAGGTCATTTGTGTTTACAACTAGGTCAAAAAAACCGTTTTACCCTTGTAATACATATTGCTTCTTAAGTCTCCACTAATTCACTAATGAACAATTGGTTTATGGTCCTACCAATAAACTAAGTCCCTCTCAGTCTTGAGAGGGTAGGGTCTCTTTGTTCAAGACTAGGAGTCGGTACTTAAGGGAACAACCTATCTGCTAACCCTAAAGTAGGTAAGAGTGAATTCCATATTGCAGAACTATATCCCTATTTATCTACCTAGTCTTACCCCTAAAATGGGGGGCTTATTAAGTCGGTGCTGTTAAGCCAACCCTCACCCATGCAAATCTAAGGATAATCTCGAATAAAAGGAGTTCACAGTTAGCTCGGGATTAAGATCGAGTTACCTTCGGTCGTCTAGTTGAAATAATCAAATTTTAACAGTAAATGACATTATAAAGAAAAAGTGATTATTTCTGGTCTAGTTTTATAAAAACATTGTTTGTATTAATATACAAAGTGGACTGCATCCAATAGTATCTCCAGGATAAGGTACCCAACCATAACCATATACTTATAGACCGTTTTGGCTATATATTCAAACCTGATCATCTTTTATGTCTCCACATAAAGTTCAATTATTCATGCTATAGCCATGGAATCGTTAGTTTATTGGATTTAGACTAGCGCAATTTATACACATTCAATAACCATTTTATTGAATAAAACCCAATAACCATTTTATTGCAAATAGGATATGTTTAATGCTACAAACTTTGAGTTTTAAGACATACAACCCAACATATTAAAGAAGTTAAACAACAAAAGATATTAGATTTTTTTTTTAGACAAGATGGAGCTTTGATGAAGGATGACAGACTATATGTTCCTAACGATGAGCTGTTGAAAAATGCAATGCTACGAGAGGCACATGATTCAACCTATGTTGTGCACTCAGGTAACACCAAGATGTACAGAACATTAAAGAAGTCTTACTGATGGCTGGGAATGAAGAATGTCATAGCTAGTTATGTAGATAGATATTTGATCTGTCAGCAAGTTAAACCAGTGCGTCAGAGACATGCAGGTTTGTTGAACCACTTCCAGCACCTGAATGGAAATGGGAGCATGTGACCATGGATTTTCTGTTTGGTTTACCCAGGACACCCAGCATTATGACGACATTTGGGTAATAGTGGACAGGATGACAAAGACGACAAAGTTTTCGCCCGTTAGAGCTACATTTACCCTTAACCAACTGGTTAAGTTATATGTTGATTGAGTTGTGAGCCAGTTTGGGGCTTTAGTATCCATTATATCATATGGAGATCCAAGATTCACCTTAAAGCTCTGGCCTAGCTTGCAAAAGGCATTTGGTACTAAGTTGTATTTTAGTACAGTCTTTCATCCACAGGCGGATGGACAGTTAGAACGAAAGATTCAGACTCTGGAGGATATGCTGAGAGCATGTGTACTGCAGTTTAAAGGTAGCTGGGATACACATTTGTCGTTGGCATAATTTTCTTATAATAAGAGTTACCATTCCAACATTGGTATGGCACCGTATGAGGCTTTGCAGAAGACCTTGTAGAACTTCAGTTTGCTAGAATGAGGTTGGTGAAATATAGTTAATCGGACTAGAGTTGGTTTAGGCAACATCAGAAAATGTTAAGTTAATTAGAGAAAATCTGAAGATAGCTCGTGACAGATAGAAGAGCTATGCAGATAAAAGAAGAAGAGAGTTAGAATTCGAGATTGGAGATCGAGTATTCCTAAAGTTATCTCCGTGGAAAGGATACTCAGATTTAGTAGGAAAGGTAAGTTGAGTCCCAAATATATAGGACCTTACAAGATAATTGAAAGAGTAGGACCAGCAACTTACAGGTTAGCATTACCTAATGAGTTAACCAAGATACATGACGTTTTCCATGTATCTATGTCACGGAAATATGTACCCGACTCTACTCACATTCTCCAAGAACAGCCAGTGCAACTGAAAGAGAATTTGTCTTATGAAGAGGAATCAGTTCGGATTTTAGCAAGAAAGAGCATGTGTTAAGGAACAAGACTATTCCGCTAATAAAAATCTTGTGGAGAAATCATGAAGTTGAGGATACTACATGGGAAGCTAAAGGCCAGATGAAAAACAAATGTCCACCCTTATTTACATGAGAAGTTCAAGGCAAATTTTGAGGAGAAATTTCTTTAAGGGGAAGGTAAATTGTAAACTTCTGAACTTGTTTTACTGATTAATTAAATTTAAGTTTTCTTAATTATGTATTAAAGATGTGTATTAACATTAATGCAAGAGTGAGCTAAGTATGTTTAATGAATGATGCGGTTGTAATGTTTAAGAGAAGGAAAATCTTCTAAGTATTAGAATTATATGCTCTTAAATTATAAGAGCAATCTACGCATAGAGAGGTTGAGAGTTTAAACAATGGAAAACTAGAAAAAGGACAAGAAAATATGCTAAGTATGGAATGTCTAGCTCTCGGGTGAAGTAGAAAGAAGTTAACACTTAGAGAAAGTGGAGGATTCCATGCGTTGGAGCTATGAGGCGCCATACGACCAGTTCTGTTGAACTATGCGGCCAAAGGTCCAAGAAGGGGACGTTATGGCTAAGTACAACAATATGGTATATGGGAAGTATGTGACTAACCTTGTACAGCAATGTTGAGGCGGGGTTGACAAACGAGGCACCATAAGATCATGTGTTGAAGGTGTCGCTCAGAGGAATGAAGATGTGTAGAAGTATACGCCGACCAGGAAAAGGCTTAAGTGGTCGCAAGGCCATGCAATGAAATTAAGTTGAGGAGTTTAGCTTAATTAACTTATAAGTAAGCCAGGTGGTAGTCTTGGAGACGTTAAGTGGAAAATAAGTATGTCAGGTGGCGTTTAAGTAGGCTGGAGTGTCATGAAAGCCTAAGTATAAATTAACAAGATGAAGAAGGAGAATGGTTTCCCAAAACTTTTCTTTTAAGTAGGCTGGAGTGTTCATGCAAGCCTAAGTATAAATTAACAAGATGAAGAAGGAGAATGGTTTGCCAAAACTTTTCTTATGCCTGAGAGGAAGAAGTGCTGCTGTCACTGAAGATTTTGAAGGTTTGAAGAGTTCTCGACAAGCTTGAAGGAAAGCTGGAGGAATTTCGATAAACTTAAAAGGGAGTAATGCTTAATTTCTAAGGTAAATGAAAATTAAGATATTTATGAGCAATTTTGTTGAAGAAAGTTTAGCTAAAGGAATGTTGGGATTGAAGTTATGAAATTTGAAAGATTGAATTTGAATTGATGTGTGGATGAATAAGCAGGCAGCTACGTACGAAGAGTAAGCAAGCAGCTGAACCATTCATGTTATGTGTTAACCCAGTGGGCATAAACCAAGAGCTCACAACGACGGCATTTTGCGTACATCACATAGACTAAGAAGGTGTCTCAGTACTTACCCGAGCACCTTGAGGAAGGATTCCTAACTATCAGGCAAGTTATAAGGTAAGATGGCTAAGGATAACCGATGCGGCGAAGATGGTTTATGATGCGATGAATTTTTAATATGCGATGAAGTTAAGTTTATGTGTTAATCTCAAAATGGAGCTAATTATACTAATCAAAGGACCTTTTCTTATTTCAGGGCAGATGCAAATAGGGGAGGCCTACAGACCCCTTAGATAAGTTGCTTAAGATGGTGAGTGATTAATTTTCAAAATATTTTCCAAGTGTTTTACTTATGGAAGCTCAACGCATAGTTGCTTTTATTTCAATGTTCAATGCATGCTTTTAGTAATGGAAATTGAGTTTAACGCATGATTAATGTTTTTAAAAGCCAGTTTTATTATGAAAGTTGCATGTGTTCTACTAATGTTTTCATGCCATGACTTAGCATTGAAATGAGTTATTTCCTGATTCATGAAAGTATGACAAGCATGCTAGTTAATGATGTTAATATGTATGATGATATGAAAACCTACTCCTAAGTTTGGTACTGAAGGTATGATAAGGTACCCAGTTGTACGACAGTGCCTGCTATCGAAGGTATGGTAAGTTAGTAGGATCCTATTCAATTTTACATGCACGTAAGACTTATGCTATCAACATTGATGAGATCGAGCAAAATGACTCTCTCACAACTAAGGATATTAGGGAGTCTACTTATGAAGATTTTACTAAATTATAGAGACTATTTTTGTAATTTTATCCAACTGTAAATACTAAATTTTGAATTTTCTAAATTATAGGGACCATATTTATGATTTAACTTTATTATCTATAATATTTATTTGTTTGAGTTCAACATAGTTTCATGTACTTGGATATTTAATCGCACACAATAATAACTAGTAGAGCTCAAGAAGGATAGTAGGATAAATTTTAGGAAAATCCAAGCTTTCTCAAGACGGCTCTTTCCCAAAGCATTCAAATATTTAAAATTTTTCGTCAAAAACTCAAATCTCATACTCAAAAAACACTCTCCAATTGCTCTTTGACGCGTGTGATCGAGACAGCCTCCTTTTGTGTTATACCAACAGCGTTTATTTTTTTCCTCTCACTGTTCGAAAATCCTTGAAGTTCCGAGCCAGACCCCGCTTCTTCAACCTCTCTCTATCTCTCTCTCTCCCCATTACAGACAGTTTCCTTTGCTCTCTCACTTCAATTTGTGGGTCAACTCGGTCTGATCCGGTTCGCTCACTCTTCTGCTCTCAAGATTACTTGTTTCCTCACTTGGGTTCTTTCTCACTTCTTCACTTTTTTTGCTCCTTTTTCGAATTCCCTCGACGACTTCGCTTCCTGGGATTTCTAGCTGCTTCCGTATCTGGGTTCTCATTCTTTTGAGCGTTTGTTATTGGAGTTGTGGTGTTCGAGCTTTTGTGGCAAGTGTTTCAAGGAGCCCACTTCGATTTTGGGAATTGGGGTCTCTTCTCTTCTGGGTTCGAAGTTCTGGGGTTTTTAACAAGCTTGGTTTTTGTCGTTTTTTTTTACTGGGGGTTTGTAGTTGTCGGGGTTTATATCTGGAATTAGGGTGGAATTGCTTAATTTGTGTGTTAAGGGGTGGAAATTAGGATTTTTTTTGGTGGGTCGGAATTAGGGTTTCTGTTGTGAATTATACTAATTTGGTTGGTTTTTATTCGTACTGATTATTTATGGTGTTTTTGGTGCTGGAGAAGATGGTTTTGGGGGGCAACTGTGTATGAGACCTCTTGTTGGCTTAGAATTTGGGTTATTTTGTTGCTGGGTTCTTTGGAGATTTTAATGGGATTTTGCGACTTCAGGAAGGTTTGGGAAACAGTTTCTGTATCAAAGGTAAGGTTTCAGAGGTGAAGTGAAAGATGTTCTATTCTCAATTTATATTGGCCAAGAAAGGGCCGCTTGGGACAATATGGATAGCGGCACATTTGGAGAGGAAGCTGCGGAAAAATCAAGTGGCGGACACTGATATTGGGGTCTCAGTTGGTTAGTTGCTTACTTATTTTTTTCACTCTATGTTCTTGGTTTTTTTATTTTCCCCTTTCCTTCTTAGATAAAGCAAAGCTAGAACATTTAATAAAGATTTGAAAATCTACAAAATCGGCCTACCTTTCCCCTCCTTGAAATGATCCTGGTGTAGGGTAGATAAACTCGACCAATCCCAAATGGCATAGCTGTTGATTGAAAGTATGCTTCGCGAGTCACTCTCCTTCCCCCTTTTAGTAGTATTCAGTGGTGCAATTTCGCACTAGTGAAGACCAAGAATCGTTTTCTTTTTTTTCTTTTTTTTTTTTGGGGGGGGGGGGGGGGGGGCGCTATAGTTTCCTGTACGTCTATACATCTCTTACAAGTTATGCATTGGAGAAATTTTTTGATATATTCTGTTAAGAGCTGATTGAAATTTTTGTCTCGGAATGTTTTTGGGTACATGCATCCGTGTGCTTTCTGTCTGAATGAAATTATTGTTGGTTATGGGAAAAAATATCTTAGTTGTGCTGGTGCGGTACTTCTTTTAATGAGAGATGATGTGTTGGTTTTAATCTGGCTAGTGTTTGTCATGGTAATTATTTGCATGTGACTGTGAACTGGTCGTGTTCGGGATCTCAGTACTGGTGTTGGATGGTTATTATCATCATCACATCATCATCATCATTTACGAGAAACAACTTTTGTTTGATAAATGAGAAGTAAGAAAAAATTTCAAGTATTAGTGTAGGATGATTAGAGTTGAATATTAATAAGAATACAAGTTTGATCCAGTAAAAGATTCGAGATTCAGCTCTATATGGTTATCTCCCTCGAATTTTTTTAAGCTTTACGAGGGTACTATAACACTATTTAGTGACAGGTTCTTTCATTTTTCCAATGACAGCTTAGTTTTCCGACCCAAAAAGAAATCCAATATTTAGTGGCAGAAATTTATGCTTTGTGATATTACGGTTGCAAAGATTACTTGTGCGATATTTTCTCTTTTCCAGTTTTTGTGGGCATCTTTCTACCATTGAAGATTAGACTAAGTTTACCTGGAAATGATAATTTAAAATGCCATATGATGCATTTTTGATTTATTGTTTGTGTTTCCCTGGGGCCTATTAATTCACTTATTTATTCAAATTTTTGGAACAGATTCAATTCTTTTCCCTGATGTGCCAATTGCACTCCGATTGTCCAGCCATCTTCTCCTTGGAGTGGTGAGGATATATTCTAGAAAGGTGAATTACCTATTTGACGATTGCAGCGAAGCTCTGCTTAAGATAAAGCAAGCATTCCGTTCTACTGCTGTTGATTTACCCCCTGAAGAATCTACTGCTCCATATCATTCTATCACTTTGCCCGAGACTTTTGATCTTGATGATTTTGAGCTTCCAGACAATGAAATTTATCAGGGGTTAGTTCAAGGATTTTCAGTTATATTTATAATAAACCAGCAGCAATAGCAACTAAGCCATATTGTAGCATTTCCCCCTCAGTGAATGACCTCTAATTTTGCTGCAGTAATTATGTTGATCATCACGTTAGTTCTCGAGAGCAAATTACCCTTCAAGATACTATGGAGGGTGTAGTCTACACCACTTCTCAATTTGGCTTGGATGGTTAGTCTTTTCTCCATGTTATGTGTGATGGTGTTTTAGTGTACTACATTAAGTGTTGACTTGACAAATTTTAATCTTCTTGGCTATGTAGAGCGATTTGGTGATGGCGATGCTTCACAAATTGGTTTAGATCTTGATGAGGTAACATAGTAATACAGTAAATTATTTGAGGAGGCTGCCACACCGTTGGATGTGTGAGAGAGAAAGTATAGAAGTATTTTCTTTTATATCCAATCATTCTTGGGGAGTGTATATATTTTTAGTTCTAGTCTAGTGGTTATTAGGAGGCAACTACGTTGTGAGTGATAATTTGTCACATGATACAATGCTATGTTTTGAATATCTTGTTGCATGATGAAGAATGTTGAGCTATCAATTTTCTTTTATTAAATGCAGTTTCCTAAAATTTGAGTTTGGATATTTTTTATGATTGAAGTCTTTGGTGTTGAAATAAAGTTATTAGATCACAATGGGATTGATTTTAAGAGAAACAAACACATTTCGGGTGTGTTTGGTTTAACTTTTCAAGTGTTTAATTTTGAAAATAAGTCATTTTGGAAAACATTAAAGTGTTTGGTAACTACTCTAAATAGCCTTAAAAACATTTTTAAATGTATTTTAAATAGTTTTTATCAAAAGAATTTAAATAAAAATGACTTTGGAAAAACATTTTTTCTTTAGTCAATCCAAACATGCCCTTCATTAAAACTTAAAAATGAAGAAATATGACAGAAAGGTTGATACATCCTAACAAATGCCTAGGAGCTTACTTAAAAGCACTCCCAATTGGTGCCAATATCCAAAATTAAGTAATCACATACTTTTCCCGAAAGAGATGATTATCAACAAAGTAATGTGAAACATATTTGTTTCACAAAGTTTACATTTTTACTGTGCTCATGTAGATTATTATTCATTATCAAATGTCCAATATTGTTGTGGACATCCAGTTCTGTCCCATCGTATTTTCTCTTTTTGGAAGTCCAGAACTAAAGTATTTTGTGATTATCCCTCAGTTTTGGTTTTTAAATTGGATCTTCTTTTTGTTGAATTTGTATTTTGTACTATCCTTGCTTTTGGTCTTCATGTATCTTTATAGAAGTTCATGTGATATGTATAGGAAAAAAGGTAGAGAAAGATGGAACAAATGCCTAGTATAGTGTTCTCGTCGGTTTTTAGTTTTTCCTTCATCTCTTTATCTTTTTCCTGGATTTCTTGTTTAATGTATTCCTGCCTCCTGTTTGTAACTTTGTCTTCCCCTTTCCCACCTACTGGTGACAAGCAGGAACTCTTTGTGGAGAAGATCACTGTTAAGGACCACGATGAGATTCCAGAGTAAGCATTTTTATATCTATATGGTATTTTATAGCTTGTCTGCTCTATGTAATCTTGGTATTCATGGAGTTGGAGTTGTGTATCAAATGATACCCTCCCTCTCCCAGAAAGAATAAGATCCTTAAATAGATGAGCACGATTTCTAATTGACTGAATTTCTCACTGTAAAAAGTAAGCTGGAAGTCTAGGCCACGGTTGATTTGATCTAATGATGTTAAAGATTCATTAGATGGATTTTGGTTTAAAAGGTATCAGCGCATCTCTCACATTAAGCCTTTGGATTGAAGGGATTGTTTTGTCTTCACTAGCCTCACAGCAAGATCTCTACTTGAACTGGATAGCCTTAATGTCCAGAATATCCTTTTCTTGGCTTGTGTTCTTGCCCGATTATGCATGTATGTGTATTGTTGTTAATTTTGTTGGCTGTATTAGGATTTTCTTAGGGTGATTTGGGGTTGGTTTCTTAGTTGTTTCTTGTTTTTGTTCCCCTTTGTATCTTAATATTGTACTTTGAGCAATCGTCTCATTCCATTATATCAAAGAAGAGATCTGTTTCCTTTTTTTAAAAAAAGGGTATTGTTGGAGTTCTTTTTAATAATAATATTATTATTGTTTTAATTAGAGTGTTTTATTCATTTAGTTTTTAAGAATGATAAGATAAAATCAAAATGCTTATGTGAGGTACGAAGAAATAGGTATTTACCTTGTAACCAATCAAGTATGTAAGTATTTATATGGATCTGGCTGTATATGTTAGGATAATTTCCCCGTAGCATCTGAGATCGTCATCTGGTGGAATTAGTTTTCAATCAGCACATGCTATAGCGATATATTACTTCTTAAAACTATCTCATCTATAGTTCTCTGATTACTTTTGGAGTCTTATGATTGGAGCCTCTATTTTTTCTTAAGGTGAATACAGTCTGCCCGTTGACCCATGAACTCATATGTTCTGTTCTCTCTGTGTGTGTGTGGTTGCAGTAATGATCCTCCGACACCTTCTCAATTGACAGTCTTGAAAGATAAGGATGAAAATATGGAGGAAGATTTAGAAGCCTTTGAAATGGTGCAGGTACATGTCAATGGGGTTCAGATTAATGTAGACTGATTATGATTTTAGCTTTCTATTTATTCTTTTATATTCTGTGTTAATTGTGTGTTTACTCTAGCTTACGTAAACGATAGATTCTATTTATACTAATTGTCATAAGAGTTGGCCATAAATTGTTAGTTTGTTTCTATGTTATGTAGGATCCAACATCTACTACAGGACAAGTGGATGAATGCAACTTGTCAAATGTACAGGATTGTGATGTTTCTTTGAAAATGGAAGATCATGGTACAGACCTGGAAGCTGTGGGAACTGAAAATAATGAATCCAGGAAATCAGATATTTATGGTGGAACTACTGACGTTTTAGATTGGTCTTCCCCTAATGATTTGGATTATGATACTACAAGAAGCATACTTCCTGAAGAGAATGGCCATCTTTCTAGTGACCCAGAAAACAAAGATGGAAAACTTGAACAGTTTTCTTTGCCAAGCGGCGAGACAATGGAAAAGATCAAAGGAGGTAATTACTTTTTAACTTTTTCTCTACTCATGTTGTTTTTTAGAATCCCGAGAATCATCCTTTGTTGTTTCTACAGAAAAGATAAATACTCTGCTGTAAAATGCTCATATGAATTACAGATGCATTGGGTGGTTCAAGCACAGGAGAAGAAATGAACAATGGAGTTGTAATAAACAATGAGCCTGAAATGACCTTTCTTGATCACGTTGATGCAGAATATGACCGCAGCAGATCTACATTGGATGCAACTGCGATGTCTCCTAGTCGGTCTGGTGTCACACCTGATTTGGAGGACTTGGGCCATAAAGTTCCTTCAGATGGCACGTATGCATTAGCATCAGAAGGTGTTTTGATTGGTGATCAACTAACCTTAAAACCCATGGACAACTTGGTTGAAGTGCTCTCACCTGGAAAAGTTGCTCCAGATACAACGTACCAAGAGGAATCTCCTGGAAGGCCTGAGGTTATTGATGCTGAATCTAAGGAATTTCAGGAGCCAAAGGACACTGAGACTCAGAATTCTTTCAATGGTGAGGAAATCACATCCATAGAGAAGTCTTTGCTGCAGCCATGCAATTCCCATGCGATTGAACCTGATAGGTCATCTCTTGAAGGTAATCGATCAGTGGTTTTGGTATACTGTTATGCTTATTCAAAATGCCCAGAATATCGGATGCACCTCATTCTTCTGGAGCTCCCATGATATACATTGTAAATTTGAAAATTAGTTAGTTAATCATTTGTGATTTTAGGTGAAAGCTACCAGGGAACTGATGCCGTGACGCAAAATTTGGATACAAGTGAGAAAACTGGTACAGAAGTTTCTGAAGACGGACAAGCTGGTTGCAGGGATTCTGACAAACCTTTGAATTGTGCATTGCCGAATGATATTTGCACAGAGATTTCTAATAGGTCTCCCACCTCAGACTTCCCTGCACCTGAGAAGTTTCTTTCTGTACCAGAGGGCCTTACTGAAACACATGTTGACGACTTACCATTGGATTCTTCATTGGAAAAAGGAAATTTGGCCGAGGATGATGGAGGTGTTTCTGGAACTAATCTTATGTCGGGGAAGAAGCGAAGCTTTACTGAAAGTACTTTAACAGCCCAGAGTTTGAACTCAGCTGAGTCAGTTGGGGTGCATCGATCTAAGAGGGTTACAGAATCCATTCCTGATGATGATGATTTGTTGTCATCTATTTTAGGTATTATTACATTCCTGTTGACATCTCTGAGAAAATGTGCTGATATTTCTGACTATTTAATTGGTAGACTGGGTGTAACTGAATTGATTTTTATGTTGATTTAGTTGGAAGAAGATCTTCGGTTTTGAAAATGAAACCGTCACCTCCTGTGCATGAATCAATATCCTTGAAACGCACACGATCTACACTCCGAGTTGGCACCTCAAAGAAGAAGGTGCTTATGGATGATACGATGGTTTTGCATGGAGAGTATGTATCATATGCATCCATTTTTTTATACATACTTGATATGATATATACGTTGTACTTTATTTCACAAGTTCTCTATATTTTTTAAATTTCTTATATCTAACTTTACCTTAAAATTTGTGTTAATTTATTATGAATTTGAAGCAAACATTAATTTGTAGTTCCTTGTTCATTAGTTTATCGTCTTCTAATTGATGTTTTTCTGAAAATAAAATAAAATAAAATAAAATAAAAAAGTTCAGAAGTATTAAATCACAAAGTATGAGATTTTGTCTGTAACATACCATTTTAAGTGCATATTTGAGATTGTCTGTAAAAAGTTCATTAGTGTTAAGTCACTTGTCATTTT
Organism: Benincasa hispida; assembly: GCF_027475165.1. NCBI lineage: Eukaryota > Viridiplantae > Streptophyta > Magnoliopsida > Cucurbitales > Cucurbitaceae > Benincasa > Benincasa hispida. Next base: position 32,618,874 of record NC_143483.1, read on the forward strand.
TAAAATCACTCTAAAATATGTTTTTAATCATTCAAAACCAATTTTGATGTTATGAAAATTGCATTTAAAAGTGTAAAATTAAATATTAAATTAATTTTAAGTTATTATAGATTTGTTTTGGAATGATTTTAAACATAAAAAAAGTAATTCTAACAATTTCAATTCACTCCCTAACATGTTGTTTACATATTTCACTATTTATTTTAGTAAATTGATCACTCCTTAACAGTGCTCACCTTCACTGTAGTAAATTGATCTTTTCTGCTGAGTGTTGAAACACTAATATCGTGGGTACTATTATTGTTCAGCACAATACGTCAACAACTTACAAGCACTGATGACATACGTCGTGTTCGGAAAAAGGCACCTTGTACTCGTCCTGAAATTTCAATGATTCAGAGACAATTCTTAGAAGATGAAATTTTCATTGAACCCATATTTTCAGGTATTTTATTATGCTAAAAAATATTAATTTCCATAATTCCATCATCTTTTATTGCCATTTTGTCCATCCCCCCTTCCCTTTGATATCATTGTATTTTTTTAATCTATTGATGTTGGTTCATCCTATTCTTGGTTTGTTTGTACTTCAGATATTTCATTTATCAATGCAATGGTTTCTTATCCAAAAGGGAAAAAAAAGTAGTTCCATCACCTTTAGCAGTAGTAGAATTTTGTCTAATCAAGATTAAATGTGTCGATAATGTCGTCTGTACTTGTTGTGAATGAATGAAAGACAATTATGGTCTCTGCATGCTTAAGTCTCATTTGGGCACTAAATATAGGCATTTGATGAATGAGTTAATAGTAGATTCAAGGATTTGATTGAAGATGACCTGATAGACCTTCTGATTCTTTTGTTCTGAAGAATCAGGACACGTACCATCAAATTCTCCCTGCCAAATTTTTCCTTGAATTGCTTTTCTAATCTGGTGCATAAAAGGTTAACTAAGTTTGCTTTTGAGCCACTGCAAAGAATATTCAAAATTGTATTGCTAAAGTTGAATTGATAGTTGGAGAGTCTGGCTAAATTGAGCTCTTCCAGTTCCAACCTCAATACTAGTCACATATAACTCCAAGGTTTTGATGTGTTCTACAATGGACTACTATACGACAACTTTCCCCCCTTTTCTGTTTTGTGAACCACCTGATCTCGCGAGCCCTAAAATACCTGTTACTACCCTCTGCCATCCACTTGATCTAGTTGAAATTCTCCAACATCATTTTACTAAAGGAGCTCCATTTTTTTCTTTTAATTGTGAATCCGAAAACCCACATGCTCTGATGGAGGATTGGGAATCAATTCTATACATCTAGATGTTTCAATTTCCCTCCCTATGCCACTCCCAGAAAGAACCTTTTTTCTCAAACAGCTCATTCTTCTTTAAAAAAAAAAAAATTCATTTTTAAAAAAAAATTAAATAAATAATAAAAATAATTTTTATATTTCCTTTAAAATAAAATCAATCTTTCACTAAGAAGGAAATTATGTTGATGAAACATTCGTCACAGGTGAATGGTTTGGTTGTACGTTACCTTAGATGAACAGGATCTGTTGTGTAGATTGTGTTACTGGGTCCTTAAGTTCTAAGGATAATGAATTGGTGGTAGTATTATAGTGTTTGGAGCTGCTCCATAAGTTATTTCGTGGCTTGCATTCTTTAAATAATCTCTCCTTGCTAGCTAGTTAATTGAATAATTTTCTGAAGGCAAGGTTTTTTTTCCCCATATGCTTTAGGTATCTCCAAGGAACTGGCCTCATTGCATGCGGAAGCATTTGACCTTAGTGAAATCAGGGTTTATGAGAAGGGCACAGTCAGTGCTTCTACTGAGGCAGGAAACGATTTTGAATCTGCTGTTAGGCCAAATACCGCTGAAGAAAGTGCTACAAAAACAAACCTGGAAGCAGTGGTTGACAAAAATGATCTTGAATCTCGGCCTGCTCAGGCTGCTACTCAGAATGAGACTGAATTAGCCCAAGAGTTTACATTAGAGTGTCCTGATCTTGATATTCAAGAGCAGCTGCAAGTGACTTCAACTGAGAATGCTGGACAGGAACCCATTGGAGAGATGGAAAAAATAGATTCTGAAGCAGGAAATGTTGCTGATGCAGTCAATAGCTTTGAGATTCCGGAGTTAGAGTTGCCATCCTTAGTCATTGGGGATAAATATGATGATCCAAATGGTTCTTTGCAGATGGATATTTCTTGCTTTTCTCCAGAGAAAATTCTGGAATCGCAGCCTGGTGTTGAAGATACTCTTTTAGTGGAAACAGGGAATATAGGTCTTGAAACTGTTAATACTAATGATTGCACTGAGATCAGAGATAATCTTGACGATGAAAAATCCAATCACAATATTTCCCTTGTAACTTCACCTGGAGAAAATGGTGAATCCAATTATCTGACTCCTGATAATGGTGACAAGCCTGCTGAAAGCATCTTAGATGTTAAGTTAGTGGGAATTGATGCGGATGGAGTAAATACATCAGACTTTGTTTGCGATGAAAAGGATCCAGCTGCTCTTTGTTTAATTGATGGAGTTCAGATGGATTCGCATTTTCCATCGGGATTTGATATGGATTTTAAAAGTACCTCCTTCAATGAAGTTGTAAATCCAGACTATCCTGAAGAAACTGATTTGCTCAATCTTGTGGACACAGAAATGAATATCCTCGACCATCCTATGGTAGAAGACCGTGGTGTATGTTCAACTTTTTCCCCTCCTTTTCTTTCTCTCTCTTTTTTTTTTTTCTTTTTAAAAAAATGATAGGATCTTAAGAATTACAAGTTTCTTTGCAAAATAATAATAATAATAATAATAACAATAATAATAATACTAAAGTTAGATGAATTCATTCTTAACGTTTCTAAAATTGTTTCTTTTCATCTTTCAATGAAAAATGGGTTTCTTGTTATTTTATTATTATGTTTTTCATTCACAGTTTCCTAAAATTGTACCTTTTTTTTTAATTCGGTAATTCCCTTGTGTCTAAAATTTCTTCGTTGTGCAGGATTTTGAGGATGCGACAGTGGCAAATGATATAGGTTTGCTTTTTGTTTTTTTTGACATTCTTGATTCTGTACTGATAGTGTCCTTAGTATCACCTTAATTTCCCTCAGTCTTAATTATATGGCGTTCTCTGTAACCTTAATTTGACTAGAAGATATTGGGTTCCACATAGTATTCCTGTATTGATAAAAGGAAAGAACGCAAATTATAGGCAGCAGCTTGCCCTTTTCTCTATCCTCATGGAATTTTACCCTCATCATTTATCAATTTATTTTTAGAAATCATATGTACTTCTGTTACTGTTCTTCTTCTTCTTTTTATATATACTCGATATCAGTAATATTCATTTCAATACTCAAATTACTCAAGGAAATTCAGGGTCTTTTTTTAATATATATATATATATATTTAACAAACATCCATCTTTGAGGGGCCAAATTATTGTTATACATAAGGGCAACACTTGTTGTTATGTTTGCTGATGATATATGTTTTCCTCCAGAATTTTTGAACGTAGACGATGACGAAGAAGAAGATGAGGACAACACGCAATTTGCAGATCCTAGCTTTCTTGAAAACAGTGGATGGTCTTCCCGCACCAGGTATGTGTTTTATTACTCATATATACATATACTTTTTTTCTGTTATCCCTGATGTTTGGATTCGTGGTTTTGCTCTGAGTTGCAAGCTACTTGAATTATAACTGCACATGTACATAAAGGATAGTTCCCATTTTCTCCATTTGAGATTTTAGAATATGAAGGTTTTTGGCTCTCTCTTTCTCTTCTATTTATTTTTTTTGTTTTATATTTTGGTTTGGAGCACAAATTGTTTGCACTGAAGTTAATTCGAGAGATTAAGCTGCTATTTTGGAATGACATTAGAAAGTTCTTGTCTTCTGTTTTAAGGTAGAAAACATGGTTGGGTAGTAAACCTTTTTGAGTGGCTTTTTGGTTTCCTTCATTATTTTATCAAACATCTAATTCGTATTCCAGAAATTTGATTTGCATACCAATTCCCTCTCATTTATCACGTCTCTTTATTTCCAATTCATCCGAACTGATCATTGTTCCTTGTTACAGGGCTGTTGCCAGATATCTCCAAAATCTCTTTGATAGGGACTCTGTACAAGGGAGAAAGGTCCTTCACATGGATAACTTACTCGTTAACAAAACTCGGAAGGAAGCATCGAGAATGTTTTTTGAGACACTGGTACGTCATTTTGAACCTCATAGATTTATATCTTGTTAGCACCCAGGAATGATTACAAACTATGGTCTGGGTTTTCTTTGAGTATATGATTGTCGATCAATATATAGCTATCCAGGTTCACGTTTTTCAGCCAAAATTTCTTGTTACCCCTAGTTATTCATGGCTTTTGAATACCACTGTAGCTAGAGAAGGCTTGAAAAGAAATTAGTGTTCAAATGAATGACATCTGCATCTTATGTGTTATTCTCTTGAACATGAACAAATATAACCCTCCTCTTAGGCTCACATGTAAAATTAAAATGCATTCAAGCTATTCAAGCTGTGATCCCTCGCCATAGGGACATTAATTTGATAATTGGAGAGTTCCTCTTCCATTTGTCTTTCAAAGAGAAAGGTCGTTTTCTGTGGTTTGCAGTGGGTGTGTTTTGTTGTGGTATCTTTTGGGGGAGAGGAACAATAGAGTGTTTCGAGGAGTGGATAAGGACACTGGTGAGGTTTGGTCCGTGGTGAGATTCCATGCTTCTCTTTGGACTTTGGTTTCAAAGACTTTTTGTAATTATTCTCTAGGGAATATCTTACTTAGTTGGAAACTCTTTCTCTAGTGGAGTTTTTCCTTTGGGCTTAGTTTTTTTTATGCACTTGTATTCTTTCAATTTTTCTCAATGAGAGTAATTGTTTCAATAATAATAATAATAGATGCATTCAAGCTTTACACTTGAGAGAGGTAGTAAACTGGTCTAGAAAATATGCACCATCTAGTAATAAGCAGGAACTTGTTTGGGGATTAAACTATGGAGTGAGAGATGGAGGAGAGGGGAGTTTTTTCCTTTTTTTTTTTTTTTTTAAATAAAAATTACTTTTTTAATTATTATTTTTTGTAATTTGTAAATTTCCACATCAGTATTAAAAATAATTAATAAATTTCTGAATCACTATAGCAAACAAAAAGGTAAACAAATCTATTTTTGAAAACTTGACTAAAAGTGCACATTAATTTATCTATTTATTATTATTATAAACCGAGCTTTCATTGAGACGAACAGACTTATTTACTTCTTTTGTGCTAATTGGAACAATTTGTTTTGGTGGTTCATATACGTATAAAATTAAATCATTCTTTCTGCAGGTTCTCAAGACAAAGGATTACCTCCATGTAGAACAGGAAAAACCCTTTGATAACATTAGTATAAAGCCAAGAATAAATCTCATGAAGTCAAGTTTCTGATTTACTTTAGGAAAAGGCAGAGATACACAGCTTGGGAGAAAACCAAAAAAACAAAAAAACAAAAAACAAAAAGGCTCCGGTAGATGTTAGTTCAGCCGATGCTCCACTCGGGACGCCCATGGCTCTTTTCATCATCAGGAATTCCCCTTCCCAACAAAATAATCTTTTGTATTTCTTTCTTCTTTTTGTTATTATTATTTATACATTGCTTTGTTTAAGCTAGACGTTTATGTAAGTGGTCAGTGAGTCTAACAGTGAGGTCGGGTCGGGTCGGGTCGGGTCGAGTCGAGTCAAGTGGGCGCATCGTATATTAATGTGTTATTGTACCCAACTTTTGTATTATGACAGATACTCGTGTATATATTATCTGTAAAAATAGTCTCTTGCTATTGAAGATGCTGATTTATTTTTTAGGATCACCTATGGAGTCTTGCTCAAATTTGGAAGCTTTCCTACAGAAGTTTTGGAGTGTAGATATCAGAAATGCAGCAGTGAACTTGAGCAATCTACTTTTTGAAGTTTGTTTTATATTTGGATTAGTTGTAGGGATAATATGGATTTTACGTTTTTAGTATATATCGACATTCTACATTCATATTGATAGGTGGGTCTCATTTGAAAATCCGTAATCAAGAATGTAAATCTGAATGACGATTGTGAGATGATTAATTAAATTGTGTTAAAAAGTTACGTCATATCATTATCATTATCGTATTTGTTATGATTATGATTATAGTTATCATTATTGTTATTATTTTAGAAAAACAACTATGAATTTTGATATATTTACTGTTACTATTATCGTTATGGTAGGAGTAAATTTGACAATTCTTAATTTGAGATAAAAACGATCAAAAGCGATCTAATTACATTTGTGATTGAGGTTTATTATGATTGATTTGTCAATGGAATTCGATGGAATTCGAGGGTTAAACATGGGTGTAGAGAACCATGCCAACAAATAAGGTTTCATCTTGGTTGGGTCTTGGGTTTATTTATATATCTTTAAGAATAATAATCTGTTCTTATTATTGAGGAAGCCTAAATCTAAAAAAGAGAATAAAGATCTCTATGGACCAAGATAATAAGCAACCTCAGAAGAAAATTTGCAAATGCGCATTGCTTTGTGAGACAAGTCTACAATTCAAAATAAATCATGTCTTCAACTGGATTAAACTTTCAATATTTGGCCTTCAATCTTTTCGTGGATGAATATGACTATAAGGAGCTGTTTAGGGCGTTGAGATGTGATAAGATGTATGGAGTTCAAGTTCATATGTCTTGAATTTATATGTTTGGGGTATCGAGAGCAGTTTTTTGAACTCTAAATAATTTGTTTTTATGATTATGATTTTTGTTTTGAAAATTTTTTATTCAATAATTCTACTTACCTTTGTCTGAATAAAATATAAATTACAATTTTTTCTTTTAATTTTTAAAGCTTTTACTTTCTTTCTTTCTTTTTTAAGTAATGAACAACAATTAACCCATTATATTTCTTGAAGAAATATGATTAAATAAAATGAAAAATCAAAGAGAAATCATTTTTTTTTATTTCTAATTTTTCTCCATGAATTTCATTACATCTTCTTCTTTTTCTTATTCTTTCTATTGTTGCTCTGTATTTTTACTCTGTCATCAATTTTTTTTTTAATTAAATCTCCTCCATCATCTTAGCAGTCAATGGAATGTCACCACATTTTTTCAATAATTTCACTTTTAATTCCTCCAAATTTGGAGGATCATCAGAGAACAAATCTTCATTTTTCACTTTCTAAAAAATCTTCATTTTATGGTTTTTTTTTGTTATATGTTACATACTTTTCAATCATATAAATACTTTTCGTCTAAATATTCTTAACACTCTTTTGATATGGGAATTCAATTAAATAAAAATATATTTTACAATTTTTTATGTATAAATATTACACTTAATGCAGAAAAAAATACTGTTATTTATATAATCAACGACCCTACAACATAGTTTACAGTCTTATAATAGTTAGAAGTGGTTGTCAAAGTTGATTATCGAAGATGATTTTCGCTAAAGTTTGTAGTTGGGGGTGGTTGTCGGAGGTTGAAGGTCGCATGAATGTGGTATTGGAGTTGGTCATCGAAGTTTGTTGTTGGAGGTGGTTTTAAGAGCCTGGAATTGGTCGCACGAAAGTGGTCGTTGAAGTTGACCATAGAAGATGATTTTCACCAGAGTTTGTAGTCGAAAAATGGTTGTTGGAGCCTAAAATTGTTCGCATGAAGGTGGTATTAGAGTTAATTACCTAAGTTTGTCGTCGGAGGTGGTTATTCAAGAGTTGGTTGCCTGGGTTTTTCGTCAGAGGTGGTTATTGAAGAGTTGGTCGTCGGAGTTGCTCACTCAAAGTTTGTAGTCGAAGGTGGTTATCGGAGCTTATGAAGGTGATTGTCGGAGTTAGTCATCGGAATTTGTTGTCGGAGGTGGATGTCGGAGCCTGAAACTAGTCGTCGGAGTTGGTCGCGCAAAAGTGGTTGTCGAAGTTGGTTCATTGGAGTTGTCATCGGAGGTGGTTGCCGGAGTTGGTCGTGCAAAGGTTGTGCGGAGACCTGAGTTGGTCATCGAAGTTGTCATCGGAGGTGGTTGTCGAAACTCGAAGTTGATTGTTGGAGTTGTCACCGGAGATGGTTATCAGAGGCCAGAGTTGTCATCGGAGGTGGATGTCGAAGGGGAAAATTGTTCGCCAGAGTTTTCATCAGAAGTGGTTGTTAGAGTCCAAAGTTGTTCATTGGAGTTGTCATTGGAGGTGGTTATCGGAGCTTGGAGTTAGCTTTCGAGATGTGATAGCGATAGTCGCCGACAATAGTCGATGGATGGAGCTATTGAGAACATTGTAAGAAGGGAGAGTTGGGTGAATTGGGGTGAGTTGGTAAAATATACCAACTTAACTCCACCAACATTTAAAATTGGTGCGCCAAACATTGAGTTGATATATTATACCAACTCAAAAATTCTCATGTTGATGAGCCAAACACCCCCTAAGGGAATACTTCATAAAGCAACTCGAACAGAAAAAACAATCACCTTAGAAAAAGCTGAGGTAAACCACCCAGGTACAAATGAATTCATTGCTCCATCTTCTTTAGATAGAGGAGAAGAGAAATTTACGCCTTGAATTTTCTTAGTGATGAATTGAATCTTTGTAACTGTTACCAATTTTCGCATTTTTATTAATCAAGATGTTTTTAATCGTTTAAACACAAATTTTAATAGGCCAAAAATATAATTAAGGGTGTAAACTTAAATATTGAATTGACTTTGAGGGATTAAAGATTTTGATTTTGAATCTGATAAAAGTGATTTGAAAAAATTCAAAAAATCACTTTCAAATTGATACTCTCAAATATTGGCTGTCATCAATGGCTAGAGCTAGTCCAAGGAACAAGTTGTTAGGGTTTTTTTTTTTGTACGGATGGTCTTATTTGGGAGACCCAAATGAAAAATGGCCACATGTAGAGAAAGTAATGGAAAGTGGCTTTCTGCTTACGTCACAAACATGTGATTTTATCGATTCGCCCCTGAGATGCACCCCACACACCTGCCAATACGAATTTACTTGATCCTCGATGGCTCGTCACTCAATAACCGATAGCTTGTCACACGTTCCTCGATGCACGGTCACTCGATACCCACTAGCTTCATGGTCGCTCGATACGGCTGCAATCAACACATGTATACTCAATCACCACGTCATACTCGATGCTCGATTACTTTATACTCGACTCTTTTGAATTCTTCGTGTCGTCAAAACCTGCTTTGTAGTTAATGCTTATGTACGAACATATAAAAATTGGGGATGGTTTTTTTTTTTTACAATATACATGATTCTTTCAAATCAATTTCTTGAAATGTGAAGTAATTTTTTTTTTATTATTAACTAAGAACAAACAGAACTGAAACACAAAAGAGAAATTGGGATCATTTTTCCTTAAAAAAAAAAAACCACTTCACAAAACCTGTTTTTCTTGATGGAGATCAAATTATAAAGGCGTTGAAATCATTTCACTATATTGTCTCATACCTCAAGTAAGTAAGTGTGCTTTTTCCTGCTCAATTTTTTTACTTTTTCGATGATGTGTGAGATATACGAACGTAGCATAGAGAATGAGTGAGTGTGCACTGATACATGCAAGTAGCTTCCAGTGGAGCGAGGATAAGGGGAAAGAGTTATGAAACAGTAAGCCTCGAGTTGAGAATTCCGAGTATCGAATGACAAGCAACGAGCATCAAGTAGCGAGTATAACGAGTATTTAACAGTTACCTATTTTCCTAACTACTCACTTTCTGTATTGTTTTTCTTGAAGGATGGATAAGTATATATTCTTATGTTATAGTGGTATATGGGAGGACATAGAAGAATGCTATACTGGAGGCCGTTTGAAGGGTTTGTTAGTTCTAAGCAAATTGACGTATAATGAGTTGGTAAATCTTGTATATGATATCATGTAAGTTAGTTTGACAGAGTTCAAGATTATAATAGGTGACATATAAGATGGATATTGATTCTCCTTCAATATGCTTAATGGACGACGCTGATGTTAAATTTCTCCTCTCAGAGTACGACCGTACTAGATCGCAGGTATTTGTAAGTCTTGAGGAAATTGAAGAAATTTATTGTGGGGCAATATTTTATTACCCAGAGAGATCAGAAAAACCCATGTGTAGAGGTGATGTAAATGAGAATGATATATGTCCATCAAATGTCTTACTAGAAAACGTCAACATCGATGTTAATATAGCGAACGTATTGCATCCGAATGTGACAATAGAAGATGTTGGGACATGTGTAAATGAGAATGTGATGATAGAAGAAGAAGGGGTTAGGAATGAAGAATAGACAACCCCAGTTGTTTTATGTCCTTCTGTTGTGAATGAAGAACAGTCAACCCAGGTTTTTTTAGGGAGTGGTCCTTCTGTTGTGAATGAAGAATAACCAACTCCAATTCTATCAAATGATTTTGGCAATTTTTGTTGGGAGTGTGCCTCGCCAAAATCTGAACAATGTACCATTTAGTAGTAACGCCAGAATGGGGGACTTGATTATACAATCACAGTCGTCTATAAGGTTTGTGGATACAGGTGAAGAAGGTCAAATTTTCTTTAGCAAGAGTGATGTGAAGATGAGGTTAGCAATGTTGGCCATTAAGAATAACTTTGAGCTGTGGGTTAAAAAATCGAATAAAAAGTTGTATAGTGTTTGATGTTTACACCAGACTTGTAAGTGGGTCGTTCGAGCAATTAAAATGGATGAATATGGTATCTTCAAGATCGCAAATTGCATGCCCAATCATACATGCTTGATTGAGGTATTGAATCATGACCACAGGTAAGCCAGCACATTCGTTATTGTCACCTAATTAAGGAAAAATTCGACGTTAGTCGGGGGGACAAACAACACCATATTGAGGATATGCACATCAATATGGTGTCAATATTAGTTATGATAAGGTATTACATGCGAGAGAAACTGCTTTTGCTCTTGCAAGGGAGACGCTAGAGGAATCATATGCTGTCTTGCATGCATATGGTAAGACTTTGAAGATAGAAATCCTGGAATTGTATTAGAGGTCGAGCTTGAAGAATCAAAATATTTCAAATACGTGTTCATGGCACTAGGTGCGAGTCTAAGAGGTTTTAAGAGTTGTCGACCCGTGATCATTGTAGATGACATTCATCTAAAGGGTAAGTATAAGGGAACAATGATAGTTGGTGTTGCAATGAATGATAATAACCAACTGTACCCACTAACATATGCAATTGTTGATAGTGAGAATGATCGAGCCCTGAAGTGGTTCATGACGAACCTTAAAATAGCAATTATAGAATCCCTAACCTTGTATTCGTTTCAGACCGTGGACAGAGTATAGCTAATGTCGTTGATATCGTATTCCCCAATTTTTACCACGGAATTTGTACCTTTCATTTGAAAAGGAACGTGGAGAAATACTTCAAATATGAGGTCGTTAGAAAATTGTTTCACGATGCTTGTAGAGTGTATCGAGAATCAAAGTTCAAGCATCATTGGTCCAAATAGTGAACTACAAGAAAGGTTCCCTTGCTAGATATTTAGAGGATGTTGGTATTTAGCGGTGGGCATCGTGTTATCAGTTCGAGAACCGATATGATAACATGACTAGTAATAGTGTTGAATGCTTTAATGCTATTACTAAAGAAGCAAGAGTGTTACCAATAACTTTGTTGCTAGAATACATAAGAGATCTACTTCAAGGTTGGTTTCATGAGCGGCGAACAATGTGGTCTAATAATATATCGACAAACTCAATGTATGTAGAGGAAATAATGGGTTTAGAGTGTGACAAACTAGGCGATGTCGAGTAAATTCGATCGATTGTTATAGATTTCATGTAAAGGACGGTAGATTAGATGGTATAATCAGCCTTAACACTCGAGAGTGTAGTTGCAAGCAATTTTAGTGTTTGGAGATTCCGTGTTTTGCATGCTATTGCTGCAGCTAAAGAGCACAATATCAATTCGTTTACACTATGCAACAAATTGTTTAGTGTTGATTCCCTAGTCCTAGCATATGCAAAATTAATAAACTCGCTTGGTCATGTATCCGAATGGAAAAAAGTCACTAGAGTATATTAAGGTAAAAATATTCCCACCAAAAAGAGTGGTACAGGTTGGTAGACGAAAGGTAAACAGATACCGTTTGCTAGAAAACATGTCACATTAAAGAAATGTGGACGGTGTGGCCAACCAGGACATAACAGAAAAAAGTGCAACGAACCACTTGATACGTCCAAACTCAACAAACGGGCAATGACGACATAGGAGACCCAACAAACGTCCAAACTCAAATACTTGATAATTTATTACTTTGTATTATATTTGCCCATAACTCGACACCATATTGCAACCTTAAATCATGCATCTTATCCTATCGTAAGGTATCCATACTTGACCTGGTCACCAAGTATTGGAAGTACTTAATACTGAATATCCCACAGTTCAGTGTATTCCCCTGTAATGTACCTGTATTGATACGACTCAGCTTCCAAGGACTGGGTGCAAGGTCAGGTTTTGCATCATATAGGCCGTAGAATTGTGCCAGTGAAGGGAGAGTAAAGCATAGGGGCGCCAGGAATTTTAGCAGATCCTTCGGTGTGATGTACTTGAGGAGTGAATCATACAAAAAGATGCGTTTGATGTTCATGTCCACCATCAACATAAACCAATGCTATTTGTAGTTGACTGGGCTATAGATGTAATCAACATTTGCCCAACCAGGCTGATGTTCAGGTACTAGTCCCAGCACGTAATCGATATACGTATGCTCTTTCTTCTATACTTTAGCAGTTTTTTCCATCGTTTTTCCACGTATGGCTTGGAACAAGCTATCTGGACCTTGGAGGTTCAATTGACTTTGCAAAATAGATAACAATAGGTTCAAGTGTATATCAATAATGAAAAATTGTACATTAAAATTTAAACCTTCTATAATACATACCAATATGCTATGTGGCAATGTAATTTGCAAGTTAAGTCAAAGAATGGGAATAGTAATTAACAAGCATATAAATGTAATAAGGGATGTTAACTTACGTCGTTCTCAACCCAATTACTATGACGTGGTAACTCCTGGAATAACTCCTTTATTGTGCAATTTCTCTTGAATAGGACTTCATTTCTCAACCAGTGAGGACCCATATCCACGCTGGTCAACCAGACCATGAAGTCATTCATCAAATCCTCTAGAATAGCGTGCATCGGGTTATAGGGGACGATGTCAATCAGACGTTCATCGAGTTGAATGTATTTATGCTTTTTTCCTATTGCTCTTACTGTGTTAATTGGAGGGGTGTACAGTTGTGTCAGCTTTCTCTTTCGACTTGTTCGCCTTTTTTCCCACTCACAGTTTGCAGGCTCGGTAGAGGGTGGATGGATGGGGTCATGGGACTCGGTGGAAGGTGGAGGAATGGGGTCATATGACTCAATGGAAGGTAGAGGAATGAGGTCACTAGTTCGGTGGTAGGTGGAGCACTGAGGTCCTGGAACTCGGTGGAAGGTGGAGGAATGAGGTCACGGGACTCAGTGGCTGATGGAGGGGTTGGGTCACGGGACTCGGTGGAATATGGAGGAATGGGGTCAATAGTCTCGGTGGACTCCACGCGTAAACCCTATATCATTTATGAAGTATGTTAGGTCAAACACAAAATGATATAGATTTACATTATAATAAGTTTAAGATGATATTACGTACCTAACACAATAATTGCGGTAGGTTGGTGATTGTTTGTACGTCAGCCTGAAGGAAACTCAAGTCAAACTTCACATCTTTCAAGTCTGACTGTACATTGTCTAATTTACGCTCCATCATAGAAACTCTTTGGTTTATGTCACGGAGTGATGTGCGAATGCCCACACCTCTTATGGGCTCAAAATGGGTTGTATTCGGCCGAGGCGATCCTCGTTCCTCAGTTGGGAGCACATGCTCGTCAGTAGGGAACTCTTGAGACTCGTTATGAGGAGGGTGAATCTCACGCTCGTTGGTAGGAAACTTGTGAGACTGATGCTCATTAAGTTCTGACTCATGAGACTAATGCTTGTGACTCTCGTAGTCACTGGAGTGACTACGAGCATCCTCATCATGGTGTGATCTATGTGTCTCTGAGGAGATCGTCTTGGCATCAATGCGCTCGTACAATCATTCATCGATCCTAGTGTCCTTATACCACCTCTTATTATCAGACATGATCAATAATGTGGGTGTGATTCTTGTCTGTACAAAACAACAATTGTTAGTTATATGTGACATTCACCTTAAATCCAAGTAAATTGTGATGTAATACACAAACCTCGATGGACTTAAACACGTATCGCACTATTGTTTTGGTTGGCAGTGAGTATGTACACTTCCACCTTAGGAATCGAGGTATGACATGTCTATTCAGTCGGGTTGCAAATTTTTGAACAATCGTTGAAATGATCTCTTATGCCCACACCTACCATAATTAATAAATGATTATAAGAAAAGCATAAGTAGTAAGTAATATTGACATTACAATTAATAGATCTCATATGGCCAATAAATGGATATTACCTGAAAAGCATGAGGAAATCCTGGTAGGTTGTACTTGACAATGTAGTTCTTATAGTTCTTGGACCTTTTTTGTAGTTCTTACCTTGCCACTCAATCCTTTTTGTAGTCCAAGTAAGTTCTCTCCCATAACACATTTTTCCAATCCATGGAATTGAAGTAATCTAAACCCTCTACATCAATTAATAAGACCTTGTCGATATTGGCCCTCGTCTTCTCCCTTCCCATCATACCTAATTTAGTGTAATAGACCAATGTCATCTTCACAGCTTCTATACCGTTCTCAAACTCCATCTCCTTGTATGTTGTCTCTAAGGTACCAATATGAATGTCCCCCGCAAAATCATTCCTCAAGTATCTATTACGTAGTGATCCAATTACTTCAGCCCTCCTTACAACTATTGGATTAAGTGATCGCCACAATCCTGTCACTGATAGGAAGTCCTCTTTGGTGAATGTTACAATCATACCATTCAAATCGAATGTCATTGTATCCTTCCTATCGTCTTCAACCTCTCTCAATAGAATGTAATGGATTAATGGACCGTTGAAGATAATGTCCATGTCCACGAATCGCCCAAATATCGTCTTCCTAAAGAGGGCAAGCTAAGTGGGAATAAGCTTCTCTTTTACTATCTTGTTAATCGTCCCAATGTGAGAGAATAGGCTGGTCGCTTGGCCTGGGAAAAAATCTTGGGGAGGAATATTAAATTGTCTAGCCATACTGCATAGAACAACAAAAAACAGGGATAAATAAGAATTTTGTTCAATACTCGATACATGATGCACGATACGAGATACTCGATTTCTCGATATTCTATACATGCTACATGGTGTCCTTTACTCCCTACATTACAAGTGATTAGAGGTCGATTATCGAGTATTCAGTTTGATTTTCCACCTTTATGCATTATCCAACTCAAATCCTAAACTCTAGACGGTCCAAAGTAACAAAAATATAAAAACCAAAACGAAACAAACTCGAAGTCTAGCCAAACATGCAAGATATGAAAATAGAAATGAAAACCATGTCGGTCGAGTATTGAGTAACATGGAAGCGCATATCGAGGAACATGATGCATAGATAGTCTAGTTTTGAGCGATGATGCCAAAATACAAACAAGGAGAAAAACGTTACCTGATGTAGAGATAGTCGAGTTTCAAGTGAATGATGCCAAACTACAAACAACAAGGAGAAGAATGTTACCTGATGCAGAGATAGTCGAGTTTCGAGTGTAGATGTGTTGTCGTTGAAGGATATACAATCGAACGAATAGAGAGAATAGTCTGAACTCGTCGAAAGTGGTGAAATAATAGACTTCAAACACCTTCAAATAGGTTAAGAACTCAAAAGAATCGAGTATAAAGTAATTGAGCATCAAGTATGACGTGGATATGATCGAGTATATACGTGTCGATTGCAGCCGTATCGAGTGACCATGAAGTTGTGTATCGAGTGATCGTGCACCGAGGAATGTGTGACGAGCCATCGGGTATTGAGTGATGAGCCATTGAGGATCGAATAAATTTGTATTGGCAGGCACACAGGGTGCATCTCAGGGGCGAATCGATAAAATCACATGTTTGTGATGTAAGCAGAATATCACTTTCCATTATTTTCTCTACAAGTGACCATTTTTCATTTGGGCCTCCCAAATGAGGCCATCTGTACAAAAAAAACCTAAAATTGTTAACCAATAAACCATTTTAAGGAAGAAAGCAACCCATAAGTTAACAAAATTTTTATACTAAATTGTCACCTATTTTAAAGTATAGGATCAATTCATTATTTTAAAAGTTAAAGGATCAAACTGTCACTTTTATGAAAATTTTTAAATCAAAAGTGATTTTTAACTAAATTTATAGTTATTTTTGTTTTTTTAAATTAATGAGTTCATAAAAATTTTAAACTCTTTTCAATGGAGGAATTAGCAAAAATTTAATTTAAGTCTAAACTCATACAATAGAACAAATTTAAGGGTTGTATATGATTGAATTTGTTTGCTTGATAATTGATTAATAATTGACTTCTTTATTATTATTATTACTATTATTTGATTTTCTCCCTTATGGTGTTTATTCCTTGGGTTGGAGCAAATGACCGGATCATCTTTGTAAACCATATAAATATTTACTTTTATTATTTTCTTATTATGGTTGAGGTAAATTTTTTCCTGTTATCTTTCCTCTCTTCCAAAAAAAACTTCAACAAAAAAATATAGACTGACATTAATGTAGGATCTATTAATATTTACGAAAACAAATCTATTGGGTGAACAAAGAAAGTATGATATTCTGGTACTGTAATTTTTTACATTTCTTCCTCTAACTATTTTACTTTGACAATCTTTTAAATTCATTTAAATACTATCAAAGTGAGCATGACTCAAGCTTACGAGTGTTAATAACCAAAGGTCTACGACTCCAATTCCCTACCTCTAATTGTACTAAAAAAGATTCATTTAAATAGAATTTTATTATATTAATTAATTACAATTATGAAACATTCGTATCTTTTAATATTTATTTGAGAAGGTTACATGAGAGATACTAGGGGTATTAAAAAAACCCGATGACCCGAAAAAACTGATCAACCCAACCCAACCGTGCGGTTTGTATTGGGTTATCAACTCATTTGGGTTGGGTTGAGTTCAAATAAATGAAAATTTTATGGGTTAGGTTGGTTCATGGGTTCATCGAATATAACCCAAACCAACTCGAATCAATCCGAATTTATTATTAACTTTAAAATATATTCTTTATTACTTATAATACAATTATTTATACATATATTGATTTTAATTTTATTGAATTCCAATATTTTTTTAATAATTTATTATTCAACAACTCTTAAAATAGTTTCTCTACACTTTAGAAAGAAAATTTTCACTATATAAATTGAAATGGAGTCGCTAATCTTAATTCAATATATGAAAACAATTAAATTAGATTTTTACATATTTGCATTTTACTTCTTTTTATAACAAAATTTTAAATAAATGACCCGATTATCCCAAACCAACCCAACTCAAATATTTCATGGTTGGGTTCATTTTTTAATAAGGATTATTTGGGTTGAAAATACTTATAACTCGAATAATTGGATTGAGTCTAAAAAGTCTTTCAACTCAACCCAATCCAATCCAACCCATAAACATCAAGAGACACATTTGTGACTAGTGATGTTCATTATCTTTGGGAGACAAGAGTTATGCGGAGACCCTTTTGGGGAATATATTTCCTATTAGGCTACGAGTGGGGTTAATCGGAGAGATAATATGTTGTTTTTTAAACTAATTAGGGAAAAGGGTAGTTTAGGAAAACATGTGATTTTTTTTTCTGTAGTAAAAATACATTCTTTATGAATTGGGACCCACACAGCGTTTGCCACTCGATACTTATTTTATAAAACCATTTCTTTTATTGTTTTAAGGAACATGTCTTTATAGAGATAAAAGAAAAGAAAACATTCATAAACATTGATAGACTTCTATCTGCGTCTATTACCAATGGACTTCTATCAGTCTCTATCAAAGAAGATTAAAATTTTACTATTAAATGTAAATAGGTTCTTTTTTCTTTTTAAGTGAAATATAATATCTCCTTATTTTTTGTTGTTATTTTTATAGTATCTTATTGCATGTTTCTTTTCATGTTTTGGTTGTAAAACTAAATTAAAAATTAAAAATATTACTTATTTGAATACTTTATTTGTAAAATAAAGTATTTTATTGTTATTGAAATATTTATTTAGATATTACTTATTTAATGAAATATAATATGAGCCATTTTCAAATATAGAAAAATGAATCAAAATATTTATAAATAATAATAAAATATCAAAATCTATTTGTGATAGATCGTGGTAGGCTACTATATGTGTCTACCATAACATAAATAGACACCGATAGTGGTTTATTGCTGTCTATCGCGATCTATCACAGAGATAAACAGTGGTATTTTACTATTAGTTATAAATATTTTGTTATTAAATATTTTTAGCAATTTTGTCACTTAAAATAATTTTCCATATAATATCCCTCTTTTTTTTTTTTTTATTGTTATTTGTAAAAACTAAGGTAGATTCATATTTACAATTCGATATATATATTTTTTAAAAAAAAGTTTGAGCAAATATATGTTTTTAAAATTAAGTTAAAAAACATTAAACTTTCAAAACTTTGTATAGAGTTTTTTTTCCCTTCATTTTCCTAAAAGAATATTGGGGGGGGGGGGGGGGGGGGGGTAAGAATTTCATTAATGTTCATAAAAAAAAATAATAATAATAATAAATAATGGTGATAAAGGAGAGGATAAAGATAACACATTTAATAGAGTAGTTGAGAGATAAGGAGCAGCTAAGAGGAGAGATTAATTACATCTAAAGTAATTTTTTAAAACTTCAGTATTTATGAAATAAATCTTCCTAAATAATTAAACTTTTCAATAAAATTTTATTTTAAAGAAATACAATATTTAAAAAGGCAAGAATATGTTAGTTTATATATTATCAAAATGAACTTTGTGATTTCATATACACAACCGAAACCTTTGTGATTTCACACAAGTTTATGACAACATTTTAAGAATTGAGTGAATGAATGTATATTGATATAAAAATGAAGAAGGAAAATCAATTTTGACTTTAGACATGTTGTTTCAAATTGGACCCTTAACAGATTTCAGTTGATTAGACCCTAAACTTAAATAATTATTTAAAATTTTACCAGTCGACCAATTCATTAAAAAAAAAAAAAAAAAAACTTAGGGTAAGAAAATTCATTAATTTAAATAAAATAAAATTTCGCACAAAATTGATTTTGACCTATATACAAATTAACCATTGAATTATTTTGTCTAAAATTTATAAATTTCAATAAAAAAAAAATAGCATTAATGTTGTTTTCTTTATAAGTTTATCAACTTCTATATCATATTTTACATATGTGTTTATTGAGATTTTTTTAAAATAATGTTTTTTTAATATATAATGACAAAAATAGGGTAGGAGTGAAAGTATTGTAAAAAATAGATTTTTAAATCGTGTATCGGGTACACGAGTTCTTGTCGATCTGGCATGCACAGTCTACCGTGGCAGTCATGCAGCGTTGACTGAAGTAATCGTGTACCCGGTATACGATTACCTTAAGTCGTGTACCCGGTTCACGACTTCTTTCTTCATTAAACCGAGCCTCACCTCTTCTTCTTCCTGATTCGAGCGCTTCTGCCTTTTCCGTCCAAAATCATCTTTTGCCTTTTTTTGTTTTGTCTTCTTCGTCCAAAATCATCCGAAATATTCCTCATTTTGCTTCCGTCTTGTGCAACCAAACGTATCATTTTGCCTCTATTTGTTCGTCCGTCTAAAATTGTCCGAAATCGTCCTCCATTTGTTTGTCCGTCCAAAATCGTCCAAATGCTTTTGTGATAAAATTCTTTCCCTAGGTTATTTTCCAATCCAATATATAACCTTCCTATATATATCATTTTGTTTGCATTTGGGCTAAAGAAATATATGTATATATTTGTCTATTTGTTGGGCTGATTTTGTCTAATGTAGTTTATGAACTTAGAAATTAGATTTTGTTGGGCTATTTTTGTGGATGATTATGTTTGTCTATTTTTTGGGCTATTTTTTTTATGATTAATTCGTTGGATGATTATGTATTTGTTGGATTGAATATAGAAATATATGTATATATTTATAAAAATGAAGATTGGTTCATATGTATATAATTTTGTTTGCATTTGGGCTGAATTAAATGTATGATTAATTGATATATTATTTTATTTTTATTTTGGCTGATTTAAATATATACTTTATGGATCTTATGTATAGTTTATGAATCTTATATTTGGGCTGATTTAAATGTATAATATTTAGATCTTATATGGAACTTAGAAATTGGATTTTGTTGGGTTGACATATTAACATATTGACAAAAGATTTAGTTATTCTTGAACCTGGAAATGATGGAGATTACATTGACGTTGAAGTTGATGAATTATTTGGAAACGACAGTAGTGGGGAATTGTTGGATCTACACTAGCACACAACGGAAGGGAACAAGATCCATAAGCATTCTAATTCATTAATTTTGGTTGAAAAGAAACATGCTAAAACAGAGTATAATAGGTTTTAAGAACATACCTTGGTCGAACAAACGAATTCTCCATTTTCCAGCTGCAAAATCCTCTTAATCCTTATGTAGACCACCACAAGATCTTCCCTACTATCCTCTTGGTGCTCTAGATTGAGTTATGAGACTCAAAATAAGCTGAAATCAAAGGGAATATGGAGAAAGCTCACTGAACCAACCCATTTGAAGAACACTTCTTCATCCGAATTTTTCACCAAAAATTCAGTTGGTTCATCACCCCTTTCTTCACTCCAATCTCTTCAATATATTGCAGACAATCATGCAACGAGATGTGCTGCATGGAATGTAGCTCATGCTTGGAGTAAACCAAATGAGAAAGTGGGTTCCTTGTAAGCTACTTTGAAGATGACTTGAAAAAACCCATTTTTCAAGTTTGTGTGATTTTTCAATTTCCAAAAATCCAAAATTGATTTTAAAATCATACTTTATTTCTAAAATTAAAATTTATTAATTTTACAAATTAATTTCATAAATTAATTTTCTAATAAAATTAATAAATAAATATTTAAATAATTTAAATAATTCTAATTAATTTAATATCCAATATTAAATTAATTTTTACACAAATTCATCTTTATATATTTAAGTCATATTTAAATATATTTTCTCTAATTCCGTTTGATTCTAATTTGAACGTTCCAAATTAACTTATCACGCTACTCTAGAGCTAATTCATTTTCGAGCTAGTAGGGGACCTTATGGACCTACAGATCATGGGCTCTAGCGATACGGGATTAATTGGCTAAACTCATTAGACCGATCTAACCCCCATTCGTTAACTAATGGGGCACTCCATTAAAACCCATAGTTGAACTTCTCTCATCATAGATATATTATGTCCACTCAATATAACCATGATTAGTAAGTTATCCCTTCACAGTTTGTTCGTAATAACGGCGGGATCAAATCTCTATTTTACCCCGAAATTACCTCTTGTTCCTTAAGTCCCCACTGATCACTTAATGAACAATTGTTTTGTGATCCAATCACAAAATCGAGTCCCTCTCATACCAAATGAGAGAGCGGGATCCCTTGTTCAAGCCTCAGAATCAACACTTAAGGGAACAACCTCTCTACTATCCCTAAAGTGGGTAGGAGTGAATTCTCTTTTGCATCCTATGTCCCCAGCTATCTATCCAGTTTCACCCCTGAAATGGCAGTCATATTGAGCCGGCGCTGTTGAGCCAACCCTCACCTATGTAAATCTAAGGGCAATCTCAGATAAACAGGATTTCATAGTTAACTCAGGATTAAGATCAAGTTACCTAAGTGACTCATTTAGTGATGGTTGTGCTTTGAGGTTATGGGCATGTCGGCGTAAAACTCATGGTATGTTCGAAATCACCAAACTTCAAAGGGAACATTCATGTTTGTTTTCAGAATTGATACAGGATCATTCACAGCTTGATTCAAATTTTATGAGTATTGAAATTCAAAATTTGGTTAGAGCTGATCCTGAAGTACCTGTGGCCCTACTTCAAGAAGCAATTAAAAAACAATATGGCTATAATGTTAATTATAGACGGGTGTGGCAAGCCAAGAGAAAAGCGTTGATTGCTGCATTTGGTGATTGGGAGAAATCATATTCAGAGCTTCCGTATTGGTTGAGTGCTCTTGTTCATTACAATCCAGGAACACGAACAGATTGGTTTTTCCTTCCCTGCTAGGTACGACTATTTTTGGACGAGTTTTTTGGTCCTTTGATCCTACAAGAGAAGGGTTCAAACATTATAGGCCATTAATCCATATCGTTGGAACTATCTCTACGGAAAGTATAAGGGGAAATTATTGATCGCCTTATCTATTGATGTAAACAGACATATATTTTCCCTTGCTTTTACTATTGTTGAAGGTGAAAATTCGTCCAGTTAGTCATGGTTTTTGTAGGAATTGTGGTATTTGCTTGATTTCTGATAGACATAAGGGCATTTTTGCTGCCATTAATAATGAAGAAATTGGTTAGAGTGAACCTAGAGCGTACCATCGATATTGTCTTCGCCATGTTGCCAGTAATTTCAATACGAAATATAAATCAAAGAAACTAAAAATTTTGGTATTTAAGGCAGGAAATCAACACCAAAGGTGCAAGTTCATTCGGTGCATGAAAGAATTGAAATAATTGCACCTTGAATGTCTTGAATATTTTTCAGACATTGACTTAGAAAAATGGACTCAGTCACACGACGATGGGTATCGCTATGGGTGGATGACAAGCAATGCGGCTGAATGCATGAATGGTGTTTTCAAAGGTGTTAGAATGTTACCAATTATTTCTTTGGTTAGGCTAACATTCTATCGCACAATACTGTATTTTGAATGCTGGAGACAAGAAATCAGTGAAGCACTCGATCGTGAGGACATGTATGAATATGACCTAAAAAAACTTAAGAGATGGGAAAAACGAGCACCTGCACATACGGTGACATCTATTGACAGGGAAAATCAAACTTTTGAAGTACAAACTGGCATAAGTATGATTTCTCCCTATAAAGGACAACACACCCAAGTGTTGAGCTTGAAAGAAGGAACATATTCTTGCAATAAGTGGCAGTCATTCAAGATTCCATGCTCTCATGTAATTGCAGTTGTAATTATATGTGTATGACATACATACCACTTATTAATGAATGCTACAAATTGTCCAATTCCAAGCGTTGTTATGAAGGCCGCTTCCATCCAATTCAACACTTAGATTATTGGCCAGAATTATCATTTATAGAAGTTCGTCCAAATGCGGACTTATTAAGAGGACAAGGTCGGCCAAAAAGTACGTGCATTCATAATGAAATGGATTGGAGAGATGCAAGCCAAAAAGTGCGATGTATAATTTGCAAGAGAGAAGGACATAACAGATCCACTTGTCCACAACGTACATTAGGTACTTCGTCTTCGGGTCATTAGGTGTATTTTTTTTACTTGTATTTTTTTTATGTAATTATATATTTTATATACTTGTATTTTTTATGTACTTATATTTTTCATGTAATTAGATATTTTATGTACTTGTATTTTTTATGTAATTATATTTTTCATGTAATTGTATCTTTTATGTACTTATACTTTTTATATAATTGTTTCATTTTATGTAATTGTATATTTTATGTACTTGTATTTTTTATGTAATGAATTTATTTTATGTAATTGTATCTTTTTATGTACTTTTTATGTATCTTTTATGTCATGAATTTTATTATGTAATGTAATTTGAACTTCTTAGGTAATGGAGCCTAGCCTTCTAATCCTGTAAAATTATATCAGCAAAATACGCATAATTCACAATCAGTATCGGATAGTTCTTCTACTTTAGTGTTGAGTTGTCGGAGAAGGGAGGCGACTGCACAACACACTATCCCATTTGATCACCGCATTATTCCCTATGTTTAGCAGGCAGGTTTCCTTGGGATTGCACAAATTTGTTTTATCCCGCTTGATTGGTACCTTATTACTGCTCTAGTTGAACGTTGGAGACTAGAAACCCACACATTTTACATGCCTTGTAGGGAATGGACGATTACATTGCAGGATGTTGCCATACAATTTGGGTATTAGCTGTCTATGAATAGTCAGCAAATATCTTGCTCGTATACAGAAAAATATTTGACATCCTGATGCACAATCAGGTAACAAATGTATATAAATGAATATTTAAAACATTTTAGATGCTTATTATTTTTTTTTCAGATTATTTGGACGCCATACACACAACAGATTTGGTCATCCTTACCTGATTATTGTCGTGATGGTGAAGACATTTAGTTGACCGTTAGCCCTCTTATATGCTTCCATATAGTAGAGTGGCATCATCCAGATCATGTGTTGAGACAATTCGGTCTGCGACAAATGATACCTTCGTTGTCCTATACACTCCCAGCATTACACCAGATCGATTTGAGAGGTAAGCACGACTAAGATTGACATCGAATCCAATGCGGAATATTTATCCTTCTAGCGTGGACGACATGATCGTTGTGCACAGGGAGAATTAACAAATGGGCCAGTTGTGTCAGACGACCACTTTTCTTGGTATAATTCAATCACGAGGTGATTTATCACACCTGATGGCGCTTACTATTACTGTATGGTAAGAGATTTAAAATCAGACATTTTCCATATATATGATATGGATATTGTTTAATATTTATTTTTTGATTGTACAGAATAATTTTATCGATGATGTTCAACAATATTCAGTGCAGAACAACTTACCAGACTTGGGTTCAATGTGTCAGCAAACATCGGTCAACATAGAAGATATTATTAAACAAATAAGACGACTCAATATTGCTAACACCGATTGAAAACGTATTTGTCATAGACGACAATGACAACAGGGTGAATCTAATTTAGAGGGACACGAAGACAATCCTCATGAGGGGTAAGGGTGAGGGGGGTCGTTTTTAAATTTCATGTAAACTTTCATTTTCAAATTGAAAATTAAAGAACTAATTGTAAATATTATTTAATATCATGACATTTTTTTTAATATGAGTGCAAGATAATTATGTTTTCATTGTAGATTAAATATATAATTAAGTTTAATAATGAAAAAAATTTGTGGACCCATTCGTAAAGTCTTAATATTATTGTACATCTCCAATTAAAAAAAAATTAGTCAACACACTTAAAAAAAAAAAAAGAAAAAGAAAAGCAAATCGTGGACTGGGTCCACGAGTTTACATCTGACCGGTCAACCAGTCAGCCGACGTGGTGCTGATTGGGTTAAACGGTACTCGTGTATCGGGTACACGAGTTTGCCACATGGCAATCATGTACCTGTACACAATTTCACTACCCCAATTTGTCAAAGTTTTGCCAAACACCTATTCTTAGAAAAAGTTTCCATCTTACCCTATTTTTGTCATTATATATTAAAAACATTATTTAAAAAAAAAATTCGTTTATTGAGAACGAGAGAATATATTTTAAAAAACGATATTTGGAGCAAGGTTGTTGTTAAAGATTATAACATTTATTTATATAAGAGTATTTTTGGTATGGTTTATAATTTAACATATATTTTAATAAATCAAGAGATTTTTTTTTAAAATAATGTTTTTTTTAATAAATAATGACAAAAGGATTGAGCGGAAAGTATTCCCAAAAATAGGTGTTTAATCGTGTACTGGGTACACGATAAAGCCTAAATAGTATACCAGGTACACGAGTACCTGGCCACCTGGCATGCCCAGTCTGGTGTGGCAGTCATGCAGGTTTGACTGAGGGAATTGTGTATCGAGTACACAATTACCCTAAGTCGTGTACCTGGTACACGACTTCCACGCCTTAAAAACTCCGCCCGAACCCTTCTTCTTCCTCACCGAAACGCCCATTCTTCTTCCTCACAGCCGCTTATAATCGATTTCCCTCGTCGAGACCATCGATTCCTCCCTTCTACTTACCAAAATCTCGTTGATTTTCCTCACCGAGGCCTCTATTTCACCGAAATCTTCCAAAATTTCGATTTTGCTCGATTTTTAGTCCTCTATTTGATCCTCACCAAATCCTCCATTGTAGAGGTCGTGTTGCTCGATTTTCATACCTTTTTGGCTGTCGATTTTTGCTTGGTATATTTCTTTCTCTAGTTGGGCTGATCTGTATTTATATGTATGTTTTTGCATGTTTTTGGGCTGAGTTTACTTTAAACTTAGTTTATGTATGATTTAGTGTATAGTTTATGTATAGTGTATTATATAGTTTATGTATAGTTTATGTTGTATAGCTTTGTATATGATTTAGTTTATATATAGTTTGTGTATGATTTAGTTTATGTATAGTTTATGTATAGTGTATTATATAGTTTATGTATAGTTTATGTTGTATAGTTTTGTGTATGATTTAGTTTATATATAGTTTGTGTATGATTTAGTTTATGTATAGTGTATTATATAATTTATGTATAGTTTATGTTGTATAGTTTTGTGTATGATTTAGTTTATGTATGATTGATTTAAACTTAGAAAACTTAGAAAACTTAGAAATTAGAGTTTGTTGGGTTGACATATTAACATATTTTTTGTCAACTATAACAGTTGAAAAAAAACATAATAAATATGTCGATGCGTTCTGAAGATTTAGTAATTCTTGAACCTGAAATGATGGAGATAGTGACATTGACATTAAAGTGGACGAATTATTTGGAAATGACGGTAGTGGTGAACATGATCTTGAGTTGGTACCATCGGAAATGTTCAACCAAATAGATTGGGAAATGACAAATTCAACGTGTGAACTAAGGTCTACTTTGGAAGAAAAGAATGTAGAAGTAGATAACTGTAGTTTAATACAAAAGGGAATGTTGTTTAATATCAAAGAAGATTTACAGCTTGCTGTAAAAAAATATTGTGTGACAGAACACTACAAAATTGTTGTAGTGGAATCAAATCAGGATCTTTGGTATGTTAAATGTAAATCCTGGAGTGACGGTTGTGCTTGGAGGCTATGGGCATGTCGGGGAAAAACTCATGGGATGTTCGAAATCACAAAACTTCAAAGAGAACACTCATATTTGTTTTCAGAGTTGACATAGGATCATTCACAGCTAGATTCAAATTTTATGAGTATCGAAATTCAAAATTTGGTTAGAGCTGATCCTGGAGTACTTGTTGCCCTACTTCAAAAAGCCATTAATAGATAATATGGTTATAATGTCAATTATAGATGGGTGTGGCAAGCCAAGAGAAAAGTATTAATTGCTGTGTTTAGTGATTGGGAGAAATCATATTCGGAGCTTCCGTATTGGCTGAGTGTTGTTGTTCATTACAATCCAGGAACACGAATAGACTGGTTTTTCCTTCCCTCTGATGTGCCAGGTACGACTATTTTTGGACAAGTTTTTTGGTCTTTTGGTCTTGCAAGAGAAGGGTTCAATCATTGTAGGCCATTAATCTAGATTGATAGAACTCATCTATACAGAAAGTATAAGGGGAAATTATTGACAACCTTATCTATTGATGCAAACGGACATATATTTCCCTTTGCTTTTACTATCGTAGAAGGTGAGAATTCGTCTAGTTGGTCATGGTTTTTGTGGGCGGCGTGAACATGTTACCCAAAGAGAGGGTATTTGCTTGATTTCTGACAGACATAAGGACATTCTTGCTGCAATTAATAGTGAAGAAATTGGTTGGAGTGAACCCAAAGCGTACCACCGATATTGTCTTCGCCATGTTGCCAGTAATTTCAATACAAAATACAAATTGAAGCAACTAAAAAATTTGGTGTTTAAGGCCGGAAATCAACACCAAAGGCGTAAGTTCATTCGGTGCATGAAAGAATTGAAACAATTGCACCCTGAATGTCTTGAATTTTTTTCAGACATTGACTTAGAAAAATGGACACAGTCACATGATGGTGGGTACCACTATGGGTGGATAACCAGTAATGCAGCTGAATGCATGAACGGCGTTTTTAAAGGTGCTAGAATGTTACCCATTACTTCTTTGGTTAGGCTAACATTCTATCGCACAATATTGTATTTTGAACGCTGGAGACAAGAAATCAATGAAGCACTCGATCGTGGTGACATATATACAAAATATGCCCTAAAGAAACTGAATAGGTTGGAAAAACGAGCATCGGCACATACGGTGACATCCATTGACAGGAAAAGTCAAACTTTCGAAGTACAAATTAGCATAAATATGATTTCTCTCTACAAAGGACAACACACCCAAGTTTTAAGCTTGAAAGAAGGGACATGTTCATGCAATAAGTGACAATCATTCAAGATTCCATGCTCTCATGTAATTGCAGTTTGTAATTACATGCATATGACATACCTATCACTTATTGATGAATGCTACAAATTGTCCAATTTCAAGCGTTTTCATGAAGGCCGCTTCCATCCAATTCAACACCCAGATTATTGGCCAGAATTATCATTTACAGAAGTTCGTTCAAATGCGGACTTACTCAGAGAACAAGGTCGGCCAAAAAGTACGCGCATTCATAATGAAATGGATTGGAGAGAAGCAAGCCAAAAAGTGTGATGTTCCTTTTGTAAAAGAGAAAGACGTAACAGACGCACTTGTCCACACCATACATTGGGTGCTTCGTCGTCTTCGGGTCATTAGGATTTTTTTTTTACTTGTATATTTCATTTATTTGTATTCTTTATGTATTTATATTTTTCATATAATTGTATATTTCATGTATTTGTATTCTTTATATATTTATAATTTTCATGTAATTGTATATTTCATGTATTTATATTCTTTATGTATTTATAATAAATTTATGTAATGAATTTATTTAATAAACTTATTTTATGTAATTGTATTTTTTTATGTACTTTTTATGTATCTTTTATGTTATCGATTCTATTATGTAATATGATTTGAACTTTTTAGGTAATGGAGCCTGGTCCTTCTAATCCTATACAATTGTACCAACAAAACACGCATCGTTCACAGACAGTATGGGATAGTTCTTTCACTATAGTGTTGAGCTGTCGGAGGAGGGAGGCGACTGCACAACATACTATCCCATTTGATCACCGCATTATTCCATATATTCAGGAGGCGGGTTTTCTTGGGGTTGCACATATTGGTTTCATCCAGCTTGATTGGCACCTGATTACTGCTCTAGTTGAGCACTGGAGACTGGAGACCTACACATTTCACCTACCTTGTGGGGAATGTACGATTACGCTGTAGAATGTTGTCGTACAATTTGGGTTACGAGTGGACGAGCAACCACTGACAGGCTCACTACAGTATGACTGGAAGAACGTTTGTGAAGAGCTCTTAGGCGTTCTACCAGAGGATCTGAAGGGATCAAGATTGAGTATCCCTTGGTTGGCGTCCTAGTTTCCCGAATTACCTCCCGATGCCAACGACATCAGCATACGTAGGTATGCACGAGCATACATCCTGTAGCTTATTGGAGGATTTTTATTTGCCGACAAGTCAAATACCCTGGTGCATCTCATGTTCCTCCCATTATTGTTTGATTTCGAGCACGCTGGTACGTACTCGTGGGGTGGTACATGTCTTGCATGGTTGAATAGAGAACTTTGTCGGGCTTCCAATGCACAAGCGTTGGAAATAGCGGGGCCACTG
Source organism: Benincasa hispida (assembly GCF_027475165.1). Lineage (NCBI taxonomy): Eukaryota > Viridiplantae > Streptophyta > Magnoliopsida > Cucurbitales > Cucurbitaceae > Benincasa > Benincasa hispida. Next base: position 32,648,629 of record NC_143483.1, read on the forward strand.
ATACTATTACAAGTATGGGCTTATAATCGATTTCCAATTGTAGCACCACAAATCTAACTACAGGCCCTAGATCATCGTCCACTTGGTGCCAGGTATTATTTTATTTATATATTTATTTCGTTATCATTTTATGTAATAATATAAATTACTTGTATTTTTTATAATTTTAGATGGAGTAGTGTATTAGTTGCCTTTGAACAGTCAGCAAATATGTTGCTCCTGTACAGAAAAATATTCGATATGCTGACGCCTAATTAGGTAGTAAATATGTATATAAATGAATATTTTAAAAAATTTATATGTATACTTATTATTATTTTTTTTCAGGTTATTTGGACGCCATACATACAGATTTGGTCATCCTTACCTGATTATTATCATGATGGTGAAAACATCTGGTTGACTGTTAGCCCTCTTATATGCTTCCATATAGTAGAGTGGCATCATCCAAATCGTGTGCTGAGACAGTTTGGTATGCGAAAAACGATACCTTCGTTGTCCTATACACTCCCAGCACTACACCAGATCGACTTAAGAGGTAAGCACGACCAAGACTGGCGTTGAATCCATGCGGAGTATTTATCCTATTGGCATGGACGACGTGATCGTTGTACACAGGAAGAATTAACAGATGGGCCAGTTGTATCAGACGACTACTTTCCTGGTACAATTCGATCACGAGGCAATTTATCTCACCCGACGACGCTTACTATTACTGCATGGTGAGAGATTTAAAATCAGACATTTTCCATATATATAATATGAATATTGTTTAATATATTTTTTTTATTCTACATAATAATTTTATCAGCGATGTTCAACAATATTCAGTGCAGAACAACTTACCAGAATTGGGTTCAATGTGTCAGCAAACATTAGTCAACATAAAAGGTACTATTCAACAAACAAGACGACTTAATGTTGCTGACACCGATCGAAGACGTATTCGTCATAGACGACAACGACAATGGGATGACCCTAATTTAGAGGGACACGAAGACAACCCCATGATGAGTAAGGGCTAGGGGGTCCCACATTGTATCATTTTCAAATTGGAAATCTCAAAAGAACTAATTGTAAATATTCTTTAATATCATGTTATTTTTTTAATATGAGTGCAAGATGTTTTTATTGTAGATTAAATATATAATTAAGTTTAATAATGAAAGAATTAAGTTTAACAATTAAAAAAAATAATTATAAACAATAATGAATGAATTAAGTTAAGTTTAATAATTAACTTTAAAAAAAAAAAGAAAAAAAATTATAAGCGAATTGTGTATTGGGTACCCGAGTTCGCTTGATCAGTCAACCAGTCAGTTTCAACTGACTGGATTAAATGCTACTCGTGTACCGGGTACACGAGTATGCCACATGGAAATCGTGTACCGGGTACACAATTCCACTACCTTAATTTTGTTAATACTTTCCCAAAACACCTACTTTTGAAAATACTTTCCCAACCCTATTTTTGTCATTATTTATTAAAAAACATTATTTTAAAAAAAACCAAATTAAGATGTTGTTGAGAAGTCAACGGCTAATAATTATTTGCTTACTCAAATTTCTTACTAATCGTTAATAACAACGGTGAGAGTTCCGGCAATTTTTGTACAAGAAAAGATCAACCGCTCCATTGCGAACAAAATTCCTGAGGATTTCCCTCTCTTTCTTCACTTGATCATATCAGCAATCAAATTCTTCCTTCGATTTCGCAGCAATGGCGGAAGTAGAGAACAAACAAGTGATATTCAAAGGCTACATTGACGGAGTTCCACAACTGGCGGACTTCGAACTCAAAGTTGGGAAGCTTAAGCTCGAAGTTCCCAAAGGTTCCGGAGGTTTTCTTGTCAAGAATCTCTTCCTTTCTTGCGATCCTTATATGCGAGGCCGTATGCGCGATTACCACGATTCCTACATTCGCCCTTTTGTTCCTGGCCAGGTATTGTTCTTTTATGTGATTAATTTCCTTGTTTTCTTGCATTGGTTTTCTCTGTAAGTAGTATATGATTCTTGCTTCTTATTCTTACCAGATGACGCGGTTTGATTTCTGGGTTGTTTTTTTTTCCCCACTTTTCCGTGTTGGAGGGCTGTAATGCATGTTATTTGAGTTGCTTTCTCTAAGAAATATTGATCTAGATTTGATTTTGGATAGTTAATCATCTGCACCGTAATTTACTGGATGCATTCATGTGTTTGTTGATTCTATGGTTAGTGTTGATCGAATGGATTACTTCGGGTTTAATTTAGTTTTGATCATTTGTAAGCAGGGTAAGAAAGCAGGGTAAGAAAGCAGGTAAGAAAGCAGGGCAAGAAAGTGAAATGAAATAGAAATTTATTAATCTCTCAAATACTCTTTGTTGTTAAGTTTGTATTAGTGAGAGCATTTTTGGTTCTTTTAGCCATAGTTCTAAATTGAGTGTATACTTTGTGTACTCACTACACTCAATCAAATTGGTACCATGTTATGCTGAAATGGAATAATTTAATTTCGTTCATCTCGGATTTCGATGGAGAAGATAATGGTTGTGAAGTGATTGAAACTTTTATATCCATAGGTAGGCATTCATTGGGACGATGAAGAGTAGTACAGATAAACTTCACACCAGGAATTAATGATTTAACCCTTAGAATAGCTATAGTATGGAAGAAACAAAGAAATTCTAACAAATTTGAGTCTCGTTTTCAATTTCGAGGAGTCCTTTTGTTATTCGTTTTGAGTAGGTTAATCTTTATTCAACTCTAGCCTTGCCACCCTTTTGTAGAAGGAAACTAAGTTTGATAATGACGTTCGGTTTTCATTTCTTTTTCTTACCACATTTTGTTGCTAGGAGACAGTTTATAGTGTATGTATTGTTTTGGTGAAATGTTTCTTCACGTTATTATATCTTGTGAAGCCAATTGAAGGTTTTGGGGTTGCTGAAGTTGTGGACTCTGATGACTCCAATTTCAAGCCTGGCGACATCATTTCAGGCTTTACACGTTGGGAGGATTACAGCTTAATTAATAAAGATGGTATTCAACTGAGAAAAATTGAACCAGACGATCTCCCACTCTCTTTCCATGTTGGCCTCCTTGGTATGTTCTCTTCCTCAGTTTATAAAGCTCACCACACTGGAAATAAATAATTATCTTTTTCCTTTGCTATCCAAAACTGAAAATACCAATATAACCCCTTTGCCCCCCAGGTGTTTAAACTGCATTGATTATTTTTATTGACATTGTTAAAAAACCGACAAGTAAAGAAAGCGTGTAAAGTAAACGTAAGGGAATTGGACATAGAGATTTACATGGTTCATTATCAGTGTGTTAGCTACATCCACGAACAGAGGCAGGGAGCAATTTATCATTAGAGAGAAAAATCATATTACAGGTTTGGAGGCACCAATAGAGTTAAAGAGTTTATATAGCACACTCCTTCAAACCTTAAGCCCCCATGCTTGGTCGTTTGGAGCATCAGATAAGAAATTCAAAGTATTCTAATAGACATATTGCTTAGAGTGGCTAATTCTTACTTTACAAGACTCGTGTAAAAGTTATGAAAGTCATGTTCTCAAATCTTGTATGAAAGGGAATACTTGTGAGATGGATTATCAGGATGAATCTAAAATGCATTTGTTCTGTGCCTTTATTTCTCACCTATAATTTCTTAGACTGACTTTTACATACAAAAACTATCATTATGCCCACAATTTAATTATGCAATGTAGTCGTTTCTTACTAAGTTTGAGGTCTTAAAGTCGACCATATTAAAATATATGGGGCAACAACATACTAATTTTGGATTAAGCACTTGAAAGGCGTATCTGCGTGTAGCCATGTATAGCTTTGTTGGTCTCAGATGGAAGACTGGATAATCCAACATGACTCTTTTCATTCTTCCAAAAGTTTTCCTTTGCACTTTGTTTAAAATGGTCTTGAAACTATGGATATTTACGCAGGCATGCCTGGCTTTACTGCTTATGCTGGATTCTTTGAGGTTTGCTCCCCAAAGAAAGGTGATTATGTATTTGTCTCTGCAGCGTCCGGAGCAGTTGGTCAACTCGTTGGCCAACTCGCTAAATTGCATGGTTGTTATGTTGTAGGAAGTGCTGGAACAAAGCAAAAGGTAATCTTTCTTTGATTCCCCGTGGCCACGAGGAGCATTTTGAATCAACATTTTTCATTTTAAGAACTCAAGACAAAATATATTGTTAGGAAGATTAGTAGGGAAATATTAGGATATTAAAAAAGCACATCGATCAATAGCTCTAGAGTTTCTTAATAGAATGGCAAATTAATAGAGTAGGTTGAAGGAATTTAGTACTGCAGATTTTGAAGAATGGTTTTGGGAGAGTTCTAAGCAGCTTGAATGCTTAGTATCCTTGTAGTTTTCTCTGATACTGCAATTTATTTTTGGTCCTGTTTTTCTTGATCTTCAATCCTCAATTCTTTTCTTGGCTCTTCTTGGTTTGGGCAGATTCTTTTGTTGCCCGATCGAATATCCTTTATTTGCTTTATAAAAGTTCGGTTTTTCATATACCCCCTTTAATATCATAATCAGATCGCTGCTATTTCCCCATGAATACTCGGAGCTGAAAATTATGAGGTTATTATGCATTCTGAGAAGGCTATGTTCTTCCCAATTTTAAAATCTACCTTAATACAACACCTCCAACATACTCTATTTATAACCAAAAATTTCAAGCTAATGATAGATATGCACACACAAATCTTAATAATATTTCTGAGAGGATTTTAGATGAAGTATTTAAATATGGGATAATCATCCCTGATTATTGCACTGATCATCTCAGGTTGATATTCTGAAGAGCAAACTTGGATTTGATGAAGCTTTCAACTATAAAGAAGAATCAGATTTGAATGCAGCTTTGAAAAGGTTAGCATTGAGTTTTATGAGGATATAAATTTGATAAACCCTCAGAAATATTATTAAGATTTGTGTGTGCATTAGAAAAAGGCATTTCCTTTCAATTTGAAATATATTTGTTAGTTACCTCTTTACTCTGCATTAGAAAAAGGCACCAAAAAAAAAACTATTGAGCACACTACACTGGTTAATTACAGGAAATGGAATGACATGAAATGTTAGACTTATTTAAGCCTTCTTAGATGACCATTTGATTTTTTATTTTTGGTTCTTGTTTTCTCACAGTTTCCTGACCATAGTTTTCATCTTTTCTAAGTAAACATTTGAATTCTTAAATTCCAAAAACAAAAACTTACAAGTTGTTAAAAACCTACTTTTTTAATTTATAAAACTTGGCTTAGATTTTTAAAACACTCCTAAAAAGTTAGACAATAAAACTAAGAAATCAATAGGTGGAAATAATGTTTGTAAGCTTAACTTTTAAAAACCAAAAACCTAAAACTAATGCTCTCTCTAATAACCATTTGGGTTTTTTGTTTTTATGTTTCTGAAAATTAGGCTTATAAATACTTCTTCCACATTCCTTGTTTTGTTATCTATATTTTTCAATATTTTCAAAAACCAAACCAAATATTGAAAACTAAAAAAATGTAGTTTTTTAAAAATTTGTTTTTGTTTTTGAAATTTGGCTAAGAATTCAACTCTTGTACTTAAGAATGATGCAAATCATTGAAAGAAAATGAGAGAAAATATTCTTAATTTTCAAAATAAAAAACATAATGATTACCAAATGGAACCTAAGTGGATTATCAAATGGGGCCTTTAAGTATCATAGCTGTTTTGTTGCTGATGAACAGTGTCGAACTCTTCTTTTGTGTGCGATTCTTCCTTTGTAATTAGCTCAAACTTGGTTGTTTTTTGTGACTTCTACGAGAAAGATCGTTATCTCGTAGACGTAACTTCTTGCTTTTCCTAATAACTGGAACATGCAGGACTTCCCTCTTTGTATTATGCTTATGATCCGCCTGATAATTCCTAGAAAGATTTTGTACATTTCAAAGGCCAGTTCCAATCATCTCAAGCCTTTAGGACTTTACACAAAACTCATATCTCATTTGCAGGTACTTTCCAAAAGGCATAGATATATATTTTGACAATGTTGGTGGGGATATGCTTGATGCTGCACTTTGCAACATGAGGGTTCATGGTAGAATTGCTGTCTGTGGAGTGATATCTCAGAACAGCATTTCTAATCCAAAAGGAATCAGCAATCTGTGGAATCTCATACCGAAACGTGTCAATATGAAGGGATTTCTACAGAGCGACTACCTTCACTTGTTTCCGCGTTTCTACGAAGAGGTTAGTAACTACTACAAGCAAGGAAAGATTGTTTATATTGAAGATCTAAAAGAAGGGTTAGAAAATGCTCCAGCTGCCTTTGTAGGACTTTTTTCTGGAGATAACTTAGGTAAACAAGTTGTTCGTGTAGCGTGTAAATAATTTTCGCAATCCGTCATTGCATGAACTTGTAACATTTAACAGCACACTAGGAGAGAATTTGTAGCTTCTTTAAGTACAGATTGAATTCTTCTTTATTTTCATATGGTTTCTGATCAAAATAAGCTGTTTACTGTTGAAATATTTGTTCTTCAGAAGAAACAGAAGTTGGTTCCTTTATGTCCCGTTTGATAACCATTTTGTTTTTAAAAATTAAGTCTATGGACACTACTTCCATCTCCAAATTTATTTTTTTGTTATCTACTTTTCACCAATGATTTAAAAAACCAAGCCAAATTTGAGAACAAAAAAAAAAAAAAAACAGCTTTCAAAAATTTGTTTTTGTTTTAAAATTTGATTGAGAATTCAATTATTATACTTAAAAAGATGTAAATCATGGTAAGAAATGTATATGATATAGGCTTAATTTTTAAAATAAATAAATAAAATGGTCACCAAAGACCTTGTTATGCAGAGACCTTGTTTACCCATGAGAAGGGAAATTGCCTAAGATTTGAAGTTTGCATTAGCAAAAGACCTTGTTTACTAAAATTAATGTTATGCTTCTTTCAATAAATAATAATAATAATAATGTTATGCTTGAAAGTTGAAGATGTGTGGTGTGAGTATTTTTCCAGATTATCCATTCTATTTTTGTCATGCATATTTCTTAAATATGCTGAGATTTATTTATTTAAGTCATATTTTAGGTCTTGAAATTTTATTACTTGTTTTGTTTTGGTTTATAATTTTTCTTAATATTTGTCCAAATATTATGTTTTAATTACTAAATTTGGTCTAAAAACTATTTTTAGCTTTTATCATTTTTTCTGTTAATCATATTATAAGAAATCAAATTTATTTGAAATCTCCATATCTAACTTATCTAAGGCAACTTTTTCATCATTACGAGGGTAGAGACTTAAATCTACCACTAAATGAGAATTTGGATCATTTAAGTAGAATCCAAATCTATATAAATCCTTAATTTACTATCATATGACTTCAATTTTTTTATATAAATATTTATTAGTTTAAATCTCATTTTAGTCCCTCTAATTTTTGAGTTTATTCTATTCTTGGTCCATGAACTTTCAAAATGTCTATTTTAGTCTTAACTTTCAAGTTTGTTCCATATTGATCATTGAATTTTCGTATTTAATTATTCCTTAAACTTTAAAAAGTTTTTAGGTCATTGAACATTTAATTTTTTGTCTAACAAATTCGTACTTTAAAAATTAAGTTGTTTTCAAATATAGGAAAATAAACCAAAGTATTCAAATAATGGTAAAATATAGCAGTCTATCTGTGATAGATCGCATAGATAGTGATAGACTACTATATGTATCATAGTAGTCTATCGCTGCCCATCGCGATTTATCATAAATAGATTGTGATATTTTGCTATTAGTTGTAAATATTTTTAGCAGTTTTATCATTCAAAATAATATCCCTTAAAAATTGTCTAATAAATTCTTAAACTTTAATTTTGTATTTAATTAGTTCTTGAACTTTCAACTTTATGTCTAATTGGTCCTTGACTATTCAACATGCTTTGAAATTCACATACTTATTTATTGAACACACAATTTAAAATTTAATATATTATTAGATATAAGTTTAATTTTATGTAAAATAGATTCGTTATTTTTAAAATCAGTTGAAGGTTTTAGGACTTATTAGACAAAAAAAATTGAAAATTCAAGAATCTATTTGATGTTTATAATGTTTCAAAATTTATTAGGCATAGTATTAAAATTTTGTAGACTTATCAGACATAAATATGAAAGTTTAGAGATTAAATGTGAGATTAAATGTGTAATTTAATTTTAATATTTATTAATCCGGCAAGTATCTCTACCTCCAATAAATTAAAAATAGTTGAAAAATATGTTTTTTTAAAAAAAAAAAAAATTATTTGCAAAGTTGAAAAATATGATTTTGGAGTAGTTTATTTAATGGGACATAAATTAGTGGGATTTCACACTTGTTAATGTAATGAGTAAATTTAGATGTATACATTATATGTATATAATTTTTTCTTTGGAGTTCAAGAATGTGAGATAGAGATTCATACTTCCAACTTCTTAATTAAAAGTGCATACTTTATGTTAGTTAAATTAGAGTGAGTTAATCTACACATATATAATTAGTTAATGAAAAACATGAATACTTAGAATAAGACATTAATGTGATCTTTACCACTAACATGTGTATAACATAATTGACATGTGAATGTGTTAGTGACCAAAATGCCTATGATTCGATATGTATTAAGAAAAATGTAATCTTTTTACCAAAAAAATAGACTAAAATTTCAATTCACATCTTAAATTTTGATGTTGTATCAAGTTAAACCATGAACCAATTGTATTAAATTAAGCCCTAAACTTTATAAGTGTATCAATTAACACTCTTTCAGATTTGTTTTTAAAAAATTCATGCGAGACATATAATTGTTTTAATTAAACCATTAAAATGTTATAAGTGAATCAAGTTAGGTCATTTATTGGGATTGCATCTGGAAATCATTCATGCATTCAATTCTTATACATATAGACTTTTTCAAATGTCGGATTATTAAAATTGATGTATGGACAATTCTCAAAAGAAAGCTTTATTGAGAGACTAAAATGATTCACTTATGAAACTTTAGGAGTTTAATTGATAAGATTGTTAGTCTTATACGATATTTATCCAAATAAAACGTAATTGAGGATGTAAATTGATATATTTATAAAATTTGAAAGCTTAAATTGATATAATTATTAGTTATATTGATTTACATTGATACAAATACTTAAGAAGAGAGAGAAAAAAAATGTCAATGTGGGTAGCAATGACTATTCATGGTGACCTCATTATCTAGGTTGGAAACTTAAGTCTTTTATTGATAGACTTGACATTTATGGTTTCCTACAATATTTTAGGTTGGAAAGTTAACTCTTTTATTGATAGACTTGATAAGTTGATTGAGTCATGTGTTAGCGACCAAACCATCTCAAATATCTATATTTTGATTGAACTAAATAATAATGATAAATAAATAAATAGTCCATCACTAACAAAATGGTATTTGAATTAAAAATTTTAAAAAAGTAATAATTAAATTGAAAAATCACTCAACATTAAATATCAATACATATATTTAGTGTAAATACGAAGTGACGAACATATTGATTGTGATACCCTGGAATGATCACTACCTTGAAAGTAATTGTGACACAACCTAAGTGCTAATTGTCTCAAGTTGGTTGTTTACCAAGATTAATATAACACTCTTGATAGACGTTGCCGAAAAAGAGTTGGAACCAATAAAAACCTTGCTCAAAGGGAATCAAAGAGATGGAAAATAGAGCGAAAAAGAAATCCCTATTTATAGGACATTAGATTTATAACGATCAAACGGTTTTAAAGCATTAGATCTATAACATTTAAATTGGTTTTAAAACACTAGATTTGTAACTGTCAAAACCTTTATCAGATATATAACTTTAAAACGGTCACAAAATTAAAAGATTTCTAATGTGGGACAAAAAAAAAAAAATTTTGACAAGTCATTCCCAACAATCCCTTACGAATGATTGACATTTAAAAAAAAAACATCAATGAAATAATTTCTTTGTGCAAAGAAATGAGTATAAATGTAAACTTCAATATCTTTTAACTTGAGTTGATGCCCAGGAGGTAGGGCAACAATCTCATTAAAGAAAGTAAGTTGTCTTTTGAACTTTCAATAATTATGATTGAGACCCCTTTAACACGTTTCAATACATATGTTTTTCTTAATTCTGCAATATAACTGTAAATCAAGTGCTATTTAAGGTCGTACACTTAAAACCCCTAGGTCACCGTAAAATCTCTAAAGAAAGACCATTGAATTCTTTCATAGAAAGCAGTCACACCTTCACCGTCACATTGTTTACTTCATCAAGTTTATGATAGACCAACCACTCAAAAACTGAGCTATGAAGACTTCACAATTATCTATCAAGTCTATACTAGGATGAAATAAATAAAGAGTTATAGAATTTTTAAGGGGACTTCAAGTCTCATGCACACTGAGGACTCTAAAATTACTCCTCCTTGTTAGACATTTGGTAAGATAATCTGATCTCCTAAGTTCCTCACGGACCTGACATACTTCAAGGAAATAATTCCTCCCTTCAACAACTGTCATCCAACTCCATGCCTGAGGCGTATACCTGTGACAGATTGTGAATCACAATGTCGAGAGACTATTACTGCCCTCACAATGGTACATTTCCTAGTAGGCTTCTCAACCATTCTACCTCATACCCTACTAACTTGAGAGCTATAAACTCATAGCCAAGGTGGGCCTTGTTATGCAAGTCCGCTTTGCTGATTTCCATGAAATAACTCTTCCACCTAGTAAGAACACATATCTACCAGTAGAGCTTATCTCATAGTTGCCTGTTATCCAGTTTGCATCACGATATCCTTCTAATATGGCAAAAATATTATTAAAATGACAATAATAATCCATAGTACCTATAAGATAACTTAATAAGGGTCGAAGAGTAATCTAATGATCTTTATTACACTCAATATACTCACAACATATGCAATACCAGGGGTAGTATAATTCATCATAAATATAATACTTCCTATAATTTTTACATATTCAGATTGAGAAACCATAAGGTATTCTTACAAGAGATGCTTTAGAGAAATCAAATCTCTTTGAGTGTGATTGATATAAAAGAAAAATAATAACTTTTGATATTTTCTTGTTTTAACACTTATTATCACATCAACTTCACCTAAGTCTTTCATCTCAAAATGTGATTACAAGAAGGACTTGGTATTATTAATTAAATTTATGTTTGTACTAAATACAAGCATATCGTCAACATACAGACAAATAACCACACAATCAGTTTAAATCAACTTCGAGTAAGCACATGTCTTAGAAGAATTTACTAAAGTACTAGTAAATTTCTCACACCATTATTTAGGAGCTTGCTTAATAAAGCATTCAGGTTGTGTCATATATATTTTCTCCTCCAAGTTACCATTGACGAATGTCGTCTTTACATCCATCTGATGTATTAGAAGATATGAATTGTTGTAAAAGCTATCAAGATTCTAATAGTAACTATTTTAGTCACATGAGAGTATGTGTTAACATTTTCTATTTTTCAAGATCATAAACATACTCAATAAAATAAGGACGAATAACCTTAGACCCACAAGATCTTGAAAAGCTCTTATGAAATATCATACATTTTATGGCTAGATGGTTTCTTAAACTATAATCAAATTCTACAAGCTTTCAATGATGAAATCTGCATGCACATTTTCATACTACCAAGAAACTAGGTAATAAACAAAATAATGTTATAGGGCCAAACTAAATAATAATATTTTTCAACTTCATGAAAATTAATAATCAAACATAATACTTTTTAAAATAACTGCAATGAGTGGCAAACTAGAGGTAAATATTTGCAAATATAGCAATTTTTAAAAAGATTTGAAAATGTGGAAAATCTTTAAAATGATAATTCTTTGTCCCTTTTTTATCCCTAATTCTTCTTCTGATTTTAATCTTCTCTTGTTGGGGATGATGCCCTAAACTCTCGTGTCCTGTAGTTTGTAAACATAGTCTTGAACAAACGCTTGTGATGTATAATATATGATATTTTGTTCACTTATTGTCTTTGAACATTGGATGTTTTATTAGCTTTACCACAAACCAATAAACTAAAATCCATGGTTGTCATTATGTAACTTAAGCATGTATGTGGAGACATACAAGTGGATCATGTCTTAAGTGATAACCAAAATGGTTTGTAGTATATGGATAAAGGAGAGAAACCTTATCCTGGTAAGGCTACAGATACGACCCGCTTTGTAGAATAGTTACAAATATTGTGACTTGCTATAGATGGTCTGGTCCTGATCATTCATGTGGGGACATGCAAATGGAGGCGTCCTATACAAAAAGTTTGTATAAGACCTGACCATGAAGTGTTAATGTCTCGTTATATAACGTCATTCATGACAGCGACTTCACTTCATTAGGATGATCATAGGTAACATGACCTCAATCCTGAGTGAGTTGGAAACTTCTGCCTTTGAGGGCAGTCCTTTGATTTGCATGAGTGCAAGTGGCCAGGTCGCCGACTCAAACCTACCATTTTGGGGATTCGTCTAATTTGGGAGCTGGGAACTCAGCTACATGAGATGAAATTCACTCCTTCCTCGAAGCAGGGGTAAATAGATAGATTGCTCCCTTAAGGGTTGATCCTGGGGCTTGAACGATGTGGTGCCACACACCTTCTCATGGCTCGAGAGGTATCCACACATAGTAGGACTATTTTGTATTGTTCATTAGAGGGATCAGTGGCACTTAAGGAGTTAGATGTAACTATAGCGGCAAAACGATAAATTGGCCCAGCTATACTTACAAGCATCTGTAAAGGGTTATCGTATTGTTGATTTGTTATATCCGATGGACACAGAAATATATCTATGGTAAGAAGAGTTCAGCTATCGGTCTTTAGTGGAATGTCTGGCAGTTAACAGATGGTGGATCTCGTGGCTAAAGAGTTTGTCAGCTATTCACGTACCATTAGAGCTTCGAGCCATAGGTCCATAAGGTCCCTTTGGTAACCCAATGGATTTAAGTTAAGAATAAGTTTTTGTGTCAGTTTGAAATGTTCAAATTGACAAGAGGGAGTTTGATTATATATGATATGATTGAGCTGGTTAATTATATTTGATATGATTGACTTTATATATGAGATACATTAATTGGAGAAAAATGGATATAAATATGATTTATATCTAGTGGAAGAGAAAACACTATGATTTATATGTGATAATAAACTATAGGTTAATGAATATAATATGATTATATTTATTATTTTAATTGGACAATTAGGATAATTGTGCCTACCGTTTTCTCCGTAACCGTGTGATATTAGGAAGTTTCAATCAGTTTTCATAACTGAAGAATAAAATGAAAATCGTTTCCATTTTGCAAGAGATCACGTAATTCGCTCAAACAAGGTGTATACAGTCTATCGTATAGCTAACCGAGAGACTATACGATAGCTCGAAGTTACTACACGATCGTATACATGCGCGTCTCTTTCTAAACGATCGCCTAAGTTTTACTAAACGATCGTCTAGCATCCGAGCATTTACTAAACGATCGTCTATACGATCGCTGCCTATTTCTTACACGATCGTGTACTTCTTCTAAACGATCAAGCATTGTCTATACGATAGACCTTGCCCTTCTCCCACTTGCTTGATTATTGTATACGACATTCTTTCTTCCTTCCCTCTACTAAATTCCAACAAAGTCCACACTTTGGATTCTCACACGAATACCGAGGGTTCCAAGTGGTGTCGTCCCCATTGTTCTTCTGTTCATGTGGAGACCGTTTGTGAGTAGACGACCGGTGGTGTTAGTGAACGATTGCTTGGACGTTCCAGTGAGTGTGACAGTAGCAGTTCGTTTGGAGAGAACGAGGTTTTGGTGAAGAAGTGTTCTTCAACTGGTATGTATTTCTTGTTCTCTTGTTTTTAGTTTGAAAGCATGTCGGTAATTTGTAGTATAATGCATATCTGTTTTGTTTGAATGTAAATGTGGAAACTCTGTCACAATGTATTTGGAACGATCCACTTCCGCTCAGAGGTATTCTTGTATAAGAGTTCCTTCACCTTCCATCTCCAAATTTCAATCCACCTCATCTTTTCCTATCTCTCAGTTCCTCTCTACTTTTCATATTCTCCAATTTCTCAATTCCTCTCCTTAAAAATAAGAACCGACGAAGTTGGATTTTGAATCCAAGATTTGAATAGTACTTAATCATTTCATAGATGCCTTAACACCAATGAGCCATTGTCAAGTTTGATTATTGAAATGGAATGTTAAATATAAATATTAAATAGAAATGAAATGGAAAGAAACTACTTTTATTAGTTTATTAACATTTGCTTCTTTTTTAAAAACGTTCCTTAAAATTTAGAAGTAAGAAACATAAATGGTTATCAAAAAAGTCTATTTATCAAAAAATAGGAAACTTGAACGCTATCCTTTTTTTTAAATACAATAATTGTAGAGTGGGGAGATTAAACCTTCGACCTATAGGGACGAAGCACATGTCAATACCATTGAGCCAAGCTCACTTTGGCAACATGAATTTTATAAATGATCTCATAGTTTTTATTTATTTATTTATTTATTTTTGTGAGAATTTAAAAATATGAAGTCTATTAGTAACTTAGTACTCGGCTTTTATGCCCTAGTTTATTGTTTTGTACTAGTTTTTTTTTTTGTACACCTCACTTCGCTTTAGGACAAGTTGGAGATTGTTGGGGTTGATGCCCTAAAGTCTCGTGTCCTGTAGTTTGTAAATAGTTTGTACGAATGTTTGTATTGTATAATATATGATATTTACTTCACATCTTGTTTTTTGCTCAGTTGTATGTTTTATTTGCTTTACCACAAACCAATAAACATAAAATCCCTGGTTATCTGTATGTAACTTAAGCATGTATATGGTGACATACAAGTGGATCATGTCTTGAGTGATAACCAAAATGGTCTGTAGTATATGGATATAGGAGGGAAACCTTATCCTAGTAACGCTACGAATGCGGCCCGCTTTGTGGAATGGTCACAAGTTTTGTGACTTATCACAGATGGTCTGATCCTGATCATTCGTGTTGGGGACATACAAGCGAGGACGTCCTATACAAAGAGTTTGTATAAGACCTGACCACGAAGTGTTAATATCTCGTTATATAACACCGTTCATGACAGAGATTTCACTTCACTAGGATGACCATAGGTAAGATGACCTCAATCTTGAGTGAGTTGGGAACTCCTGCCATTGAGGGTGGTCCTTTGATTTGTATGGGTGCGAGTGGCCAGGTCGCCGATTCAAATCTACCATTTTGTCTGATTTTGGAGCTGGGAACCCAGCTACACAAGATGGAATTCACTCCTTCCCCGAGGTAGGGGCAAGTAGATAGATAGCTCCCTTAAGGGCTGATTCCAGGGCTTGAACGATGTGGCGCCACACACCTTCTCTTGGCTGGAGAGGTGTTCACACATAGTTGGACTATGTTGTATTCTTCATTAGAGGAATCAGTGGTACTTAAGGAGTGAGATGTAACTACAGGGGAAAAATGGTAAATTGGCCCAGCTGTACTTGCGAGCATCTGTGAAGGGTCATCGTACTCATGATTGGTTATATCCAATGGACATAGAAATATATTTGTGATAAGAAGAGTTCAGCTGTTGGTCTTTAGTGGAATGCCTGACAGTTAACGGATGGTGGATCTCGTGGCTAAAGAGTTTAGTCAACTATTCATGGACCGTTGGAGCTTCGAGCCACAAATCCATTAGGTCCCCTGGGTAACTGGGATAAAGTCGAGAATCAGTATTTGGGTTAATTTGAAATGTTCAAATTGATAAGAGAAAGTTCGATTATATATGATATAATTGAAATGGTTAATTATATATGATATAATTAACTAAATGTATGAGATACATTATTTTGGAGAAAATTAGATATAAATATGATTTATATCAAGTAGAGGAGAAATTATTATAGTAGATATGTGATATCAAACTATAAGGTAAGAATATAATATGATTATATTTATTAATCATTAAATTGGTTAATTATATGATAATTGGCCTAAAATTCCTCTCGGGCGTGCGTTAGTGGGAGCAGCCCCTTTGGTTATGGTAACCGAAGAATAAAATGAAAATTATTTTCATTTTACAAGAGTTCAAAAAATTTGGCATCGGTGTGGAAATGTAAACGATCGCATAGTCGAGAGCTTATATGATAGTCGCTCAGCGCCTAAACGTTTGCACACCTCGCACCTAAATGATCGTTTAGCTTTCCTAAACAATCATATAGTGTGTCGTGTTTTTCTAAACGATCGTCCACCTTTTACTAAACGATTGCTTAGTAAAATCTACACGATCGTGTAACTTCTTCTAAACGATAAGCACTTAGCTATACAATAGCTTTCTTTTCTCTCCCACTTGCTTATCGTCTACACGATTAGTTCATTCTCCAACCTCTACCAAACTCACCAAAGACCAAACTTTGGGTTCTCACTCCAAGAATACCAAGGGCTCCATTTTGGTGGTGTTGTCCCCGTTGCATTAACTTGTTCGTGATTGATCGTGCTGCTGCGACGACGCGTTTGCTGGGCGATAGAGTACAGGTGAAGGTTTTGCCGCTACATCTGAGTTCTAAAGCTTGAAGAGGGTTTTCAACTGGTATGAAAACTCTTTCCCTTATTCTTTAGTGTTCAAAGCATGCTGTTAATTATTATTTATTTGCATAACTGTATGTTAGAATGTATATGTTGTATTTCGGTCATGGTGAAATCGGAAAGATCCGAACCGCTCATGGATGCTCTTCGTTAAGAGATCCTTCAATTGGTATTAGAACCAGGTTAGCCTTGGAGCTTGTACATTCAGACCTCTGTGGTCCGATGAATGTTAGAGCTCGAGGTGGGTATAAATATTTCATCTCTTTCATAGATGATTATTCAAGGTTTGGGTATCTCTGCAACGTAGGTCTGAAGCCCTTGACAAGCTCAAGAAGTATAAGGCTGAAGTTGAAAACTTGTTAGGTAAGAAGATAAAAACACAACGATTTGATTATGATGGAGAGTATATGGACTTCCAATTCCAGAACTATATGATAGAACATGCTCGGCCTCTGGTACACCTCAGCAGAATGGTGTATTGAAAAAAGAAACAGAACCTTGTTGGACATGGTTCGGTCTATGATAAGTTATGCTCATCTTCCAGACTTATTTTGGGATTATGCAGTGCAGACTACATGTTATATTCTGAACAACGTTCCCTCAAAAAGTGTTTCTAAAACACCTTTTGAGTTATGGAGAGGCCGTAAAGGTAGTTTACGCCACTTTAGGATTTTGGGTTGTCCAACACATGTGCTAGCGACAAACCCAAAGAAGTTGGAACCACGATCGAGGTTATACCTCTTTGTAGGCTACCCCGAAGGTACACGCGGGAGGGGGGGTGGTGGGTTATTTTTATGATTCGATGGAAAATAGGGTGTTTGTTTCAACGAACGCTACTTTCCTGGAGTAGGATCATATAAGGGAGCACAGTCCACGAAGTAAAGTCGTGTTGCGTGAGCTTTCCAATGAAACTACTGAAACTTCAACAAGAGTGTTGAAGAGCCTGCTATATCAGCAAGAGTTATTGATGGGAGTTCATCTAGTAGGTCGGTTCCACCTCAAGAGTTGGGAGAACCTCGACGTAGTAGGAGGGTTGCGAACCCACCCATTCGTTATCTGGGTTTCACGGAAATCCTTGCTATGGTAGTAGATGGAAATGTTGAGGATCTATTGTCTTATTAGAAGGCAATGAAGGATGTTGACCAAGATGAATGGGTTGAGGCCATGGATCTCGAGATGGAGTCGATGTACTTTAACTCAGTATGGGATCTTGTAGATCAGCCTGATGGGATAAGACATATAGGTTATAAATGGATCTACAAGCACAAACGGGGTGCTGATGGGAGGTACAGACGTGCGTTAGTGGTGGTAGCCCCTTCGGTTATGGTAACCGAAGAATAAAATGAAAATTATTTTCATTTTACAAGAGTTTGAAAATTTTGGCATCGGTGTGGAAACGTAAACGATCGCATAGTCGAGATCCTATACGATAATCGCTCAGTGCCTAAACAATCACACACGTCGTGCATAAACGATCGCACGCAATCGCTTAACGTTCCTAAACGATCGCATAGTGTGTCGTATTTTTCTAAACGATCATCCACCTTTTATCAAACGATCGCTTAGTAAAACCTACACTATCGTGTAGCTTCTTCTAAACAATAAGCACTTAGCTATACGATAGCTTCCTTTTCTCTCCCACTTGCTTATCGTCTATACGATTAGTTCATTCTCCAACCTCTACCAAACTCATCAAAGACCACACTTTGGGTTCTCACTATGAGAATACCAAGGGCTCCATTTTGGTGGTGTTGTCCCCGCTGCGTTCACTTATTCGTGATTGATCGTGCTGCTGCAGATGACTCATTTGTTGGGTGATAGAGTACGGGTGGAGGTTCTGCCACTGCATCTGAGTTCTAAAGCTTGAAGAGGGTCTTCAACTAGTATGAGAACTCTTTCCTTTATTCTTTAGTATTCAAAGCATGCCGTTAATTAATGTTTGTTTGCATAACTGTATGTTAAAATGTATATGTTGTATTTCGGTCATAGTGAAATCGGAAAGATCCGAACATGCTCATGGATGCTCTTCGTCAAGAGATCCTTCAGTAACAAACTTTTATCACTGATAGTATGAAATATCAATAATAGACTAAGTTTATCATAGTCTACTAGTGATAGGAATCTATCACTAACAAATTAACTACTCCAATTTGTGATAAGAGTCTATAACTCATAGACTTTAATCAACTAATGTTTAATACTTTATAAGTAAATATTTGTTTGATAACACGTTCTCTCGAGTAAATAAACATTGGTGTAGAAGATTTAATTTGAATGATTGTAATTAGAATGTAATTAGATACTAGATTAAACTAAAAGTCTAAACTTATAAAATTTATTAGTAGCTATCACTGTTGAACTTCTATTATCATGACATGTATAATAATTGAAATCTATAGGTGATAGTCATTTATATCCTTTATATTAGTCACTCAAAGGATTATATTATTGATTGAAAAATTCAATGATTATCCCTATTGTCTTTGAATTTTAGAAAAGAATTCACTAAAGCCTTATTGAAAGTGTAAAAAATCTGAATTTGGTAATTCTAGCCCATAAAATCAATGATGTTTGTGATATTAGTGATATACTATTGTGGGTTGATACCTTAAATCTCGTGATCTTGTAGTTTGTAATTGTATTTGTACAAACTTATTATTTATCTAATAAAATAAGTTGTGTTTTATTTAACATTTAGTTGCATCAACCCAAAAAATAATAAACTAAGATCCAAGGTTATTAGATGTAACTTAAACATATATGTGGAGATATACAAGTAGATCATGTTTAAGTGATAACCTGACGGTATGTAGTAGATGGATAAGGTTGGGTACCTTATCCTGGTGACATTATAGATATGGTCTGCTTTGTAGTTGTTACAATTGTTGTAAAGTGCTACAAATGATATGATCCTGATCATTCATGAGGAGATATGTAAGCAAGGGTATCCTATACAAAGAGTTTGTATAAGACCGGACCACAAAATGAATAGTATCTTTTTATAACATCGTTGCTAGCAAAGACTTACATTTCACTAGGATGACCATAGGTGCTTGACCTAAATCCTGAGTGAGTTATGAATTTTTGTCTATGACGGCGGTTCTTTGATTTGTGTGGTGAGAGTGGCCAGGTTTTTTGACTCAATAAGTCTACCATTTTGGGGATTAGTCTGGTTAGGAAGCTAAAAACATAGTTACACAAGAAGGAACTCACTTCTTCCCTATTGTTAGGGTAAGTAGATAAATTGCTTTCTTAAGGACTGATTCCGGGGCTTGAACAATGTGGCGCTACACCTGTCCTAGTTCGAGAGAGGTTCGGTTATAGTTGGACTATAACTAATTATTCATTAGAGGGATCCGTGGTACTTAAGAAGTTAGATGTAACTACAAGGGTAAAACGGTAATTTTGACCAAGTTGTACATACAAGTAATTTATAAAGGGTCAACACATTGTTGATTGGTTATATCCAATGGACACACACACACACACACACACACACACATATATATATATATATATAGTGCAAAGAGCGCAACTGTCAATCTTTAGTGGAGTGTCTGACACTTAATGAAGATTGATTAATTTAATTAAAGAGTTTGATTAATTAATCAAGTATCATTAGAGCTTCAATCATAAGATCCCCTTGTTAGCTCAATAAGGATTAATGATAATCGAATTGATTTTAGATTAATTTGAATTATTAAAATTAATTAAAGGGGATTAATTATATAAGATATAATTAATATAATGTATATGATACATTATAATATAAAGTTTTAGTGAGAGAAATAAAAATTTGAATATGATTCAAATATTAATTATATGAATGTGACTTATATATAAACTATAGGTTAAAATTAATGTGAATATAATTCATATTATTATGGGTTATATTATATGTGATATAATAAACTCTATGTTATATATTATATGAGATATAATATATAGTTTAATTATATTAGTTAGTCAATATAATTAAATAAAAATTGATTTTAAATTTTGAATTTAATATCAATAACTCCTTAGAGAGTTAATTTTAGTAAAGAGTGAGAAGTTATTTACCCTAACCTCTCATATACGTGAAAATATAGGAGAAAGAGATCTCTACTTCATCTTCATCATCTTTCTCTCTGCAGGAACTCTCTGTGAAATCTCTCATCTCAAAAACAAATCCACCCTATACCAAATTAAAATTGTGGTGGTTGAAGGGATCGAATCCCGAGCAGAAGCTTTAGGATTGGCTTGAATTCGATTTTTCCATTTTATGAGAAACAAAAACAGCAAGCAAACACATAGAATAAAAGGATAAACATTATACATAATATTTTACAGCATGCTTTATGAAGGAGTAGCAAAAGGGAAGAGTCGTTATTACCTTTATAGACTCCCGAGCTCCTCAAAATTTCTCTCAATCTTTGCACGAACATGTCCTCAACGAATACCGACACTACCACAAGAATACCTTGTTATTCTCAAGGAAATCCAAGAATTGGATGAGTGGTCTCCAATCCTTGGAAGAGAGAGAGGTAGAGACATTGAAGAGAAGAATTATAGAGAGGAAAATCTTTTTGTGGAGGCTAGGGTTTTGATTTCATCAAATCAATTCTTGCACTAAATGGACTAATAAGATGATTATATAAGGAGAAGGGTTTACCCCTTCTCCAAGTAATTCCCTTTTTACTCTTGGTGTCAATTAATTAAATAACCCCTTATTTAATTTATTGACACATTAATTAAATAACCACACATTAATCTAATTTAACATATAGTCAATTAATTAATAAATAAGCATCATATGTTTATATACTTCCACCTCTCTATCAACTCTTGATCAATTAAATAATCATTAATTAATCGATTAAATAACCATATTAAATCATAATTAATATAAATTTAATTAACATATAAATATCATATATTTATATGTATACATCTCTTTAGGAATCCAATTCATATAAATCTAATATTTGAATAACATTCAAATATATCTCTCTTACATAACTAGAATTATATATTAATCACATTAATATACAATTACCTCAATTGATTTGAAAAATTCAAATCATTCCTCATTAATATCCTATAGTGAGCTAACAAAGGGGTCTTATAGACCTACAGATTAGAAGCTCTAATGATATGAGATTAATTGAGTAAACTCATTAACCAAATTAATCAATCTTCGTTAACTGCGGGTACACTCCAATAAAGACCCACAGTTGCATTCTTTTCACTGTAGATATATTTATGTGTCCATGGATATAGACCAATAACAGCGAGTTATTCCTTTATGAGTGTTCGTAACACCAACTAGGTCAAATTATCATTTTACCCTTGGTTTCATCCTTAAGTACCAGTGCTTCTTTAATTAACAACCTATTTATGGTCCAACCATTAAACAGAAACCCCACTCGGGCCAGTAAGAGGGTAGGTCCCTTTGTTCAAGACCTGGATGAAGGAACTCGTATGAGAGAACCTTGAGCGAAAACGGATCGACTAAATTCCATAAATTATTGAATACAAAGTTTACAGTAAACAAACAACTAGATATGCATTTAAAACTAAATTACAACATGCTTTACAAGAAAAAGTTTCAAGAATTATCACCTTTGTAAAACCTTTTCTTCATGATGTGGATGAAGAAGAAGATTAGAGAACCCAAGAGTGGTGGACTCTGTTTATTTTTGTTAAGAGGAGAAGGTTAATATAGAGGAAGAAGAAGATTAAGAATTCTCTCAAGAACGCAAAAATACACAAAACACTTCTGTAAATATTTCTCAATCGTTCAATACCTTCAACATCCAGCAACAAGAAGAAAAACCATTTTCTTTTTATTCTCTTTTGCCAAAGAATAACCACCCCCACTAATGTGGGTGAAGAGAAAAGATGGAGAAGGGAGTTGTAACTCCCTTCCTTATTATCACAATAATAATAATAATAATATAAATATAAATATGATAACTAACTTATCATATTACATATATATTATATGTTATATCAAATAAAACATATAACCTATAGTTTTAATATTGTATCACATACAATATAACTATAGTTTGTTTTCTCTATTATATGACATTTAATATAAATCATATTTATATTAAATTTAACAACTATAAATCTCATTCATAGAAAATATATTTGAATCTCATTCAAATAGTTATTTCCTTCTATTAAGCTATAATGTATCAAATACATTATGATAATTATATAACATATAATTGAAACAACTTAGTTATATCATATAGAATTAAATCTCTCTATTAATTTAAACAATTCAAATTAATCCAAAAGTTAATTCTCAACTAAATCCTATTGAGATACCAAGGAGACCTTATGGACCTGTAGCTTGAAGCTCCAATGGTACATGAATAATTAATTAAACTCTTTAATTACATTATTCACCATTCGTTAACTGTCAGACACTCCACTAAAGACCGACAACTTCACTCTTCGCACTACAGATATATTTCTGTGTCCATTGGATATAACCAATCAATAGTACGATGACCCTTCACAAATTGCTCGTAAGTACAGTTGTGCCAAATTACCATTTTGCCCTTGTAGTTACATCTAAACCTTTAAGTACCACTGATCCCTCTAATGAACAATAGATCATAGTCCAACTATGACTAAACCCCTCTCGGGCTAGGAGAGGGTGTGGCGCCACATTGTTCAAGACCTGGAATCAGCCCTTAAGGAAGCAATTTGTCTACTTACCCCTGCCTTGGGGAAGGAGTGAACTCCATCTTGTGTAGTTGTGTTCCCGACTCCCTAATCAGATGAATCCCCAAAATTATAGGTTTGTTGAGTCGGCGATCTGGCCACTCTCACCTTTAAAAATAAATGGACCGCCCTCATAGGTAGGAGTTCACAACTCACTTAGGATTCAGATCATGTTACCTATTATCATCTTGGTGAAATGTAAGTCTCTATTATGAACGGTGTTATATAATGAAACTAAACATTTCGTGGTCCAATCTTATAAAAACTCCTTTGTATAGAATATCCTCGCTCGTATGTCTAATACATGAATGATCAGGATCAGATCATTTGTAGCACTTTGCAACAATTGTAATACCTACAAAGCGAGCCATATTTGTAGTGTCACCAGGATAAGGTACCCAACTTTATCCATCTACTACAGACCATTTAAGTTATCACTTAAACATGATCCACTCGTATGTCTCCACATACATGTTTAAGTTATAATGATAACCTCGGATATTAGTTTATTGGTTTGTGGTTAATGCAACAAAATATTATATATTTTATAGACAATGAATAAAATATCAAATATTTTATTAAATGCGTAAAGAGTTTGTTCAATCATGTTTACAAACTGGAGACACCACTTAAGGGAACATTCATCTACTTACCCTAAAGTCGAGAAGGAGTGAATTTCATCTTGTAATATTATGTTCCCAGCTTCTCACTCGGTCTTGTCCTTAAAATGGTAGGCTTATTGAGTCGAAAAACTGGCCACTCTCACCCATACAAATCAAAAGACAATCTCTCGTGAACAGGAGTTCACAATACACTTAGGATTAAGACTAAGTTACTTAGGTCACCCTATTGAAATAGAAACTTAACTAGTCAACGGTGTTACATCTAGTAGTTACTATTTCACAATTTAGTCTTATACAAACTCATTGCATAGGATACCCCCACCGCATGTCACCTACATAAACACGTTGAATCATTGCGTTTGTATCAAATACAAAGTGGGTTGTATCCATAATGTTACTAGAATAAGGCACCCAACCTTATCCCTATACTATAAACCATTTAGGCTATATCTTGAACATTGATCCCTATATGTCTCTATACACACAGCCTTGGATGTTAGTTTATTGAATTTATGATTATCAAGACAAAATAAAATATAACACAATCACTAATATTTGTCGAAATGACATTGATAACTCTTTATTGATGATGTAACATAATCAATAACATTTATTGAAATAACATCAAACTCTTTAGTAATGACGATCAATTAATTACATTTACTATTTACGAGTTTTAGGGCATAAAACCCACCAAACTCCCACTTGAACTTTAGTCAGTGGGATGTACATAGTATCACTATCCAAAACAACGGGAATGGTAATATAAATACAATAAACTAGGGCATCCATATACCAATTACACATCTCCTACTTGTCCTAGATTAAACAATGTACATGTCTCACAGACCTAGACTCTCTAGATGATTCTCGAACACTTTAGCCGAGAGAGCCTTCGTAAATGGATCAGCAAAGTTGTGCTCCAAAGCAATCTTTGTGACAATCACATCTCCTCATTGCACAATCTCTCGTATCAAGTGATACTTCCTTTCAATATGTTTTCCTTGTTTGTGGTTGCGAGGTTCTTTAGAGTTGGCTACTGCCCCATTGTTGTCACAATATAAGGTGATGGGCAAGTCCATATTTGGAACCACTTCCAAATCAATTAGGAACTCTGAGCCAAACTCCTTGTTTTGCTGCTTCACAAGCAGCTATGTATTCCACCTCCATTGTGGAGTCTACAATGCAACCTTGCTTGATGCTACGCCACATTATAGCTCCCTCATTTAGGGTAAACACTGATTCTGACGTGGATTTCCTAGAATCCTTGTCAGTTTGGAAACTAGAGTCGGTGTATCCTATAAGGATCAAATCCTTAGAACCATACACCAGCTTGTAGTCCCTCGTTCTCCTAAAATACTTAAGGATATTCTTAACCACTGTCTAGTGGTCTAACTCTGGATTGGATTGGTACCTCCTGACTATTTTCACTGCGTAATAATTGTCTGGCCTAGTGCAGAGCATAGCATACATTAAACTGCCCACAGCTGAGGCATAGGGAATACGTCTCATATCCTCAATTTTTTCAAAAGTCTTAGGACATTGTTCCTTAGACAACTGAACTCCGTGCCTGAAAGATAATAAACCCTTCTTAGAGTTCTTAATTGAATATCG
Source organism: Benincasa hispida (assembly GCF_027475165.1). Taxonomy (NCBI): domain Eukaryota; kingdom Viridiplantae; phylum Streptophyta; class Magnoliopsida; order Cucurbitales; family Cucurbitaceae; genus Benincasa; species Benincasa hispida. Next base: position 32,674,234 of record NC_143483.1, read on the forward strand.
AGTCAATATTTTATCAATATAGTTGCTTGAGACAAAGCAAATGTTCCGTTTTTGCGATCCCTGATAGTTTAGATCGCAAGTACATACTGTGCATCTCCCAAATCTTTCATTTGGAATTGGCTTTCTAGCAATTTTTTAATATCAGTGAGGTACCCTACATTATTCCCAATGAGTAGGATATCATTCACATAAAGTATTAAGAAAGCTACTTTACTATTGATGATTTTCTTGTAGACACAAGGTTCATCAACGTTTTGATCAAAACTAAAAGATTTTATTGCAATATCGAATCTAATGTTCCAAGATCTAGACGTCTGCTTCAACCCATAAATGGATCGATTCAACTTGCAAACTTTTTTATTTGACCTTGAATAACGAATCCTTCGGGCTGAGACATAAAGATATTCTCTTCAAGATTGTCATTCAGAAAAGCAGTCTTGACATCCATTTTCCATATGTCATAGTCATAATATGTGGCTATGGATAAGAGAATTATTATAAGTATAGAAACAAGGGAAAGAGTTTCCTCATAGTCAATCCCTTCCTTCTGGGTATAACCCTTTGCTGTAAGTCTAGCTTTGAAGGTCTGTGTCACACCCCGCCCCGAGCCCGATGAGAGGCGTGAGGGACTGCAGATACCACCCGTTTGTGATACCTACTGCTCATCCGTACCTTACTGTACTCAGTAAACTTTAAGTCAAGGAGATAAACAACAATTGATTAAGTAGACCCATTTTATTACAACAATGTAATGTTTATACAACTCCAAGACTTGTCTACAAAGTTTACATCAACAACTCTAAAACCCTAGAAGTGTAACTGTGGCTGTGGCAGACTTTGACCTTAGCAGCACCCTGGAACTCCTCATCTTTCGCTACATGGGAAGAAAACATGAAAGAAAAGAATGAGCTTCACAAAGCTCAGTAAGTGATAAACAACTTCTAGAGTCTATTTCAACTCATAATAACAAACATATCATATATACAAGGTTAACACTCAAACCTCAGCTTTGAATGAGTCTGATCTTAAACTCTACCTATACACACGGTAGATAGTTAACATTTCACATCTATAAACATTCACTAACCTATGTGCATATAGTCCTCCCTTTCATGGGCTCAGAAGCTAGGCCCGTCGGCTCTCTGACCATCCCATGCAAGGTTCCTCCCACATGCTCAGGAACTAGACCTCTTGGTCCCCTGACCATCCCGTGAGGTTCCACTCAGGGCTCAGGAACTAGGTCTATTGACCCCCTAACCATTCCAATCATATAATCTCGGTTTCATGCTAATTTCTCATTCATAACATAAGCATATACACATACTCTAAATGATATGCTTAAGACTTAAAGGAAAGTACCACTCATCTTAGTATGGTAGGAACCTTTCTTTCTAGAAGTTCCTTGATCACCTCGGGCTCCCTTTTGAACCCTAAGATCCAGATTCAATTTAAAGCTCAGATTACTAATAGTTCTAAGCCTTATCTCGAGATACTTTCTTCTACAAAAATGTTCTTTAATGTCTCAGGAAGCTTACCTTAAAATCTTAGCTCATAAATTCTCATGGTTTGGCCGAAATCATTAAAACATCAAGACTTGCCCAAGCTTACCTGACAACTCGACCCTTCTGTCTTTTCTTCACTCACCAACCCGATTCCCTTGGAGCTACTTCTAGACCTCACTGTCTGACAATATTTCCTTCTTTTGGAACTTCATGCTCAATGTATGCTCTTCATGATCAATGCATGGTCTTCTTCCAATCCACCTTATAATAATATTCCTTACGTTCTTTGAAGAGGATTTGGCTTATAATTTGAAGAGACATCTTGTGGTGGTATTTATAGGCTAAAGGAAATGATCCTTCTCATCTTTTAAGGCCTACAATGCATGACACCTTCTACTTTGGAGTGTTTGCACCATGTTTTTCTACCATCTACTTCCTTTTCCATTCACCTACTCTTATGCCACACACCTATTTGAGTTGTCTTCCTCATGCATAAGACTTCCTTTGCATTAAACTTAATTTGTCCAGCTTCTACTAACTCAAGTCTAACCACCTCTCGGTATAGCCATTTGTCTAGATGAGCTCATCAGCCTTGTGTAACGTAAGCCTCAACACTGCTCCATTTTTTAGTTCATCGTGCAGCACTTGCATCCTACTTAGCTCCATCATCTACTGAACATCTCGTTTCTGCTTAACAACTAGCCCTCTCACTGTCTCTCGTTGTAATCATCTAGTGCCTGCGTCCATCAAATTACACCCATGCCCCGTGTAGCTCAATCGTTTAGTAAACATCTCGCTCTCAACGATCTCGCGCATAGCCTATCGCATAGCTATTGCGCCTATCGTTTAGCTCCATCGTGCAGCACTAACGCCCTTTCATCTAATGCATTCGCTCATTGCATAGCGTCATCGCCTAGCATCTGCGTCTATCACGCACGCCCATCATCTAGCGTCTACGTTCATCGTCTAGTGCCCGCTCAACACTTAACGCTATCGTATAGTGCTATTGCATAACGCTATCGTTTAGCTTTCACGCTTATCGTCTAACACTCACACTGATCGTGTAGCGCTCACGCTCATCATGTAGTCTATCGCCCAACGCTCGCGCATCGTCTAGCGTCTATGCTCAACGCTTAACGCTATCGTATAGTGCTATCGCATAGCGCTATCGTTTAGCTTCCACGCTTATCATCTAATGCTCGCACTGATCGTGTAGTGCTTAAAGCCTATTGTATAGCTCAATCGTGTAGCGTATCTCTTCACATCGCTTAACACCATGCACAGTTACACGATCGCCTAGCGCATCCCTCAACGCCGCCCCGAAGCTATATGATCGTCTTCCTAGCATCTTGTGCTCAAGCTTCTCTCACTCTCTCCGCTCTCGCTTACATAGTCTCAACTCATGAGCAACTCTTGGCAACGCCTTTTGCAAATGCTTCGGCCAATATGCGTCCAACCTTACAAACACGTGGTTGCCTTTGGCTTCATACTACACTTAGCCTCATCTCATGCATTAACACCAAACACATGGTTCTCTTTGACTTCACACTAAGCCAAATTCCACTAGTTTAAGGCTTATCCTAAGGCTACTCAAGGAAAATCTATTCAACACTTAAAATTTCCTTCTCTTTGACATAAGATTTAACTTATACTTACTTAATCCCATTAATTACCTGCTTAAGTAGGAAAAATGGAAATTCGGGTTTCACAGTCTGTACTGTTCTAGCTGCATCTTTCTTTCTTTTATAGATCCATTTACACCCTATGGGTTTAACCCCTTCAAGTAGATCTACAAGCTCCCATACTGAATTAAAGTACATAAACTTCATTTCAAGGTCCATGTCTTTGACCCATTAGTCCTTATCTACGTCATTCATTGCCTTATTATAGGACAATGGATCCTCAATGTCATCATCTGATATGACAACCTAAGTTTCAGTTAAACCCAAGTAATGGTCAGGTTGTGATACAACCCTCTCACTAGAGGCACTCTCAACGATTGAGAATGACGAGATTGACCTAAGTGTTGGCTTTTTCATTAACTCTTGATGAAAGACCAACTACATCAACCACCCTTGTTGATTCTTCAGTAGATCCTTTTAAGACTAATTTTCTCCGTGGTTTATGATCTCTCATGTGGTCTTCCTCCAAGAATGTAGCATTGGTCAATACAAATACCTTATTTTCTTGAGGATCGTAGAATAGACCACCTTTCATTTCCTTAAGGTAACCAACAAATTGGCATAACCTTGAATGAGGTTCTAACTTCTTAGGATTTTTCACCAACACGTGTGTAGGAAATCCCTATATTCTGAAGTAATGTAAACTAGGTTTACGTTTGCTCTATAATTCGAAAGGTGTTTCAAAAAAAATTTCTAGAGAGAACATTATTCAAGATGTAAACTGCAGTCTCTACTGCATATCCCCAAACGAGCTAGGCAACTGAGCATAACTCATCATAGAACGAACCACGTCTAACAAGGTTCTATTTCTCCTTTCTGATACACCATTCTGTTAGGGTCTACCAGGTGCTAAGACTTGGGATTTAATTCCATGTTTTATCATATAGTCCTAGAATTCTAAATCCATGTACTCTCCACCCTGATCAGATCAAAGTGTTTTAATCGTTTTACTTAACAGATTTTCAACTTTCGCCTTATGCTCTTTGAACTTTTCAAAGGTTTCAAACTTATGTCCATTAGGTATAAGTAACCATACCTCGAGTAATTATCTATGAAAGGGATGAAGTATTCGTACTCTCCACTAGCTTTTACATTCATTGGACCACAAAGATCAGAATCTATGAGCTCTAAGGGCTCTTTGGCTCTACAAACTTTTCCACTAAAAGGGCTTTTTAGTCATTTTTCCTTCAAGATAGGATTCACTTGGAGATAATAAATCATATTCTAACTCGTTTAGAAGTCCACTATTTACTAGTCTCCCGATCCTATCGAGATTTATGTGACATAATCTCAAATGTCAAACATAGGTATTATTGTTACTTGGAGAAATTCTTTGCCTTTTACTTTGAGTATTCGCAGTTTTAAACATCTCATGATTTAAAAATGCTTTTGATTCAGTTGGTCTTAACACATATAAGTTGTCTTCTAGTTTAGTTGAACAAATCATGACACCATTTTTCATAATGAACGCTTCCTTGAATGAAAAAGAAACAAAATATGATTGTTCAATTAAACAAGAAATAGATATGAGATTTTTCTTCATTTTAGGAACTATATACAAGTTTTTCGAAAATAGGTATCTATTTCCAAAGAAAAACTTTGCAGCTTCCACTGCACGAGCTGATATGACATCTTCTGTTCCAACCTTGAGTGTCATTTCACCTCCTCGAGCTGCTGGACGAAACTAATTCCCTATAAAGAAGAACAAATGTGATTGGTGGATCCCAAATCAAGTATCCAGGCATTATGGTTATGTTCCACTAAACAAGTTTTCAAGATAAGTAAATCATATTTACCTTCCTTCTTTTTCTTCTTCTCAGTGAGTTACTTAGGGTAGTTGTGTTTCCAATGACCATCCATATTGTAGTGGAAGCATTTGCCATTGACAACCACCTTGCCCTTACTCTTGCCTTTTTCAGCAGCGGAAGCCTTCCCTTCCCTCCTTTCTTTTTATGGATCTTCTTAGAACCAGAAGATAATGGAACATACTTAGTTCCAGAAGATGAACCCTTGTGGAACTTCTTGGAATGGACAACATTTGTCTCTTCTTCTATTGGTCTCTTACTTTTCACAAAAGACTGATAAGTCTGTGACTCATTCAAAAGGGTAGTTATGGTGTACTTTATTTTATTCATAATCGCATTGATGTGAAACTGAAGAAAACTCTTCGGAAGAGATTCTAAAATAAAGGACACTTGACTATGCACATCGATGACCGCACCGTTTGTCTCGACGGTATTGAACTGAACCATCAGATTTAGAACATGTTCCCTAACTAATTGACTTTCCTTTATATGCACGCTATAAATGTACTTGAGGGTCTTGTGCTAGATCTGAGAGGACGGTTGCCCAAACATCTCCTGGGGGGACTCCATGAGCTGACATGTAGTGATCATGGCCTCGTATTTCTTGGTAAGAACATCAGGCAGATTTGCCAAGATATAGATTTGGGTCTTGTAATTGGCCGTCGTCCAGTAGTCATAAGCATCATTTACTGCTTGGGATGCATTACGAGCAAGGACTAGAGGACACTCCTCCATTAAGACGAACCATAAATCATTTATAACTAGAATCATATTCAATTTAGATTTCCACATTGCATAATTTTCTCCGATTGATTTTTCGTTCTTAAGCAAGGAAATGATTGTGGAAGACATGCTGAAACGTATAATTAACAATTGACTGTATTAGTTACATTTGTCTTAATCCATTATTAAAAAACAATTATCTAATCAATTTAGCAAAAACAAGTAATCAAAGAACCCTATTTAAACTATTGCTTGTCTTTGCAACGGTACTTCAAAGGTTTAGAGCAACAGTGATAAAGAGAATTACCTCAATCACGTATGAGAACTCCCCCTTTATTCTAGGTGAACCCCCACAACAATAATAAGAATAACCCCCAATAAACAAAATGATAACAACCCTAAGAAAGCTAAACAGATTTGGCTTGGAAGATTGATCGATGATCAAGAAGAAAGAAGAACTTGTTCCTAACTTCAAGATTTCGAACTCTTCACAATCTAATTGATCAAACTAGATTGAAAGTTCTAAAACATGCATTCTAAACACGAGAATACAAAGAAAAAGCATAAAGCTTGAGAGAATAAACTCTAATGAAATTCCATTCAAATTCAAAGTGTTGTTCTAAATGTGGAGATTACAGCCCTATTTGAACTAATTGAATAGACACCATGAAAGGGTGCAACCTTTGACCTATATTGGCTACATTCATCTAATACTCTTTTGACTACTCTAATAAATGTAAATTCATAACATTAATTAAATACATGGGATGTTAATAACGTAAATGGATCTAAATTTTTAGATTCATGATGGCTTTTGGATGACCAAATGACTCTTGAAGCTTCAATGGTTACAACTCTTCACCTTTGGTTGGAAACTTATCATCAAAGCAAACATTTAATCCTTCTAGAAGTCTTTTAGCTCTAGCTCATCATTGGTTTTTGGGGCATAATGATTGCATCATGATTTAATTGACTTAGAAAGCTCCCCTATGGATTTTCAGCATGAGCATTGATTGAGATGAATTGAGCTTGTTGAGCTTCATTTTTCTCTTGTAAAAATTCCTGTTCTCCTATGATGGTCAACTCCTTATCAAATAGCTACCTCAGGGTGATCAGCTACCACTCCCTTAAATTGAGACAATCTCAGCTAATCACTAATGCCATAATAACTCTTATTCCTATAGTTTTTAGCTACATTGTTCGGTCAATGATTCCTTAACTAGCTTAATTCATCTCGTAAGTGTGACCCTACCATTTTCGGATCCCAGAGGTACGCTTCAATAGACTACTAAAAGGAAAGATAAATGTTGAAGATTAACCTAAGAAACCCTATCCATTATTGGAGTTTGTGTTGTTTTGAGCCTTATGATTAGGCCTCCGAAAAGGTGGTGGCTCCAAGACGACACGCAGGTGGACCATAGGACTCTTATGGTGCAATCTAATGGAGGAGACCGTAGGATACATTGACATGCATCCTTCTCCCACTTACTATAAATATTTTCCCTATTCACCTTGGTATTGACCCATGCAAACACTTTCCGAAGGGAGATCACGCTCAAGGCGACAAGAAGATGAGCATGGATCTTGTTGTGTGAACTCTTAAGGACATGAGAGCTAAAAATTGATATATCCCATATACCATTTTTCTCCCACTGAAGTATATTATTTTTAGGGTTTTATTATACTTATTTAAACTCCAACTAATGAATCAATCTAAGTCCTTCTTAATTTGCTCAATATAACACTTATATTGAATCTTATAACAATATTTGATTTCATTTATGAAACTCTTTAATAAAATCAATCACCTATTGCATGCTTATAAAATATTTGCCCGATTCACCTTCCAGGTCAATTCCTAGGTGTAGATGTTCCGTTTCCGTCAGCTTAAATATCCTGTCTAAATAGAACGTTCCTTAGAAAAATGTCCCTTATGGGCAATTATTTTATAAATTTAATCTTTTAATGGAATTTATTTTAATCCAATTAAAATAAATTAAAAGATTAACCTATTTCTAATCTCATTATAAATACTTCCAACATAGGTCTAGGTGAATTAATTTTAAAACCATTAAAAAAATGGACCTATGTTTGCATGCAACTCTTGATTATAGGTTTTAATCTATCCCATTAAACATATAACACTTATATTAATGTCATATTAAAACCAAGACCGAGGAGGGGCTCAAAGCTCATAAAAGTTGTTAGATAGCATTGGTGTATTTATCTGTAGTAGGACTTAAGCAGTCGTCGAGGGCACTAGTAGCACCTACAGGTACCTATTTGAATTCCGTTTTTTGTACTCTCTCTTTTCTTTTTTTTTTTCAAATTAGAGTGTAGCCTCTAAAAAGTATTTGAACGTATTGCAGTACATTGAAAATGAATCACGTGCATGAGACCCCTTGGATTGCCCCATATGCTCTCATCAGTTCCATTTTTCTAACTTTAGTGGTGGGATTAAAGCAAGACTACTCTTGGGGTTTAGACCTGGCGCTAAAAACATCTGAGATCTCTCTATACATATAAAATCGTTTTATGGCACGATGGTACCTTTTTTGTTCAAAGAATAAAAATGAATACACGAGTTAATAAAAGTATGCAAATAACTGGAAGGGTGAAAGAAAGAGAGAAAGAATATAAATGATGTGAATCACCGCAATAGCTCTTTGGTTGGGTATTAGAGCAACATTAAAAAAATTCATCTTCTATTAAGGCCCCTCTTTCACTATCAAGAGGAGGGTGAGGCGATATTAATAGAAACTTCTTTTTCATTCTTGGAAAATGAAAGCGATAATTGAAATAGTAGCAATAATATATATATATATATATATATATATATTGAAAGCATTCTTTTTAGAATGAATTTTTCAAAAGGTATATGGATTCTGGATCATAAAGAAAGGGAATTTATTTTGCAACCAATGTGACCGAAGATTGAATTGGTACCAACAAACGAGGAACTTATGGAATTGATGATTTGAACAGGGTGCGGAAGAAGAAAGAAAAAGGTATAAATCAAGGCTTTTTCTAAAGATAAAGGTAGAAATCTAGTTCCAAAAGGATTTGACTCCTCAAAGGGGGTAAGAGAACTAAGCTAAGTAAGAAAGTCTTTCTAGCGTGGGGGGAGGAGGAGGGGGAAGTTATAGCAATTGAACTTTTTTTCTAAAGGATATTCCTCAAATTTTAAATAGCCAAGGTCTTTAGGTCTAAAGGAATAAAGAGTTTCGATTAGTAATTCATACGAGGCTTAGGTTTTTTTTCCTCAACCGGTTGAAGTACAAATAAAGAAAGAAAGGGAAAGAAAAAAGCTCTTTCGCTAGATTGGAGAACTTGACTTATTGTTCTTGTTCTGCAATAGATCTTTCATCAATGGAATTGGTAGTTCATTCTATCAGCCGAGGAAAGCGGGAACCTAGTCAAACTAAAGAGTCAATTACTAGACGGCTACGCTACTCAGACCCCCTAGGGGATACTTTTTTGTTTAAAATCACTGGGTCCAACCAAATGGGAATTTCTTTGCGATATTTCACAAAAATCAAAGTATGCGATAAGGTAGCAGGAAAACATGGAAATAAAAGTAATGTCTAAAAAAATTTGCTTAGAGAAGATATGCAAAGGTTATGCAATAGCCAAAATTTGAGTGGATTTGACATCTGTCCCTCAAGGACGCCTTCGATATATAGGGGTCGCGGACCGACCATAAAAAAAATTAGTACAAAGAGTTAGACTCTCGGATGAGATTAAGCAGCCACTGACTGTCCCAACGCGCCCCTAACCTATATTGATTAAGACCGAAAACCTATAAAAAAAAAAAAAAAAAAAAGGGAGCCTAGTTTAAGCTCTCAAACAAATGATAGAATGGAAGAAAAAATTCACTGTCAAACCCTTAACAACAAGTGAGAAAGTTGCCCCATTTTCAATAACAAAAAAAAGAAAGAGGGGCGAATCAACTCAACCGAGAGGGAGGGGAGCGAAGCAGCTCGATTGATAGGGAGAAGGGTCATCCTCTTTTAGAATATTAGTAAAGACACCTGAGCCTATCACTCAATATAGGAAGGGGCCTTTTCTTGATAATTTTTCATCATCCGACTTGAGCACAAATCAAATGGACCAACTAGATCCAAATAAAAAATTAATATCTTGTCCATATCCAAGCATATATAAAATAAATGATTGATTCAATATAAGAAAAAATATAGAAGGTTCTATTTTAAAACTTATTATATCATATAAAAGTAATTTTTTGTATCACAGACACACTTAAGAGCCGAGTACTCTACTAGATCTGTTCCTTGGGGTACCCTAAAAAAAGGAACTTTTCCTCTCCCCAACCATTTGTCATTTCAGGTGTTTTTTTCGATGTTTTTCCTTCCCTACTTCCACTGGGCCTACTTAGGCCTGTTGATGGCATATGGAAGTACCAAGGTTCGAACTACTTCAATCTCTCTCTTTTAGTTCCTATCTGAAGGAGTAATATAACATGCAACTGAAGAATTCAGAATCAATAAGCACTCTAACTACATTTAGTTTGAGTTTTAAACATGCTACTCACGATATATTCATAAGAGGGTTTGAATCAAACATTACCTTTGAAGATCTCTTCCACAAATTCAGCAGAATTTCCACAAGTTTGAGCTCGATTCTTGAAGTAGACCACCAATAAGATCTTTTCCACTATGCTCAAGAAGGAATGTGTGGTGGAAACACTTAAATTAAGCTGAATTGATGATGAACTTGGATGGGTTTAGTAGGGTTTTAAGTTTTGCAGCAACTCAAGTAAAATTCTCAGCATACTCATTCAATTACATGCATGAAGCATCATTTTATAGACTGGATTCATGCAATAGAACAGGACTGCATGTAGAGCAGCTTCTACTTGGAATTAATTGAAGATCAAAAGTGGACTTGGGTGATTAACCACCCAGATATGGTTAGTGAATTTTTCCAATTTTTGGGAAAAATCCAATAACTCAAATCAATTTCTTTTAAATTGATTTTTTATTTAAACAAAACTATTTTATTTAAAATTTAGTTTTATAAAATCAATTCAAAATAATTAATTTAAATAAAACTAATTCCAATTTTAATTAAACCTTTTAATTAAAAAATTATTAATTTAATATCTTAATATTAAATTAATAAATAACAAATTCCACCAATATGATTCAATTTCGTATAATTAACATTTAAATCATAATTTAAATATTTGACTAAATTAAACGTTTTAATTGCATCATATACAATCAATTGAAAACCTTAAAATCGAATTTGAATATTTCAAATTCATAACCCTAAATTCAAAATTCATCCAATCAATACTCAATTTATATTCCAATTTATGAGCTAGTAGAAGGACCTACTAGACCTACAGATCATGAACTCCAACGATTTGTAATCAATTGGTTAAACTCTTTAAACCGAATTAATTACTATTTGTTAATTATCAAGGCACACCACTATAGCTCGATAGTTGCACTCTCTTCACTGTATATGTATTTATGTCCATGTTAACCATAATCAGTAAGTCGATCCTTCACAGGTCGTTCGTATTTACAGTTGGATCAAAATTACTGTTTTACCCTTGTAAATGCATATTATTCCTTAAGCTCCCACTGACCCTTTAATGAACAACTGATCCATAATATCGTTTATGAATCACGTCCCTCTCTATCACGAGAGGGTGGGGCTCCGTTTGTTCAAGGCCAGGAATCAGCACTTAAGAGAACAACCTATCTGCTAACCCTAAGACAAGTAGGAGTGAATTCCATCTTGCAAGGCTATGTCCCCAATTATCTATCCGGTTTTATCCCTAAAATGGGAGGCTTATTAAACAGTGTTGTTGGACTACTCTCACTCATGCAGATCAAAGGAAAATTCTGAAATAAACAAGAGTTCATAGCTAGCTCGAGATTAAGATCGAGTTATCCTAGGTTACTTTAGTATGAAATAGTCAGTTTTAACAGTAAATGGTCGTTATAAAGAAAAGTGACTATTTTGAGGTCCAGTCTTTATGAAAACTCATTGCATAGGATGCCCCACTCACATGTCTCTACATGAATGATCTGTGGATCACATCATTTGTATTACCATACAAAAATGGGTTGCATCCAATAGTGTTACCAGGATGAGATACCCAATTTCATTCATATACTTATAGACTATTTAGGTTATATACTATTAACTTGATCCTATTTATGTCACCACATAAAGTTAAAGTATTCATATTATAGTCATGGATATGTTTATTGGATTTTTATAATAGGATGCAATATCAACAACTTTATCGAATAAGTGATGACATGCAGAAATGCATGTCATCTTAGGACTTTTATTTAGAATTATGAGGGCTGTTAAGCAGAATATGCGGCAATTATGTTAGGAATTCATGAGAAAATGAGTTTGCATTGATCAGCATGATGAATCTCGGCTAACCCATTATTATGTGTTCTTATACGTTCAATTGTCTATTTTTGTAGCTAACGCATGAAGTAGACGCAAACGCGGACTACCGCATAGACGACCGCATGTGGAGAAACTCTCCATCGCAAAGGCAAACGTATTCGATTAATGCATGGGTGTTGCGGTAATCAGCCGCATGCGTCCATTGCATGGGAGTTGCGCTCGTCAAGCGATTGCGTTCATCGTGTAGAAGTTACGGTTTTAAGCGAATGCGGTCACTGCATGATGGCGGCTACACGATAACGCATGATAAAAGGAACAACACAAGGTTGGTGGAATGAACGTATCAACGTATCTACCTCGGGAAAACCAAAAGATGATGTTGACATTTCACCTACCACGCCGTTAGTAACAGAGATTCAGAAAGGACTAAATGTGTTGCGAATGTCAAAATCAGAGCAATCCATTAATGTTGTCGGTAATCCAAGCTCTATAAAGAAGCCGATGAGCAGAATTCCAACTTGTCCGAGGATTACCCCTGCAATCTAAGGTTTTCCTTGCGATTCAGACAAATGCGTGAGAAGAAAGCTTGAGAGTTCTTCATCTCCTTCATTCATTCTGAGTGATGACTGAAGCCTTCAATCGGAGCTAGATCTCGAGAGAGTCAGTTCCACCACCCATCCATGGCACCACCGGAAGCCTTGATGCACATCCGCTGGAAGCAAGTCATTGCTTCCAGCCGGTCATTTCGTTTTCTCTTCTCTTCTTATATTGTATTGTATTACATTTTGTGATTAGGAATTAATACATTATGTGTTCAATGCATTTATGTGTTTCCTCCAATTCCATTTCCATCTTCTTTACTTAGCATCTTTAACTTTCATTGTATCACTTAGTGAGATTGCTAGAGTATCACATACTTAATCATGTGGACTAGAGATATGAATCATGTAGCAAAACACCGAGAGGTGTGTGTTGTGTGAGTGTGTGAGAAAACATTATTTGCTTAGTGCGAAGCTGTAGCAACGTCTGTCTATAGGCAAACGCAACGCTTGTCTATGAGTAAAGTCAGCAACAACTAACTGCCCGGGAGGGTAAGTGATTGGTCACGTTAAGCAATGTAAGTTATTGTTCACTAGAGATAGGAATAATCTTGCGTCAACCAAGTTTGTGTAGTTACCTTGTCTTGTGTATGCGCCCATCACACCTTTAGAGCTACTCGAGAGAGAGTCTAAAGAAAGAACCTAAGACTCGAGAGAGCTATGTTAGAATCGATGCTCGAGAGGGCTAGATTAGGTTCGCATAAACAAGAATGGAGACTTGGGAATAAGCTTCGTTTGTTATTACACAGCATATGCACCCTAAGGAAAGGACAATGGCTACGTCCAGGAAGTAGGATATGGTGGTTGTATGCGATCATCTCGACACGAAGCATACACACCATACGTCCTAGATTTAGGATTTTAGTGTGTGTAGCATGATCGCATGGCTTGCGTTGACTAAGGTTGCCCTTGCGGTCACTCTTAATGGTTTCAATGAAGACATCTCCACATTTTATCTATTTTCTCATTCATTTGTTTCATGTCAAGAGTTTTCTTAGGAGTAGGAGCAGAGTTAGCATAGAAACCTCCCATCCATTCTTTTATTCAATCGCTGCATACACATTACCGCATTCATCTAGCTACAAGTCCCTGAGTTCGACCTCGAATCACCCGAGAAACTTACGTTCGCGTTATACTTAGCGTGAGCGTAAGAAAACTTGTGACAGGACGCATGATCATCGCATACATTCGTTAACGCATAGTCATTCCAACACATGACCATCGACGCATCAAAGCATACATTTAGGACATGCATCGCATATCGCGTTCTCGGAATTTTAGCTGTCGAGTAATTGACATCTAATTTTTCACCATCAATAAGATACCCAATAATATTTTATTGATAAATAGAATGTTTAACACGAAATTTACGAACTGCGAGTTCTAGGACATTCCCAACACTATCCACCCCTATCCTTTCAAAGCTTATAGGTTGGGTACTCTCGCTTGACTAATAGATCTTGGTCCATAGACTCTCAAGAAGGTAAGAACTCCAACTAGTCCAATGTTTCTTCAGCATTCGGACCTATTACACCTGAGCCGCATTTTCGACTTGTGGTTGGCAAGTATGATGGTCTTAATGATGATCCTGCACGTATATCGTATGTATTTTACTGGTTGATTTAAGAAACCTTGTGAGTTGACTTAGGTTACAAGTGTAGTTCTGGCTGTATTGATTGCATCCTTTGGTGTAACTGATAGACAATTTCAAATTAGCTTTGTCTACGAACAAGAAAGCCTATAAGTAATGCAACTATGAATCTCATGGAGAGTTTGATCCTGGCTCAGGATGGACGCTAGTTGCATGCTTAACACATGTAAGAAGTCGAGCTATATCTCGAAAGAAAAATACAGGAAAGGAAAATGAAATATGAAAGAAAAAAGATGCTTTACGAGAGGAAGAAAAAGTCCAACATTTACCTTCTCGACGAGTAAGAAAATTAGCTTCCTTTGTCTCACGCAGGAAAGCATGAACTTTAGTTAGTCTAATGCATAGAAGCATCTTATGTATGTTAGGATTGGTGTCCTAATTCTCCTGGAGTCTCGTAGTTTGTAATATATACACATTGTTATGAATAAAATAAAAGTTATTTTTTCTGGCATTTACTCATATCTAATAAACAAAGCTTCATGGTTATCGTATGTAAACTTAAGCATATATATGAGATATACAAGTGGATCATGCCTTAAGTGATAACCTAAGTAGGTCTGTAGTTTAAGGATTAAGCAGGGATACCTGATCCTAGTCACACTACGGATACGACCCGCTTTGTAGAGGTTTGCAAGTGTTGTGAACTACTACAGATGGTAGATCCTGACCATTCATGTGGAGACATGCGAGCGGGGGTGTTCTATACAAAGAGTTTATATAATACCAGACAATGAGATGATTCGTGACCAGACAATGAGATGATTCGTCTCTGTATATAATGTCCTTGATACTGGAGACTTATATGTCACCTAAACGACCATAGGTGACATGACCTCAATCCTGAGTGTTTTGGGAACTCCTGCCTTTGAGGGCAATCCTTTGATTAGTATGGGTGAGAATGGCCAGATTGCCAACTCAACATGCCTACCTTTTTGGGGACTTGTCTGATTTGGGAGCTGGAAACTCGGTTACACAAGATGGAATTCACTCCTTCCCCGAAGCAGGGGTAAGTAGATAGATTGCTCCATTAAAGGCTGATTCCGGGGCTTGAACATAGTGGCTACAACTTCTCTTTGGAAGAGAGGACTTAGACATAGTAGGAATATGACTTATGTTCATTAGGGGGATCAGTGGTACTTAAGGAATTAGATGTAACTACAGAGCCATAACGGTTATTGGCCCAACTGTACTTACGAGCAATCTATGAAGGGTTATCGCACTATTGATTGGTTGATATGGACACATAATATATCTATAGTAAGGAGAGTTCAGCTGTCCGTCTTTAGTGGAGTACCTGAAAGTTAATGGATGGTGGATTCTGTGACTAAAAAGTTTAGTCAGTTACTCACATACCGTTAGAGCTTCGAGCTACAAGTCCATAAGGTCCTCTTGGTAGCTCAATGGATTCAAGTTGAAGATCAGTTCTTGGTATTGATTTGAAATGTTTAAATTGACAAGAGGTAATTCGATTATATATAATATGATCGGTGTGATGTATGTGATACATCAAGTAGAGGGTTAATGTAAATGAGATTTACATTAAGTACCATGAAATAGAAAAAGAGCTATGGTTATATGTTTCATGAGATGAAATATTAAAACTATAGGTTATAAATATAGTATGGTAAGTTGGTTATTATATTATTAATATTAATTATTGGATAATTATCTCTTTTTCTTTAATAATTAATTGAGTGGGAGGTTATTGGTGATATTCATGGTAACCGTGAGATAAAAGGAAAAATGTTTTCCTAAATTTAGTAGTTGATTGAAAGAGTTTCCGTTCTTGGAAATTTCTCATGGTGGCTATCAAGTGAATTAGATTTACTAAATGACAGCTTGGAGAGACTAGATGATCGTAGAGTGTTTCTATACAATAGACACGCAGTTGACCGATTAGTTAAACAATCGTGCAACTTTTGCTAAACGATGGCACAACTTCTTCTAAACGATTGAGCATCGTCTATACGATAGACCTCTGCCATCTTCCACTTACTCAATCGTTTACACAATTGTTATTCCTTCAGTATCATTCTCTAACCAAGTCCACATAGAGCCCACACTTCCGGATTCTCACACCGAGAATACCAAGGTAACCATTGTGGTGGTGTCGTACTCAACTCGACATAGTCGAGGTTTTTGGAGGCCGTTCGCTGTGTTCATGATCTAGGTGATCGTTGTGTTCGAGATTGTTGTTGATTGTATAGTGTGGCGGTCATAGTGCTCAAGCATTCGGGTTTGAAGTCTTGTTGATTGTTCGAGCATTCGTGATCAAGGGTGTTAAAGATGAGTCTTCAAAGGTATGTGTAATTCTTCCCTTGATCGTATAGTAAAGCATGCTGTAATTTCATTTTGTGCATAGCCTGTTTGTTTCTGTTTATTGATTGTAATTGTTGTTGTTCATATATGATTGAAATTTGGAACGATCATTCCGCTGCTCATAGAAATCCTCATGTCTGATTTCCTTCAATATATCCATAGGTGTTATATTGGATTTGAATCAGATTTCGGAACAATCTATATTGATTGACTATCTCTATTATGTTGCTGCTAGCAAATACCACTATTTTTTTTGTTTTGGATCTTTCAAATCATTTCCGGGGGAGGTCCAGGAGATGTAATTAAACTCGACCAATATGGAGAGGAACGATGTAGAGCTCGCTCTAAGAAATAAGCGAGAGAGAAGCTTTGACATGCACAAAAAATATTTAGACTTAAAATTTAAATTTAAATTAAAAATGAAATAAGAATATTCTATTGATTCATTTTTAAACCTAATAGATATGTCATTGAATTAAATTAATATCATTTATCGGAATCTAATACAAAAATGCAAATATTACATCAAATTACTAAATCTTATTGTAATAAAGAATGTTCTCTTCATTCATTGGTATTTAAACTCTAAGAAGTCCATTCTGTATTTAAGATGAGTGATAACTATGATCTTTCTGAAGTGGGCCTTCTATCCATACAAAATTCTCTTCTTTCAAGTAACTACACCTTTTCGCCACTATGCTTAGTTATTCAGCCTCATGAAAACCTTATATTCCTTGAGGCCTGCTTGCCATCTACACCAGAATAAATGAAGTTTTTCAAAAAGGAACCTGTTACTAGAGGTAAAACACATCTAAGTCATATGCGATAGAAAGAACAACAGTTATTCCATATACTTGGATATTGAAAATAAAACTTTTGAGATTGACAATGATCCTTCTAGCTAAAGCGGGGCAAGCTTTCTTTAACCAATAAGCAAGAAAGATGAGAAAAGAAACTAAATGACTGATTGAATGGAACTTGCAGCATACGGGCATCCCCTGTCTTTTTTATCCAAGTCTGTTGCCATAAGAAGAACTACTTCCTCGGGGCATAAGTAGAAGTGGAAGCATGAGTAGTTCAAGGTTGCAGTTTTATCGGAGTTAATTATTGTATCCTGCTGAGATGATCATTGTAGTCTGCTTGCGGTCCATGCAGAGCGAATAATTGTCTTCAGGATAACACTTATCAGAAGCGTGCCTTGACTACGTTTTTAGTCTCTAAAGTTTTTTAGGTTCTTTCAAGTCTTTGGTTATTTTCATATCTAAGCCTTGTTACAACATCTAGCTTTCATTTGAGTTTGAATATTATATTTTGAGTATATTGTTTCTAGTAATTGAGGTGTAATCAGTTTGCTAATGTATTCAGTTTTATATGTACCATTTTCCCCCAACAGAATTGAGTTTTTGTTTATTCCGTTTTGTACACATTAGAAGATTTAGAAGTGGTTGAAGTAGATTTATACCAAAACATTTGTGTAGAGGTGTAAAAAGTATTTAGGGTGGCATTACATTTTTCTCCACACATGTGCACTGCATTTGCCTAAAGAAAGTTGACGTGATATTTTTAATTAAAAAATATTATTTTTTATTTTTAAAATCTATTTTAATTTTTTTTCATCGCTCTTTCCTTTCTCCCTCCTCTTGTTCTTCTCTTTCCTTTCTCATCTCTACAACACACGTTGTTGCCCCTATTCTCCCTCAGGGGGCATTTGGCTTACGATAAAAGCATATACTTGAGTTGATAATTATTATCTGAAGAGTTAAATTATCTGGAGAGATAAATTATCTGTGTTTGTTGTGCAGAATTAAGTTGAGTTGGTAATTATTGTCAGTGTTGGTGTGCAGAGTTGAGTTGAGTTGGGGTATCTGATGTAGTTTTTGTAAATGAGATTGGTTCCTTTTTTTTCCTTTTTTGTTTTGTTTTGTTTGTTTGTTTGTTTTTTTTTTTTTTTTTTTTTTTTTTTTTTTTTGCTTTTCTATTGTTGATTAATTTTCAACTATATACCTATTTTCTCAATCCTTTTATGACATAAACTAGAAAAACTCTATTTTTTTTTTCAATTTGTAAAACATAACATATTCTTTTCAATGTATTCTTTTAAAAAACTGTAAAAACTTTAATTCTCTTCAATTTGTAAAACATACCACCAGAATGCATGTCATATTGCAACTCAATTATTTATGAAGTGGTATATTGTATGTATGTACGTTGATCTTGCTAACTTAACATTATTATAAAAAAAAAAATTAATATATTGTACACATAAACGTTGAATAACTTGATAACTTAACAGTAGGGGTGTTCAAAAAACCCGATAACCCAAAAAAACCGATCAACCCAACCCAACCCGTGCGGTTTGGGTTGGGTTGGATTCAAATAAATGAAAATTTGATGGGTTGAATTGGTTCATGGGTTCACCTAATATAACCCAAACGAACCTGAACCAACCCTTTTATTATTAACTTTAAAATATTTTTTTATTACTTATAACACAATTATTTATACATATATTGATTTTAATTTTATTTAATTTCAATATTTTTTTTTTGAATAATTTATTCTTCAACAACTCTTAAAAGTAGTTTTTTTGCACTTTAGAAAGAAAATTTTCACTAAAATTGAAATTGGGTTGTTAATCTTAATTCAATATATGAAACTAATTAAATTTGACTTTTAGTATTTATGTTTTGCTTCTTTTTAGAACAAAATTTTAAATAAATGACCTGATTAACCCGAATCAACCCAAACCAAATATTTCATGGTTGGGTTGGGTTGGATTCATTTTTTAATAAGGGTTATTTGGGTTGAAAAAATTTACAAACCGAACAATTGAGTTGGTCTAAAAATTCTTTCAACCCAACCCATGAACACTCTACTTAACAGTTTATGTTTATATAACATGGATCGTATATGTCAAACTGAAATTATACATATAATAATTACCTTTCATTTCGAGAATGTGATAGTGTAGTATAGTTATGTTCTCCTGAACATCACAAAAATTATATCAAATGACCAAACATGTGGCCATTCCAAAAAACAAATTGACAAAATGTTTTTGGGTTGAAATATTAGGTAGTAAATCTAGTGGGTTCGAGCAAGTAGGCGTGTACAATATTGTATCCGTTTTTTTTTTTGTACAAAGTGGAAAAGGTTCGTCTTTTGTATGTCCCCTTGTACAAATGTTTCATACAACTTGTGTAATGCCCCCTTGTACTCATTAACTTGATTAAGACATTCGTACTAGGGTAGGTAGATCCCTGGGTTACAACCAATGAATACCACATAGAATTTGTGTATTCCCATCTACCTATATTTTTAAAATATGGGTAGTCAATGCCAGTGATAAGTGTTGAGGTGAAGGGTTTTTTGGGGAGTTAGGATTCAGGAGTTCTAATGGTTATGGTTTAATGGTTCTCGTGATACCCTTTACTACTTATATGTGTCCTAAATTGTAAAAGTAGATATTCTAGTTGACAAATTATAAGTATATTTACGTAAATCGAAACAAGTCTGGATGAGTATTATAATAGTTGAGAACATATTAGCCTACAATTTTGTAAAGGTACTAACTTTCATTCATGTGCTTATTCCTATGCTTATGATGTTGAAAATGTACTAACTTTTGTTCCTATACTTATACTTTCTTTGTCGTGAAGTTTATGCCATATTAGAAAATATTATATGTAACTTTCTTTCAGAATTAGTCTCGATTACAATATTAAATATAGCTTTCATTCTAGGACATTACAATATTTTTATAAAGATTCATTACATTGGAAAAGTTAAAAAAAAAAAACAGAGGGAATATTTTCTTTTTTATTTTTTGTATTTACAGCACAACTACTTAAAAAAATTAATTTTATGTATTTATAATTATTCTTTATATAAATAAAAAAAATATATTTTTTTTTATTCTATTCCCATTTGCAATTTTCTTTTTAATTTTACAGAAAAGTGTAAGATAGAATAAAATGAAATAAAAATTGAACCAATTTAAATTTATAGATTGAATTCTAAATTGAAATTTATAAATTGAAACTAAAAACGAACGTCAAACTATTTACAACAAATCAAAGTCCACAAAGAAAAAAGTTTTCAACAATGTCAATATACAAGTGAAAAAAAAATATAAAACCATAGTGCATTACAAATGTTCACCAAGTCAAGCAACAAACAGTAGACTATAACAAATATTACTCCGAACGTAAAACTTACGAACCTCAAACTAGTTACGAAATGCATGTTCGATTAGTTTGGCTCCTACACGGAAGAAAAAAAAAGTATGGTTAGACCAAAGGATAGATCAATACGACTAAAGTAGAAATGAAATATACTAGAACATACCTTTCGACTATGTTCAGAGTGAATGGTATTCGAGACGGTCCACACATAAGGGGGCAGAAAATAGATGTTGCCTAACAGAGACATGAAAACGTTAATGATAGATCTTACTTGGAATATAAGGGAGAAAGGAAGCATACCTTGTATAGGGCAATCTCTCATTTGTTAGCTACCTTATATGTATGGAATAAAGTTGAAGTCAGAGGTAGAAGAAAAAAATAGAACATATTGTAACAGACAAACCACATATATAAGAATGTAAAAACGGTTTAAAGAAAACTTGAAAAAAAAAAAAAAAGGTTAGAGCAGGGATGTATCAACAAGTATATCAAAGGAGGCTGTAGAGAAGTCTCAAAAAATATGAGGAATTAAGATAAAAGTAGAAGATACAATAAGAATGGTTGGTGAGGAGAGTTAGGTGCATTTAAGTGCACCTAACCTCAATAAGTTCAAATAGTAAATTCGTTATACCTATAATAAAGTGAGTCAACTCAAACATAAATAAAGTAAGTAAGGGTCAGTTCAATATCAATTTTAGGTGGTTGACCATAAAATAAATCTACTGAAAATGGACATAAAGATAACATAATATCTCACACATAAATGGACATAAGAATAAAGATTAGAGGGTCTTAGGATTTGGTACAGATCTTTCATTGGAAGAAATTCAATTCCAAACAAACAAAGTAAACAGTTGCAACAGTTGTAAAATTGAAGTTCAATTTAAGTGTACGAAAACTGAATTTAGTTGAATACTGAAAACAATTTCAAATGTAAAAAAAATCCATTGGTCAAACTAAAACACCAAAAAAATTGATTATATACGAAGGAAGAAATTACAAAGCAGTCCATAAAACATAAGAAAAAAACAATGATGTAGAATTTTTTAATCTAATTATCGAAATGAAATAAAATCATATCGGAAATCATACTAGAAAAGTTAGAGTGCAGAATTTTGAAACAAATCATCATTGGCCTTGAGGGAAAAAATATTAGAAAATAAACCTATTGTGGGGTGGATTGGACTCCCACCAAGCTCCAATAACATGGTTGGTATCCCCTACTAAGGATTTACTCGCTGTCCAAGTTTGATGGAAAAAAAAATGGAAAATGAAGGATACATGGTTTATTATTGAAGCGGCAAGAGGTAATTTGGAAAAAAAAGTAGGGAAGACAAAGACAAACAGAACATATATAAGCAGGAGAAGAAAGAATAGAGATGAAGAAGTTAATACGATATAAATGGAAAAAAAATAATAGGGACTTGGTTGGAATAACATACCAGGAGTGGAAAAAAATCATAAGAGACGAAGAACAAATTATAAGAATAAGCCCTAATCATAAACATGCAAACAAAAAAGATGCTCAAAATGACAGGAAGCTAAATCAGAACAAAAACAAACCCGAAAAAGTACAGAGCTAATAACAATCGGAAAATCAAGCATGCAAGGACGAATAAAATATGAGGGAATTCAAACAAGAACGTACAAATCCTAAGCCAGAAACCAAGTATTTGAAAAGATTTCAAACCTAAACAAGAAAAAAGTTAGATCTACCAAGAAATTGTTCATATCTGTTAAAAAAAATATTTAGATCTACCAAAAACGTAGTGAGATTTACCCAAAAAAATACTTAAATCTACACACAAAAAAAAAAAAAAAAAGTTAGATTTGCCAAAAAAAATCGTTCATATCTATAAGATCTAAAAAAATAGCCATACAAAAAAAAACTGAAGAATAGAAACATAATGTTCAACAAGAAAATGCAAATATATAATAAAATCTGAGAAGATTACAACTTGAGTCAGAGGAAGGAAGAAGAGACAAGATGAAGGAAGACAAATCGTACATGAAAGAATAGAAAAGATAAGAAGAAAAAGAGGTGAATAAATGACAACACGTGAGTGGAAGAGAGAAAAAATGGGGAGAGTAATTAAAATGCCGACAAAAAAAAATTATGTAAAACGAGGAGAGAAAAGTGGTAGATCATTTTCTTTTAAACAAAAATCACACACTGTTTAGACTTTTTAAGTCCATCCACTATCAAACAGCCCTATTTCAAATCTAAGGAAGAGATCGAAGAAGGGAGTGGCGATGGGGATAGAGGTTGCGTAGTGGGGGATGAGAAAAGAAAGACAACGATGGGAAGATTGAACAAGAAAACAAAAGGAGGGAAAAAAATAAAATAAAACATGATACTGAATTTTTTTTTGTTTTTTTTAAATTAAAATATATTTAGTTAAAAAACTAAAAATTAAAAATTGTCACACCAACTTCCAAAAATATCATAAATAAAAATATTGAATTTCAAAACTCATAGACTCAAATGTAACTAAACTCAAACTTCACGTACCAAAATTTGTAATTTTTTTTCTTGATATGTTGATAAATTCCTTACCTACATGTGATTCTTCTAGAAAGTGTGACAATTCTAGAGACACATCAAATTAACAAAGAGTGACTAATGACATTTTCTATGGTAATTTTTGTTTTATTTTAATTCACTGTAAAATATATTTTTAATCCTTCAAAATCAATTCAATGTTTATAGTACATTTTTAACTTAGATGTAAATTGATTAAAATATATGTTTAAAAATGATAAATGCATATTAGATCAACTCACTGAATTTAAAAAACGTGAAATAAAATTTAGATTGCCTAAGAAAATATTCTAAAATATTGAAGGCCAAATTAAAAAATTGAGTACAACCATTAAGGGAGGGACAAGGACTACCTAAGACTATAATAACGACTATAATAACTACTTCTTGCTACAGTAAATATTATTATATTCTCTAATTAGCTACAATTAACATTATTTCAAAACCCTCATTTATTACATATTTTCTATTTGCTACAATTTTTACTATGTTACATTCATCATTTTTTTTTATTCTATGCTACAGTGTTTACTATTTCAACCTCAAACTGAAATAGTTTACACTTCAAACACATATTATTCTAACTTAAACTAAAATAATCTACACCTCAAATACAAACTATTATAACTCAACTATAATAATTTATCATTATAACAATCAACTTTTTACTTCAAACGGTTCCTAAGAATCATTGGAAATATCTAAGGAATTATAAAAATAAAGATGGATAGTGGAAGACATCAAAAAACCACTAAACGAAGATTTTATTATTATTTGTGGAGACCATACAAACGTACAAGGAAGGAGTGAAGCGTTGAAGGAATATGTGCCCCATAAAAGGTTAGGTACGTTAATAAATAATGATATTTAAAGACACTTTTATTTCAATCAAATCCAATATTCCACGTGGCGTCCATCGGATCTAAAGACAGCCCATAGATGAACCGTCCATAATTAACTACGGGTAGCGGAATGTGTGTTTGGGATGCACGTGATCTCAAACGATGGTAGGCCCGCTATTCTTTAAAAAAGAAAAATGAAAAAAGAAAAAGTTTTTTATACATAAATTTTTAGTCTAATTTTCAATTTTATCTTTAAAATTTGAATTTTTGGGTCATATTTATTGAGTTATAATGAAAATTGGTGTAATCGTAATGAAATTTTGTTGACAAATCAATTGTAATGAGCCTAAATAGAAAATGTAATTTGATTGCTTTTGATCACACTTATTTAGAATTATAAATTTTGTCATATTTATTGTTACCGTTATCGTTTTCATTATATTTAAAGGTCAAAGGTAATGATAACCTTCCTCTAGAATAGTAACAACAACGGTAACCATAACAACAATAGTAATAATACGACGTAATTTCCAGATGCAATTGAATTGAGCATATTCTGCTCGTCCAACCGTTTGCTTTTTTTATTACAGATTTGGAAGTGAGTCCCATGTGCAGAAACAAGTAAATAACACCAAATGTAATCAAATGGGACCCATTTTTTACATTAATTTATTACCTTTCCACTAGGGTAAATGTGGCCTTGATTCAATTTCATTTTTAGATTTTGATATTTACACTTTTAATTTCGATTTTTCACTAAATACTCATTATCAGCTTAAAAACTATTAAAATTAATTTTAAAATTTCATTTCATAATTAATTAATAGACATTAATACCATGAAGTGAATATTTAATAAAAAAAAATCGAGATTAAATGCATAGAGCCTGAAAACTAGAAACCAAATTGAAACAAAACTCAAATCAAATGACAAAATTCTAACATTTGAAAACCTAAGAACTAAATTGAAATTAAACTCAAAATTAATTAAGGACTAACATTATCATAGTTTGAAATCTAGGGATCCAATAGAAATTATGTCTAAAATTTCTCAACAAATAAAAAAAAATGTAATTTTGCCAAATTTTTTAGGGTACAACAAAATGGATAAGAGGATTGAACTTGTACGACTACATATCAATTAGTACTTATTTGTATTTATTTTAGGAAAATATATATATTGTTGAAAAGACCCATAGACATAAACATAATGTGACCAATAATTTTGTGTGATCCTTCCAATTCCATGTAAATTTCCAATTCCATGGAAAATATAGATTTTTTAAAAAATCTATATTTTGGTTCCCATTTTTTTAAATTATTTAATTTAATCCCTTGTGATTTTAGAATATTTATTTTATTATAAAAGAGAAACGGTCATTTTAGTACGATTAGTGGGGTTGAAAATGAATGTACTAATGTACCTATGAAAATAAGAAATATTTATTGAAGTGAGCTAAGTTCAATGACAATTGATATCACTCCTTCATTTGAAGTTGGAAGTTCAATCTCCTATCTCGCAATTGTTTTACTAAAAAAAAACAAAAGAGTATTAGGTGACAAAGTAATAGTAACAATTGAATGTATAAATAAAACCAAACCGCAACCAACAATCCAAAAACCAATATGAATTTATATTTAAAAGAACAAATCTATTGATGGATGGAACCTAGGGAAATTATAGCCAAAGTTTTATGTACTTGCATACGCGATCAATTAATAGAAATAAAAAAGTCCTAACATGAGGTCTCAGTGATATATATTCATTTATATGTTATTTACAATTTCGGGTCTAAGACTTAGAGAGATGTTATTTATAAATTCTATTATCGCATCTACAATTTGTATTATATGATATTTCTTTTTATTAATAAACTATTCCCTCACTCTATTCGTGGATGTAACTAATATGCTGTTAGCAAATCACGTAAATCTATATTTTCTTACATTCTCTGCACAAATGTAAAAACTCTTCAAACTTCAAAGTAACATCATTCCATTATTTTTATATATAAATGAGCACATATGACTCTAGACATGGTTTTAAATCCATATTTTTTTCATAGTGCAAAATTTGAAATAAAATACCCAAAAATAAGCATAAAAAACCAAGAAATAAACTTTATACTTTAAGCAAATAACTATTGAAATCAAAACATATCACTAAAATGAGGTTTAAACCTTTGTGTGTGTACTAGTTTTTAATAAGTGCTATCCACATGATTTTTCAATTTATTTAATCATATATTAACATAAATTGGTACTACATTAAATTCTTTAAAAGAATTAATTTAAAGGAATCTAACTACATAAATGTTTAGAACAAATAATAACAAAACTAATTATTTCAAAACAGTTGTAGACGAAAATATCGATAATGATGTAAATATTCAGTAAACTCAGATTTACGAATATATTGATGAATATTTAAGTATCGATAAATGTCCTAAAAAATCACAGATATCGTGAAAATTTATAGAAGTATTGTGAATTTTTTGGTGAAAATTTTATGCAAATTTATTCAAGTAATTATAAACTAAAAGACTTTAAGCATATAAATCATTAATCAGAAGTCAAATATGATTAGTAATGAAATAATAGATAGCGAAAAATGAAATGAAGTGAATAGTCATCATTGATAAAGTCTACGTCATACAAATAGAAGGCCAAATACAATATTCAATAGTAAGATGATGGCTATGAGGTATTAGCCTAACATTAGCATAATTTATTTGGTAGTGACAGTATTGTTCTCAAGTCATAGTATATTCAAAGTTTCTAACATAATTGGAAGTATGTCATGCATGATTATCAATGTCAACCCTAATGATACTAATATGAGGATACCTTGAATCAAACCATATTTCATCTAAATGAAGACATGTTTGGAAGAATGGTAGATGATATAAAGGTTCTGAGTCTAAGTCTGAGTCTTCAACGCGTTCACGAGGAAGTTATGGTCTATGTGTGTATAGATCGATGTCTAATGCTCATCACTATTAACCATAAGAACCATAGTCTCTTAGATGACTATTGTTACTATTGCAATAACTATAATTACTTCAGTTATAGGCATATTGTCCATATTCGAACTGTCACTCATTTTCTTCATACTTGAAATAAGTGAGTCTACATTAAACCTATATTTTGTTGTCCTTGTAATTGTTGCTCTTCTAAAATAGTTGTGTGCTAGTGTGTGGCATGCATGTGTTGTTTGTAAGAAGCAAAATTTATATCAATAGAATAGTTTAAATGGTTGTAGACCTATAATATAGTTTTTGTGGGGTTTTTTTTTTCCTTTTCAAATTCAATATTGAAGATGAAATTTTTCGATTGAAAATAAAGTTGGAAATTTAGAAAAGTTAAAAATTAGAAAAAGTTAAAAATTGACAAAAACCATGGAAAAAAAGACATGTCGAGAAAATCAGATAATATATCAACGATATATATCTATGATATTTGGGTGATATATCCAAGATACTTTGTAACATATCTACAATATTTAATCGATATATCCTAAAATAGTTCCTACAGATTAAAGAAGGAAAGTTCTTTTTTAGAGAATTTGTTAGGAAATGGAAAGATAAAGAAAGCAACAAAAATAAAAACAAAAACATAATCAATAAAGATAATACAAAGATTTATGATAAACTAATAATGTGTTAGCTACGTCTACGAACAGAGAGAGAGTAATTTATTATTATTGAGAAATATTTGATAACATAGAAAACGCGAATAGAGTTAAAGAGATTATATAAACTACCTCTTTAAACATTAGGCCTAAAATCGTAAATTCGCATAAATGAAGGGTTCGATCATTCGGAAGGCTAAATAAAAAATTACGTGGATTCTAACCGAATTTGTGTACAACACGATTCTCATTAAAATTAGCGGACCCATGTACCATGTGCACGGGTTTTTGTTTTTTTTATCCAAACAATTATAAGTTTGTCATCACTTTAACTCCTTACCCCAAATTCAAGATATATTATATTTTTTAAAATTTACGTTATTAAAACTACAATAAATTTATCATTTTCTTTTTTAAATTACATTATTCATTAAAATAATCCGAGTAAAAATTGTGTACTTTCAAAATTTTAACAATTTAGTTTTATAGTGAAACATCTTATAAAACTTAATTATCAATTTTTATTATGTAATGACGTAGTCCTTATAATGTATGGACAAACTTAACCTTTAATCAATTTATTAAACTATGTTTGTAAGAAATTTCATTAAATCATAATTATATTTTCACCATGTGACTAAATTGTTACAAATTATAAAGTTTAAAAACTAAATTGATACTTATTAAAATTTAAAACTAAATTACTACAAATTTTTAAAGAATAATTGCTACCAATTTTAAAGCATGGGAATTAAATATTTTGGAATACTAAAATTCAATAATAAAGGTTTCATTTGATAATTTTTTAATTTTTAAAATTAAATTATTTTTTTCAATTTCTTATATTGGATTTCTTCTTTCGAAAAAAGAAAAAAGAAAAGAGTTGAATTCTTATAACCAAATTTTAAAAATAAAAATAGGTTTTTAAAAACTATCTTTTGAAACTTAGCTTGAATTTTGAAACAATAGACAAAAAAAAAAAGATGAAAGAGATGTTTATAGACTTAATTTTTGAAAATTAAAAACTAAAAAAAATAACTATCAAATGAGTTAGGATATGTTTAATAGTGATTTTGTAATGATTATAATTTTTAAAATCACTCTAAAACATGTTTTTAATCATTCAAAATCAATTTTGATGATGGGAAAGATACATTTAAAAGTATAAAATCAAATATTAAATAATTTTATTAAATATATATTTAAATATTTTTTTAAAAAAATGAAGGACAAGATAACGGCTTGTAAATTTGCGATTGAACCAAGAAAATAAAACATTATTATTTTTCATATCCTAAGATTTATACTTTGGAACTTTTTGTTTTAAATTTAAATATTTTTAAATACTTAAAAAGATCCCTTGTTTTTTTCTAAAATTATAGAAAATAAATTATTTATCAAATCACGAGAAAGTGACCTTTAAAACAAAAAGCCAGTACGTACCGGAAAAACACTCCGATATTGGACTTCCATGTTCTTCGTTGTCTTCTTCTTCTTCATTTATTTATCATTTTGCCCATTATCTTCCTCACTCTCTGCCATGGCTTCTCTCTCATAAGTGGTCGAATTTCTCCATTTTTCATTCAGATAATCCCATTTCAAAGTATTCAAATACTCACAATTCCAATTCCCCACTGCATTTCACTTCCATTGTTGTTGTTATTTTGCCCAATGGCAGTTCACTCCTCTGCCATTCTGCTTCTGCAGCTCTTTTTTTACTTCTCGGTCTCTTCCGCCGTTCCCCGGAGCAATGTGATTGCCGGAGGTGTGCGGATATGGCCGTTGCCGGTGTCGGTGACTCACGGTGGGCACCGTCGGCTGTATGTTGCAAAGGATTTTCGCCTCAACACTCAGGGCTCTAACTTCAGCGATGCTTCCGGGATACTTGAGGAAGGATTCTCGAGGTTGATTGATTTGGTTCGTGTTGCCAATGGTGTTGATGCTAATCTCTCTCGGTTAGGTTCCTCTGCTCTGCTTCTTGGAATCCACATTGTTGTTTCTTCGCCTTCCGATGAGGTATATATGATTGTGTTGAATCTGTTTTCATCTGTCGATATTCTGGATTTGCGGCTGATTTCAAAGTTGTTGAGCTTGAAATCTTTTGAACTTGTGTGGAGACTGTTCTACATCTGTTCATGGTTTCTTAGTTTGTTGGAAATGCATTTGAAGTTTTTGTTCAAGTTCAAACGACGTTTCTTGGATTTCTCGAAGACGATATGATAATGCATTTTGAGTTTTTTAACATATGCTTCAATTTTGAATGATATAGTTGATTCATAGTTCCGATTTTCTTGGTTCTGGAGGTCTATTTTCAATCAAATGAATTGTTCTGGGACGAAATTTATTGGCCGTTGATTATTGTATGAATTTTGTGAAAGTTCCATGTTGATGTTGCAGTTACAATATGGTGTAGACGAATCGTACAGATTATCAATACCTGCACCTGCACCTGGAAAACCTACCTATGCATATCTCCAGGTGGGTGAACCAAACCTTCACCTACTCTCTTTACTTCATAATTAGTCAATTAAGAGGTCACTTAAAAAGTGAAAAAGTTGAATTCATAAAGGGGAAAATACTGATTCAACTGGACATCATCCATCAATGTGGAGAAAAGTTGTTAAGTTTTAGTTGGCTCGTGCACTTTGATTCAAACATGCTTATGTTGTTAATATTTTGATTAATGCGTGTTTCTAATCTTTTTTGGTTCATGTTCTAAATTTAAATTCTAGAATAGTTTGAAATTGAATAGTATTTGGATTTACTTTTTAAAACTGAGAAATCCATTGACTGTAATTATTTGATATAGTTAGAAAATCTCATGGCCTTTATATATAGTTCTTTAAATAACTTTATAAATAAGAATGTAAACAATAAAAGTTCAATAGTTGGCTCAATCTGAATTTCCAAATTCTTAAATATATAAAAAATAACAATTTGGATGAAGTTTTTTCTTTCTTTCTTTCTTTTTTTTTTCTTTCTTTTTTGGTGTTTAAATTTAAATTCATAATATTATTTATTTACGTGGACTTAAGTGGTTTTATTTGATCAAGTTCTCTCCATAAACTGGCATGGGCAGTGTTCAGCTTTTAAAGATAATTATGTTCAAAGTACTCAAGCTTGCATGCACCACAATCCTTGCATGCACCACAATCAAACTGTAACATGTTTTATACACTTGATCTGATTGTTTAGGCTAAAAGTGTTCAGTAAGATTCATCAAACAAATCCAATTTTAATGAAGTTCTTGTTTCTCGAGTTTTACAAAACTAGATGCTATCGTCTGGAAAAAGCCATAAGTGAAAATGAAAGAGATTTAAATCTTTGGTCGTTTTCATCAACGGTCAATAAAGGAAAGGGCCTTCATCAACGGTCAATAGTCCTCTCTCGATTATATTTTGCTTGATAAAGTGTAATTATCTTTGTATTTATAATTAACGGCTCTCCTAATTTATTCTTGTAGTTCTGGTCCTTAATCAATTAAGTACTTTCTCAAACTATGCAGGCTCGTACAGTTTATGGGGCTTTGCATGGTCTTCAGGTTACCCGCTGAAACTCATACGTCTTGAAGGTTATATAATTTTTGGAGCCTAAGGGAATAATAAAATATGACTTTTAATATGAAATTCTGCAGACCTTCAGTCAACTATGCTCTTTCAATTTTGAATCAAGGGTAATTGAAGTTCGCATGGTACCATGGAATATTATTGATCAGCCAAGGTTCTCCTATCGGGGGCTCTTAATTGGTGAGATGCTTCTGAACTTTCCCATATCAAATTTTGCTGGAATGACCATCCTTGAGCAAGACCGCGACATGATAGAAATGCTTGCTTGGTTTCCATGCTCTCTGTTAGAAGTTCTCGTGGTGCTCCCTGTCCTGTTTCAGTTCCTTTTTATTTCTTTTATGCTGTTGTTTATTTATTTTGTCACTAATTTATATTGTTTCTTTCTCTGCAATTATGACAAAAATTTTGGTATTTCCAAATATTTTTACTTTTGTTTAATGAGTGCATATACCAACGCAAAAAGACAAATTGTTGTCTTTTATTTATTTAGTTAGTTATTTTATGTTATCTATCTATTGATTTAAACAAGCATTTTATGGGGGATGTTGTCTCTTTAGCCAGGATAGTAGGTTAAATTTTATGGAAGGACTATGCATATTGCATAATAAGTAGGCAAGAAGTACGTTTCATGCTATTCGGATGGTTGAGCTCTCCTCGTTCTTAAATGATAGCTGTGAATGTTCAGCCTATACCCTATGATCTACACTATTCAATTATGTTGCATGGCATAAAGCGATGATTTCGGGATTAGCAAAATCCTATATATTTGGTATATATGATTTTTTGGTTGAAACTTAGATTGAACTGGAGGGATACTTGGGCTCAGAGGAAGGTTTGCCTTTCTTATGTAAAAGGGATGAGAGTCTGAACATGATAGTTGTTGGGCAGTGAACTTTCTGAACTATTTCACAATTTCAACATTGAAGTTAAAAATAAAATGGAGACTCCATGTGATTTTTTATTTGTTTGACACTTTCATGACTTGGGTGGTCAACTGCAATTATGAATTGTTAATCTGACCTGTAAATGACCTTTGTGCAGATACTTCTCGGCATTATCAGCCATTGCCAGTTATAAAGAAAGTGATTGACTCTATGGCATATGCAAAGCTGGTATAGAATTTAAATTCATTAAGTTGTGCGTTAATATTTGATATTAGTCTGCAGGCAATGCTTACTAGCTCAAAACATGGTTTGTATAGCTGTTGGCTGTCTTCAGTTTCCAACTATTCTTGCCCAGTAGACCACATAAAATCTGTGTTTAAAAATAAGAAAACGCTTTAAAGCTATTCAATAAAAATGCCGGGACTGTTACTACCAATATACAGATACTTGATTACCTAGATGGAGATCATGTGTTGAAGTGGTTAGAGTCATTTTAATATTCAAATCTTTCATTCTCTTTTCATCACTGTTTTGGTTCTGTTCACCTTCTTTTGCCTCTTCCATCCATAATTAATTGTCCCGATGTTTCAAGAGAGCAAGGCATCTGCATTGGTGCTTCAAGTGAGCTTGATAACATACCTTAAACTTGTACGACATGGATGGAGAGGAGAAAAAGGAAAATTAAGTTAGATATTGACAGACCGTATTGATACATAAATAATAAGTGATCTAAACTACCTGCATTTGCTGCAATTCCCACCCTTGCTTACAACTATGAACTTTAACCCTTTTTATGCAGAATGTGTTGCACTGGCACATTGTCGATACACAATCTTTCCCGATGGAGATACCTTCATTCCCGAACCTTTGGTTTGGTGCTTATTCTAAACAAGAACGGTATACAATTGCGGATGCTTCAGAAATTGTGAGGTGAGCATCCTTTTTCTTTGGGTGTGCTAACTAAGAGATGGGTTCCATTTTAATTTTTTTTCTGAATTTTGTAGATATGCGCAACGGCGTGGAGTCAGTGTATTAGCTGAAGTTGATGTTCCTGGACATGCTTTATCATGGTAATTATTGACCTTTTATTCTATTTGATTCACTATGTTAACTTGTGTGAGGACCTGATGGTTTCATTTTCCAGGGGAGTTGGCTATCCTGCTCTGTGGCCGTCGAAGGACTGTCAGCAGCCACTTGATGTCAGTAATGAGTTTACCTTTAAAGTAATAGATGGAATACTATCGGGTAATATCACATTTTTCATAAAAATATTATAAATGCTTAGAAAGGATAAAGATTTACATTTAAATTCTTAGCAGAATTAAAATAGGTCCTGCCACAAAATCAGTGCGAAGAAGTTTGACAAATAAATAGTTTTTCTCAGTTTTGATGTTATTCTATAAATTGAGTTTTAAGAGAAAACTTAAAATGAAATTTTAGCAAGTCTATTATACACTTCTTTTTCTTATATGTATAATTTTAGAAAATAAATGCATTAACGAACATTCTCTTGTTTGTTGGAAAGAATAGAATATTTAATGGTCGCTGGTTATAGTCATCAGCTGGAAGCTTTTTTATACATGAACTCGTGAATTGTGAGGACGTGTTAGAATGCAACTATCATCTTGGTTCTTATCATTTGGAAAAACCTGCAGTTTTGAACTAAGCATTTGGTAAAAGCATCTTTATTTTAGGAGACAAGATATCATATTCCGGTTCTTGTGTTTCAGATTTCAGCAAGATCTTCAAGTATAGATTTGTTCACTTGGGAGGCGATGAAGTCAATACAAGTAAGTTGAACAATTGTATGATACTTTGTTTGTCATGAAAAACCTGCAAAGTATTCTTTAATCAACTTCATGTAATACTTCATCTTTGAAATTTGATTAGATCATTATCAAGTGAGACAGAATCTTTTATTTTTGTTTTTATTTTTTAAGAGAAACATCTTGCATTTTATTGATATGATAAATTACACAAAACATGGGGGAAACAACCCAAGCTGAGGGAAGTTATAAAAGCACTTCCAATTGGTTAAGAAAGAAGTTAAACTGTAGTTAAGAAAGTAGGATGAACTTTTACACCATGAGAGAACCAAAAGGATAATTGTCCATAGTCTATCATATGACTTTTCTTTATCCCTAAAGATATGGTTGTTTCTTTTGATTCATTATTCTTCTGCATCAATCTTCATAAACATTGATCACCTAGATAATTACATAACCCTCTCAGTTTTATTTCAGCTTGCTGGACAGTGACTCCTCATATAAGAAAGTGGTAATAATCTAAGACCTCATTGACTCCTGTCTATAAAGTAAAATAAACTATACTCAGGACCCAATGTTCTTCTGTTTTACTTTACTTAAACAAATAGTTCTATTAAATTTTTCCCGCTTGGCTTTATAAGTGAAGGATGAAAATTCTGTTAATTCATTCAGGCAAGAAATAAATTTTATTCACAAGACTGGAGTTTACAAAAGAACTTGAACTTGAGTGTTTGCAAGAATCAATTTGTAGTTCAGAGAGTGTTCCTTTTTAATTTGATTCTCATGTGTACTTTTTTAAAATTTATTCCAAGAATTGTGATCAGTTGAACACAGTCGAAATGCAGATGGAAATATTGATGTTTGTGCAAATTTTTTAAAAATATAAGTCTAACGTGATGCATAAAAATATAGGGTTTATAATTTCATTTAGGTGGTAGTCACGTGAGATCAGTCAATATGTGTGTTAGTTTGGATATCCATAGTTATTAATGCTACACTACATCAATGGAAAAGTCTGGAAGTTGCATTCATTCAGCATTATGTTGTCAAAAGTCCTTCCACGTAAGGTTAGGACCGTCAGCTATATGATAACTTTTTGTCTATCTTATATGTATAAAGTCGTGCCATACTTCTGTTGAAATTATATCAGTTCACGATCTTATCATTATTCTTTTAATATTAATGTGATACTGCTTGTAATCTTCGTTTTAGCTCTGAAGCTAGGAATCATGGTACATGTGAATATGTAAAGAGAAAGTTTAGAAATTTCTTGTGGGTAGGAAGAGGAAGTCTGATGCAATTTAGGATAGGGCGTGTTTCTATGTTTCTAGTTGATTGCCTCTGTCTTCACTACTTTCTATATGGCCGACTTTTCTCAATTTGATGATCATTTGTATTCGAAATCACTGTATACTATATGTATGCCTAAGTGTTGTCTGGAAACACTTGCATTCGGCCAAATGCAGTATTGAGATAAACGTGTTCGACTTTTTTAATGAACAGGTTAAGAAAAAAGGGTATGAAAGAATCCGATGCTTACAAGTACTTTGTCCTGCGAGCTCAAAAAATAGCTTTGTCACATGGATATGAACTTGTAAATTGGTATGTGCTTCTGCTTTAGTTTAACCATCAAAGGCAGCTTCTGATCTTTATCACACAACTGAAAATTTTCAGGGAAGAGACTTTTAATGATTTTGGCAGCGAATTGAGCCGAAAGACTGTTGTGCATAATTGGTATGTCATACCTACTCCCAACTATAAATTTCCACAAAGTGAACAATAGTTTTTTAGCAATCATGTAGATTGTTTTTTTTTTTTTTTTTTTTTTATAAAACAAGTATGTTGAGTGTTCAGGATTCATTATTGGAAGAAATTCATTTAAGTTTAGCTATTTATATATTTCGGCTTTTTAAACTTAACCCGTAATAGAATATCAAATCCAAATCCATGTTTAAAAGTAGTTTCTTGAACTACTATCGATATTCTTTTGCTTTATCTTGAGGACCATTATCATTGCATGAATGTGTTTAATAATTAAGGCAATCAACTTCTATTTAAGCTTAAACACACATAATTGTGCAAAACATCTATGAAATATGAATGATGATTACCTTATCTTGGCTTCTTTGGTTAGTTAGAATTGAGAGTTGAAGAAGGTTAAGTGTTAGATGGTATGATGGTAA
This sequence comes from Benincasa hispida, assembly GCF_027475165.1. Taxonomy (NCBI): domain Eukaryota; kingdom Viridiplantae; phylum Streptophyta; class Magnoliopsida; order Cucurbitales; family Cucurbitaceae; genus Benincasa; species Benincasa hispida. The sequence goes on from NC_143483.1 coordinate 32,710,514, forward strand.
ATTGGCCTTCACTCATCAGCTTAAGCTTTAGGGTCAAATGATGATTTAAGATTAAGTGTTATGCAATGTAACTGAGTAAACGTCCTCAATTCATTTAAGCGTCTCAAAGTATGAAAGGGACAATTTTATCCGGTTCTGCTATATCTCTATCTAAATATTTGAGTATAAAATTAGTTCACCTAAACTGTTATAGAATGTGAACAAATCTGGTTTACCTCACATATGTGAAGGAAAGAGTTTACACCGAAATTATAGAATGGTGTTGCCATAAACCATAGTGATTTTCTTCTTTTCACTTTCAAGATTCTTTCACCTGGAGAGCCCCCAAGCCAGAGTTAGATTCTTCTTTTTTTGCTTTAACAAGATATGACATTTTTCATTAAGAAAATAAAAGGAGAATAATACTCGAGAATAACTCCGAAAGGAACAAAAAGAAAACAAGCAACACAGAAACCAAAAGGACAGATAAAAGAACATAATCGATAAAACTAGTCCTTATAACTAAAGAGGGAAGAATAAAAGCATTCCGGCTGAATGGCAAGCCCATCAAACTTCTTTGAGAGAAACACCATGAAGAAGATTTTAAACGAGCTTTATCAAAACTGTTGTAACTCGAACAATGAACATTCTAAAAAAATACATTGATTTCTTTACCACAGAGTTAGATTCTTCTCAATGCAAAAATACAAATAAGCTATACGAATATACAAGTCTTCAGGAAAATAGAATTTTAAGAACGGTTATTTGTTTGAAATGGAACCAAATAAGGGATCCCATATTTTTACCTTACTGGTTGCTGTTTTATATCATTTCATATTTGGAAGGCTAGGAGCTGGTGTTGCTCAAAAGGTTGTTGCAGCTGGGTTAAGATGCATTGTTAGCAACCAAGATAGTTGGTACTTGGACCACATAGACACAAGTTGGGAGCAGTTCTATATAAATGAGCCGCTTAAAAATATCACAGATCCTCACCAACAAAAATTAGTCATTGGTGGAGAGGTATGCATGTGGGGTGAAAATGTCGATGCGTCAAATATTGAGCAAACTATTTGGCCTCGTGCTGCAGCCGCTGCCGGTACGTCATTTTTTTGTGTTATTAGTTTTGCATTATGGAATCAATTTTGTCATATTTACATTATCCAACTGGCGCATGATAGTTCCCATTCCCCAAACCCTACACAAAACTTTGCTTCTGGTGCAAAATTATGCGATATATAAAGGCTCTGGCAATGCAATATTTTATAATTTAATGTGTAGAAGAGATGTAGTTTCACATTCCCACATTCCCAAAGGCCAAATTAAGTAGCCGAAGAAAATCACAACTAGTCCTGCTATATTGCTCCATCCTAAGTACCACAAACACTTTGGTTTGACTAGTGTGTCCATATCCGATACGTGTTGGGCACTTGGACACTCCAATATTTATTGGACATGTATTGAACACTTGTTAGAGTAACAAATGTGTTAGACACACATAGAACACTTCTTGAATAGACTGAAAAGACACATACGACAATAATAATAAATTTGATTGTGAAATACATCAAACTAATTTTTTAAACATATGAATGTATTAGCCCATTTAATTCGAATTTTCTTCTAGAATAAAAATGACATATATTTCTAAAAATGTTTATTTTAATAAACATGTCCTTGCCATGTCTATGTCCTAAATTTTTTTTCAAAAAAAATTGTGTTTTCGTGTCCGTGTCTCGTATTCGTATCTATGCTTCTTAGACTCCATCTTCTCTGATTCAACTCATTATTTGCTCTACCTTAATTGACTGTTAATAACTTCCTTTGGTGATCATGTACTGAAAGAGCGCCTTTGGACTCCATATGACAATCTGGCTAAAGACCCCGATCAAGTTTTTGCAAGGTTGGCACATTTCAGGTGTTTGCTAAATCAGAGAGGGATCGATGCCGCTCCAGTATCTGGACTCGGCAGATCAGCTCCTTGGGGTCCGGGCTCTTGCTTTGTGCAATGATAATCCAGGTTAATGTCTCTTTCATACTCTACTTTTCCTCTTAAATTTGAACAGTTTGCAAGAATATTGTATTTATGTCCATGATTTGGTAGGACTTCTTGTCCTACTTTAATGTATCTTTTTTACATTGTAATCTTTCTTGTTTGAAAAATTCTGACCCACAAAAAAAGAAAACAAAAGCCAAAGGAAGTGAATGCATGATGAAGCCAAATACTCTTGCGTGTGGTAGTTGAATAGGGAGATAAACCCTTTTTTCCCTTCATTTTGAAGGTAGCATGTCACTTCATTAGATCATAAGAACTTTGTGGATTGATATATAGAAATGGCAACATACACCTCGTAATAAAACCAACCAATCACCATCAAGTGTAAAAATCGAAGTTCTACGTTAGCTGGAGAAGGAAGAGATCCATGTAATATAAACGAAGATAATTATCTCCATTGGTATGAAACCCTTTGGTTGGATAAAAAAATAAAAACTTGAAAGCTTATACCCAAAGTGAACACAAAGAAAGTTACTTTATTCATTTGCAAAATGTTCAACAAGTCGGGACGTTTTTTTTTATTATTATTAAAAAAAAAAAAAGAATAACACCAACTTCATTAATAATAATCACTGCATGACAGATTACATAAAGAAGCATCGAGCTCAACAGTCGATCTCAACCGCAACGGCAAATTAAAATCCCATTAAAATCGGGAGTGCTAGATATTCTCAACATTTCTCTCACTAATACTTCTTTGATTAACTAATTATCTCTCAAAATATGCACCGTGTTTTCTTCTACTAATTGCATTTCTAGGTTACGCCCAAGTTCCTTTCTATGCACATTTTCACTAATTTCTCAGGTTATTGTTTTGTTACTAATGATGAAAATGATAGAACCCAAATATATTGAAAGATAAACAATGGTGGAAGACCAAATATTCAAGGTACAAGCCCTAATTCATTTCTTAAAATATTGCCTATTTTCCACCTTCCCCCACCTACTATATTTATAGCCAAACTTCTCTAACAAAATCCTTAACTAATTACTAATAAGCCCTAAATATACTAATTATTCACTAATAACATTCTTATCAGAATTTGATCAAAAATAAATTTAAAAAAAAAATTGATCAAAAATAAATTAAAAAAAAAATTGATAAAAAATAAATTAAAAAAAAACATTCCTATCAGAATATTTATTGTCTCCTTGAAAATGTAAACACAAATGTAATGTTGATCGAAGAAACTTTGGTGGTGAAGTTAGAATTATAAGAATGAGAGGGACTTTTTAAATTTTGAGAACGCTCCTCCAAGTGGATGGCCCCTTAATACAATGGTTAATTTTCACGAGCAAAGTTCATGATGCAAGCCTAGATTGGTGAAAGTAGTTTGTAGGTGAAGAGTATTAGTATACTTTATGCTATAACTAAATACTTTTCCAAGGGAGTTGTTGCTACTTTGAATCATTTATGGTGTAAAGAACTTCTAAAAATGAACATATTATATGAAGTCAAGTCATTTAAGGAAAGAAAATTAGGCCCAGAAGAAAAAGGAAAGATCGAGACAAAAGGGAAGATTTTAGTTGGCCTAGTCCTCACCAGCAACGACTCATCACGGCCTCCATGGCGGCGGCGGTGGCGGCGTTTTGGGACCGAGTGGTGGGATCCCAGAAAAGATAGTGTTTTTGTCAATGCCAAAGCCAGCGGTAGTAGTGAGGGAAACAAGAGCAGCAACAAGGCCAGCATTACCAGCTAGAGTTGGCTCAGTGTAGTTTGGATTAGTACGCACGTCGTGAAACTTGTCGAATTGATCAGGACCGCCAACCATGGCACCAGTGATATTGTGCGGGTTGGGACCGGGATTGTCTCGCCACTTGAATCCGGCCTCGCATGAGTAGTATTTGTTGTCGCTAGGAATTGAAGCACCACGATGATGCACTCGTCTCGGGAACTTGGTGCCGTAGCCCACAACATAGCTCATGTTCATAGGGTTATTGCCAAGAATGTAATCAATCTGTAGGTAACTAATTATATTAGAATGATGAGATAAAATAAGAGATATAGAAAGGTTTTGATAAGGGGAATTAGTAGGGACCTGGGAGGTAGCAAAGTTGCGAATAAGAGTTGAAGGAATGTAATTAGGGCCACAGTTGAAGCCAGGGACGCCGGTGGAGTTCAAGTAATCAGCAAATAAAGATGCCAAAAATGCAGCATTTGCTATATATTGAAGATTCTGTCCCTGTTGCTGTCCTTTGTTCATAATCATCATTCCTCCTAAAAAGTTTTAACATCACACAATCTTTAATCTCAGGATTATCTAAAATAACCTAAATATATTATTGAAAAATAAAAAATGGTAAGATAAACCAAGCTTTTGAAGTACTAGGATCCCTCTAATCTCGTGATCACTCTCAAGCTCTAAATTATTCGCCAAATTATCGAATATCATTTATAACTAAAAGTATAATGAGCTCTCTAGGTAATTACTAATATACTCTTAATACTCTAATAACAGTCTAATACCATTCCTATCATTATCCAATTTAATTTTGAAAGGTTTGGGTAAATTAAAAAAAAAAAAAAAAAAAAGAAAAAACAATGATATGACAAATTGGACAAAAGGTATAGACAAAATGAACTTGCTATTTAATTCGGTTAAATACTACTTTTGTTGTATTAATCAAAACTCTAAACTATGACTTGTATTGCTTAAAATCTAATTTTTCACAAGGGAATCAATTAAGACCTCTTATTAGTGATTTACAACTATATTTTCCCAATTTTATTTTGGATCAAAATTACATAAATAAAATTAGATTTAAATATGTAAAATTTTCACAGATAGAAAAAATATCAAACTATTTATAGAAATAGCAAAAAAAAAAAAAAAAAAAAAACTCAACTTCTATCAACATCTATTAGTGATGGACTTGTATCAGCTTCTATCACTATAGTATCAATGGTAGATTTCTATCTGTTTTTATCCGTTTCTTTCCTTAATAGATACTATCACTATAGTATCAATGGTAGATTTCTATCTGTTTCTATCTATTCTAATAGATGATAGACTTCTATCCGCCTCTATTAATAGCCTCTATTAAATCAACATTTATCAAAGAAGATTAAATTTTGCTATTTTATATAAATAATTTTTCCCTTACTTTTCTATTTTTAAAAATTCCCTTAAAATATTATGTTAGTATATGTACCTTTGCGTTTTGTTCATTTTGGTTAAAATATTATTTCTTATATTCATTTTGAACTTTGTATTTTTAACTTTAGTTCATATTGATTTAGATCAATTTTTTAGTAGGTACTTTTAAAAAGTGAAACTTTAGTCTCTAAATTTATGAAACCTTAAAGGGTAAAAATAATGCATTTTTTAGGTTCAAAACCAAAATGAACAAAAGTGGAATATATCCCTATTAAAGTAGTATCTAAACCATAAAATTGTCATGTAATACTTACCAAATAAGTGAAAAAAATTCGAGGGAAAAAAAGTCATTAAGAAAAGCTACAACCATCCATTTTGATCAGAGCATTTTAAAATTGAAAGCATAGAGAAATCAAATCAAAACCCTAAAAAAGAAAGAAAGAGATAGGTACCTCGAGTCCAATTGTAGACACGAAATTGCTTGAGATATGAACACATATTAAGCCCCGTAACAGTCTGATACATACTCAACATTTCTTCATATGGAAACCCTGGGTTCAGCATCATCCTCAATCTCGTCAGCAACACCATCGCCGCCGGCAGCTTGTTATTCCAGCTCGGAACACTCGAAACCGCCGTCACATTGAAAGCCCTAGCGTTTCGAGGTATTCCCCGCTGCGTCGCCAGAGATATGTAGGACGAGTTTCCCGTCGCGTAGAACAACCACGCTGCTCCCCACATGTACTCGTCGTAGTAGCCGGTGGAGTTGTAGGCGGCGGCGATGAAGGCGTTGTCACGGCTGTAGCGGCCGCGGCGGCCGGAATCGCGAGCGAAGGCGAAGAGTGTCTCGGCGCCTTTGATTAGTTTGGCGGAGTAGGCGGAGTCGTGGTCGCGGAAGACGATGGAGGCGGCGGAGAGAGCGGCGGCCATCTCGGCGGCGAGATCGGGGCCTTGGAATGTGGTCTGTGTAGGGCGATTGTAGTCCATTTGCTCCGGCTTCTGCCAGCAGGTGGAATCGTCGGGGATTTGGGATCCATTTTGCGATCCTCCAACCTGTGCGTTGTGTTTGTTATATAAACCCATGATGGTTAGCTTCTATTTATAGGATTATAATATTAATATAATAACTAATAATTTTCTGCTCAACATATATATATATTTTATGATGACTCAAATTAGGAGAAACTTTTCGAAAAAGGGTAATTGCAATTTTAATTAAAAAAATTAATTACAAATTAGGCGCGTATCTCTAGGTTTTACTTTTTTTTTTCAAATATGGCAAAAAAAACTTTGGTCTGAAAATTTGATTGCTATTTGATTTTTATATGATTATTATGTGATTGCTATCTGCTTTGTATGTGGTTGTTATATGATTGTCATATCTGTAATTACAAAAAAATTGAAGTCATGACTTTGGTTTCTTAAAATGTATTTGTCATACAATGCATTTTTCCTTTTGAAAATGAGTTTTTTTACCCTCAAATTCAAGGAAAATTATCAAAACAAAACTCTCACCACACGAATTGACTCCCTTTTCTTTTTCATAAATCGCTCTCCTCACTCATTTTTCTCACGATCTAGCTTGTTGAAAAAGGAGGAAGAAAACACAAAATGAAAAAGAAGAAGAAAGTGGGATAATTTTGTAAAATTGTTTGAAGGTGACATAATAAAGAGGTCAAAAGACTAAACTTTTTAAAAGTGGAGTAAAAAAATCATTTTGAGCTTGAAAAATGGGTCTTTTAATCAATTATCTCTACCGAACTTTGATCTCGAAATCAAAGCTATACTTATATTGATGCTCAACTATGGATTCTTGATCAACGAGTTAGAACTCAAATGCTCACATCTTCCATCCTTAAAAAACACATCTTATAAACCATAAAATTAATTAGTGAAGTTGTTTAATCAATGTTAATAAGTCGTAGAGTCTACAATGAGTTTGAGAACTTCTTAAACCAAACAAAGAATAAAGTTTGTAACTTTCATCCCACATAACTCCTTCTCCAAATACTTTCAAGCTTAAGGATCTATTGGACACAAAGTTTGAGAAATCTGAACATTTAAGCCAAATATATAACGTTTTGATTAATTGAGTATGTTCATACTGAGAAAGATTCAATGACTTAATTACTAAAGTATGCTAAAGTTAATAAGACAATAAGATTTTCATAGTTACATAAAAATATTTTTTTACTTTTAAGTATCTAATAAATTATTAAACAAATGGATATTGAACTCGTCACTCGGTATCATTTAAAAATCCAACAAAAGACTATATTAATCTTTCATTTTTATTAAAAATGGAGATAATTTTCTCTTCATTTCTACAATAATATCATATTATTTACTTAAAACTATAAGTAGTAGCAACAAAAACATTAGTATTAATCTTTGAGACGGTAATTTATCTTTTATTTACTAAGATACGCTGAAATTAACCTAGAAATATGAAACTATAAAAGTGGATAAAAAAGAAAAGTTACCTGGGAGTAAATTTGAGTAATTTTGGTGGAGGAAGAGTTGAAAGTCAAGAGTAAATAATCAGTACCCCACTTGATGAGGTCGATGACGTGGTCATATTCATGAATAGCCTTATACTTGTGACTGTACTCAATTAAGCTCCAGCTCAGCATTGTCATTGAATATGCCATTGGAAAATTGTATTTACTGTTCTCACCAGAATCATAATATCCGCCAACTAAGCCCCCCTTTGCCAACGTGTCATTCCCATCGTTTAGCCCTGAGTTCCCTCTCCATGTTATGTTGTTGCTCTTTGCTAATCTCCCAGCTACCACCCATCATCAAAAATACTTCTCTCAATATTTCGATATTCTTTTTGTTCATACTATAAATTTTGATTTATGGACAAAATCTAAAGAATATCGAGTGTAACTAAAAAAAGAACTATAGTATCTGTATAAATAAATAATCTCGCTCTACCCATTTTTAAGTGTGTACTCTAGTTAACTTATATACTGTTTTATTAAAAGGTTTAAATATTACTTTGGTTATCCTACTTTTAATTTTAGTATATTTTGATTGTTGTACTTTTTTTTAATGTTCACTTGGTTTTTGTAATTTTAGAATGTTCATTTTGATGGTTGTTATTCTAATATTGGTTTATTTTAGTCTTTGTATTTTTACAAAGTGATCATTTTGGTATCTTGAATATGAAATATAAATAAAAATGAATGAACTATAATGATCACTTTTTAAAAATATAGGAACCAAAATTGATATTTTGAAAGTATAGGGACCAAAATAATGAACGTTAAAAATATAAATATCAAAATAAACATTTTGAAGGTACAGAAACTAAAATTAACCAAAATGAGAATTACAATAACTAAAATAGTATTACTAGAATTATAAGATAAACGTGTGGAAATTAAAAGGTGAGGTCATTGAGCAATGACAGATTCAAAAATTTTGTTGACGAGGATTCTATATAATTTAGTAAAAACAAATGTAATGAATATGGCTTGAACTTGAATTTAAAGGGGGCAAGATATTAGCCAATGGTTTTGATAGCAAGCTAGTTATATATATATATATATATATATATATATATATATATTATAAAGAGTATAAAGTTGAGGAAGGACTTGAGTCCCCAACCCATGCTAAATCCGCCGCTGTCATTAGAAGCCGTTTGGTTGGAGGGTTTTTTGCATTGGGAATAAACTGTTCTATAGCATTCTCATTCACTACAGACAATGGTTTTCTATTTATTCCCAAAACTGTAATTTTTATTTTATATATATTTCACTTTAAATATAGTTAATTAGTTAATTAGTTAAGTAATTGAATAATTTAATAAAAATAATATTTTAATAAATCAATAATAATTTATTAAAATATTTACTTGACTTATTTTATATAAAATGTTATTAAATAAATGCAATTACTTTTTACATAAATTTATAATTTATTAGCCAACAATATTTTAAATATATTTAATTAGTAATTTAGGACTAGTTAAATTTAATTAGTTCAAGAATTCATATTTCAATTATAATAATTTATTACTTTATTTTTTTTAAAACTAAGTAACTGTTTGTTGAGATTAATTTTAATATGATTATTTGTTATGAACATATAATCATTATTGGTTAGTTAATTATTTATTGTCATTAATTTGTATCACTTCATTCATTACTAGCATACCATATTCAGAAAAAAAAAAATTAATATTCTTTATTAATATATCATATTTTTGTCTATTTTTTAAACTTTTTATAAAATATATTGTTTATTAATATATTTTTTTATATTATTTAATTAAAAATTAAAATTACTAATGTTGATATTAATTAATTATAAAAATAATTAAATATTAGATATAATTAATATGACATTCATTAAATATATTAATTAGTTAATTTTTAATTATAAATACTCAATTTTTAAATATTTATAATTAAAATGATTATTAATTCATAATCAATCAATTTTTCATCGATATATTGAATTTTGTTTATTGGTTAATTTATTAATCTATTACAATTATAAAAGATTTTGATGCTTGCTTTCATAAATTAAATACAAATATAATTTTTGTGATGACATTTTCATGCATAATAAAAAATAGTCATATTTAATTCTTAAACATCCTATTTTTAGAGGTATCTTATTTTCAAATATCTTATTTTTAAATATATATTATTGTCAGATATTTATAAAACCTTAAATCAAATGACTTCTTAAGGATATTTATCGTTTTACTTTTTCAATAAAATCAAAACTGTAAAAGTTCAACTAGACGGAATGAATAATTAACTTGATTAAATAGAAAGCAACTTGACCACCGATATTTATTATTTTTATTTTTTTTTAAAAAAAAAAAAAAAAAAAAAAAAAAAAAAAAAAAAAACCTTCAAAACAAGTAGCATATTCCAATGTATTGGGCCCACACGGTGCCCACAAATTTTTCCTATTTTTAATTGACATTAAATACCCTCATGAATTTTGGCGTGATTTCATTCAAACTCCAAACCATTCCCCCATTATTATTATTATTATTATTATTATTATTATTATTATTATTATTTTACTTCAACAATTATCTAGTTGATTTTTTAACGGATTAAAAACATTTCATACACTAAACAACACTATAGGAATAACAACTCTTATTGTAAATTTGTAATAAGAATGTCATTCTTACAAAATAAATTTAAAAAAAGAGTTGGTCTTGGCTTTATAAATCAACAAAATAAAGGCATATTTATGTGTGGTTTGAAATAGTTAGAATCATTTTCATCATCCAAAATCAATTTTAATATCATGAAAGATGCATCTAATAATGAAAAATTGATCATTAAATTGATTATTATGATTAAAAGTATTTTTTTTTAAATGTATTGTAATTAAAGTTTGGGGTGGGGGAATCAAACCTCAGGTCTCGAGATTGATAGTACAAGTACTATGTCGATTGAGCTACGTTCTTGTTGGCATTAAAAGTGATTTCAAAATCACTCCCAAACATGCACTTAATAGTTAGTGGTTTTTTTCTTATCATTCCAATGTTTGAATCTCACCTTCTATATTTGTAAATTGGAGAATTTTATTTATTTTGCCTAATTTGTATGTATTAATTTTTTTTTTTGTGATTTTCAAAAAATAGAAAAATAGAAAAATTATTTTCATAAAATAGTAAAATTTAATCTTCTTTGATAGAGATTGATAGAAGTCTATTAGTATATGCCGATAAACTGATAGATACTATGTGATAGACGTTGATTGAAATCTATCAACATATATCAATATTTTTTTTACAACATTTGTAAATAGTTTAACATTTCTATCTAAAAGAAATTTCCTCTTTATCAATAAATTGACTTTTATTTATTTTTCAGAAATTATTTGCTCTCTAACCTAAGGTTGATGAAATAATAAATAATTAGTAACCTTTGTAGTTTAGAAAGAGATTTTAAAAAAGACAGTTAATAATATATTTGGAATTTTGTACAGATCATATTTCGGAAATAAAATAAATAAAAATAAGTCAAAATCGGCCGAGATAACATCCTATATCAAAATTAAATCCCAAACTTAAAAAAAAATGTTAAATCAATACCTTTCAATTTCATTAGTTGTTTAATGATTTTTAGTTAGTTGAAAGCACTTTCTTTTTAACAATATGACATTCTTTTTGTAGCACATTATTTAATATTTACTTTTGAAATTTTTTATAACAAGGTCGGTGTGAGATGCCTTCTTATTCAAACACTTCTGAAAAAAAAAATAATAAAAATGTTTTTTTATCTTACATTTTAAAATTATTTTAAATGACAAATTTATTTGGTCTATATTCAAAAGTCATTCCATCTATATTTATCATTGCTTACCACATATTTTTTTGAGGATCTTTATTAATGACATTTTTTTTTTAATAATCCATTGACCATTATAAGTAGTGTCAACGTTTTTTCTTAAGAAACCAATGTTGATCCCTAAAATTCCTAAATGATGTTTTGAAATTTGTTTATTGACAAATCAATTTTATTTAAGAAAAAGCTTTTTCTTTAATTATTCCAAACATACTCTTATTTATATATTAATCTTAATTTCATCTTAAAATTTAAAATTTTACAATTAAAGATATTACGATAAACGAATTAATAAAATAAAATAACATATTTTAAAGTAAATCGTAGGACTTTCAATTTTATGTAAGATAGATTTATAGATTTTATCTAATAAGTCAATGATCTATTAATCATATAATTCAATTTACAAAAGAAAAAAAAAATCTTATTCTTATATCAATTCTCACTTTAAACTTTCAATTTCATCTAGTCACACCATTATCTCAATCTTAATAATAATAATAATAAATTCTCTAATTTTTACCCACCCATAAATTTTTGTTCAAAAATTCATCCAAAAATAGTATTCTCTTCTATTTTCAATGAATTCTAAAAAAGATCCAAAATTTATAAGATCTCAAGAAAAAAAAACATTAATAGTTGAATTTATCTCTTAATCAAACTAAAATTTGCATACTAATGAGTTTATTTTTTCCAAATATATATAGTGAGTTTATAGATATTTGTGTTTTGTTAAAATTAATTAATTTTTTTAATTAAAAAAAATGAGAATTGTTTAGAGAGGGAAGGGAACATACATTTCTGAGCATTGAAGAACAAGAGAGCTTTATGAAGAGCTTCAGAGTAGCGATCAGGTGGAAGCGGCGGAGGACGGTGGTGCGGCCAAGTCTTCGCCACAATAATCGGCAATCCGATCACACAGAACGCAATCAAAATCGAAATAAAGCTCCATTTCAGAGCTTTCCTCGACACAATTACGCATCCTAAGTCAACGTATTTCTTCTTCTTCTTCCCATCCGGCGGACCTAGAAGCCAACTCCTCTGTGTCTCGTCAAGCTCGTTCTGATTGTACGATTGCGATTGCAGAGCCGCCCGATCCCAATCCTCCGCCGCCGTCCTCCGATCATGATCCTCGCCTCCGCCGCCGCCGCTGCTGTTGTTGTTGTCGATCACTTCTAATGGCCCTCCCCAGTGGTTTCCGCCTTGCATTTCTTGGAGGTCTCAATCTGATATTACTCTGTTTCTCATCGGAGGAGAGGAGTGAAGACGGTGGAGAGAAAAATGGCTTTGTTTTTTCTATATATAATGAGGAAAATGCCTTTGTTTGAAACTGTCAATGAAAAGGATGGGAAGAAAAAGCCCAAATTTTCCCTTAGCTTTCAAAGTTTGTGTTTAGAAATGTCTTTTGTATATTTTTACAATATATATATATATATATAGCCTCTTAAAATATTATTTTCATATATGTAGTTTGAGATCCGTTCAATTGTGTATCCCCATTTTTAAATATGGGGTGATAATCGAACGTCAATTTGTCTAAAATTGATAGTATAAATTCATGACACTTGAATTATGGTCATATTTGTTTAAATTTAGTTTTATTACTAATAAGTTTATTGTCGATTTTTTTAATAAAATAATCGTTATCTATTAATACTTTTACTATAAATTTTAGGAGCATATCTATATATTGTATTTCTCTAGTATGAAAAATCGAAAATTTATTATTATTATTTAACTAATTTTAATAAAAGCTAACTTTGAAGGATAAATTTAAGAATTACTAAATATACATGGACTAAGATATTTAAAATATAATAACTAAAATTGAACAAATCACAAAAATTAAGAATCAAACTTATATATATTGTCATTTAATCTTTAAATGCTAGACGATTGCTAATATAAGCATAGCACAATTGACATAAAATATGTACCATCAACCAAAAAAACAAATGTTCAAATCTTCTACTACTTCTTTTTTTTTTTTTTTTTTTTTTTAAAAAAAAAAAGGTAAATGATAGAGGATTTTATTAAAAATTAATTGGAAAATTAGGGGTCTATTAGAATTTAAATTTATTTATTTATTATTATTTTTTTAAGGATACAGCTAAATACATCCAATAAAATATTTATAAAAAAATAGTAAATAGGTTAAATTGTAAATTTAGTTCTTATCATTACGAGAAAATTGTAATTTAACCCTTATAGTTTATAATTAGATTTTAGTCCATTAAAAGATCAAAACAGAGAGATTACTTATGACGTTTTATCAATATATAAGTACTCGATCCAAATCAAGAAACTAAATTTAAGTTTTTTTTTTCAAATTATAGGACGAATTTTGTAACGGGACGTATTGAATATAAACTTGGAAGTTGTAGATTTTGAAAAAGATGCAATCACGTTGTTTAATTCTGGATTTTATTTCAATTTAAATAACGTAATTAAATGTTTGACATAATAGCATACAAGAGGAAGCCATTTGGAGAAAATGAGGAGCAAGTGGTTAATAATCATAAAGAAAGAGAGGAAAAAAAAAAGGGAAATTAAGAATCAACAAAAAATGTGGGTTAGTAAGGGCAAATCTGTCAAAGCAGGATCTCGTGGACTAATTCTCTTTAAACATTTTCCTTCGAAAGGCCAAATTTGTCAAAACTAACTATTAATGATTTAACATGTTCTTAACTCTCTCTACTTTGTAAGTTGTGTTTGATAAGGGTGTTTAAAACTGATGACCCAAAAAAATCGATCCACTCTGTGTGGTTTGAGTTGGATTATCAATTTATTTGGGTTGAGTTAGGTTCAAATAAATGAAAATTTTATGGTTAGATTGTTTCATGGTTCACCTAATATAACCCGAACCAAGCCGAATTTATTATTAATTTTAAAATATATTCTTTTATTACTTATAACACAATTATTTATACATATATTGATTTTAATTTGATTTAATTATAATATTTTTTGAATAATTTATGTTTCAACAACTCTTACAAATAGGTTCTTTGCATTTTAGAAAGCAAATTTTTACTATATAAATTGAAATTGAGTTGTTAATCTTAATTCAATATATAAAAATAATTAAATTAAATTTTTATATATTTATGCTTTGCTACTTTTTAGAACAAATTTTTTAATAAATAACCCGATTAACCTAATCCAACCTAAATATTTCATGGTTGGATTGGGTTGAGTTCATTTTTAAAAAAAAGTTATTTGAGTTGAAGAAATTTACAACCGTACAATTGAGTTAAAAAGTCTTTCAACTCAACCCAACCTAACCCATAAATATTCTTACGGTTTAAATTGACTAGAAAAAAAATATTTTTTAAAAGATCATTTTTATTTTTATTTTTATTTTTTTGATAAAAATGATTTAAAATAAACATTGAAACCAAGGTGAAAAACAAAATACGATGATTTAATAGAGAGAAGAAATGGCTTACACAATTATGATTTATGAATATTTGACGATAAGTTTTATTCCACAAAATATAAGAATTGTGATGTTTTTTAAAATTTTGAGAGTAGCAGTGAAATAAATTTATAGTCGAGTTTGGAGAATGCTACAACTGATATGGTAAAACTGACATTTGTGAAATTTGGTGTTATTTTTATGTTTAAAAATTCAAATTTTCATATTTAAATCTATTATTTTAATAGTTAAGGTCCCAGTTGGTAATCATTTTATTTTTTATTTTTTGTGTTTGAGAATTAAACATATTTCTCTCCATTTCTTACAATAACTTGCATCTTTCTGAATTCTTAGCCAAATTCTAAAAATAGAAACAAATTTTTAAAAGCTATTTTTTCTTTTAGTTTTCAAAAGTTGGCTTATTTTTTAAAATTATTAGTAAGATAACCAATAAAGAGATTTAGAAATGAAAACAGTGTCCATAGATTTAATTTTTAAAAATAAAAAAATAAATTTAAATAATTACCAAATGAAATCTAAGGAATTAAATAGACATTAATTTTAAAAAAATAAATTTGTAATTGAACCTTTTTATTAACAAAATTAAAAAAACAAAGTAGGTATACTTGGATCGCCATATTGATTTTTTTTTTTTTCCGATGCCAATTTTATTCTTTTTCAGATTAATTATATAAAAGCTGGATCATGATCTCTCTTCCACATCATACTTTGAAATTCTTTTATTATTATTGTTATTATTATTTTAATTATTATTATAATGTTGATGTTAAGTTCTGTTATAATAATAAATAATATAATGGCATGCCGTCTCACCAATAATTAAATCATTTTAATTATTTTCAGTATAAATTTAAAAAAAATTTGAAAAGTCAAAACCATAGAAGAGGCTAGTTTGGGATGTAGAAAATATATTGGAATTTGTTTGGTTCAATAATGGACAATTTTGTTTTTTATTATTGTTTTACAATCAGCCTGTTTTTCTTTAGGTTTTTAGTTTATATTGATAAAAGTTTCCCAAAATATATATAACATTATTATTGCAAAATATATAATAATAATAATATATGGGTGAAAGAGTCGGACATCCATCAAGTTATGCTCATTACAAAAAAAAAAAAAAAAGTCTACGATAGTTTCGAAAAACATTATAATAAATCTTTTATAGCATTTTATACAAAGTCGTGACATTCCATACTATAAAAAGTTTGAGGCTTATTATAGTGTTCTTATAAGTTTGAAATTTTAAGACTATATAAACGACAAAGTATATATTATGAAAAAAAATAAAAAAGAAGTTTATTGTTTTACAAAGAAAAATTAATTGTCGAATAAATGGTTAAGAAAGATCAATTCATGAAACTAGGACTTGAGATTAAGAAACTGAACGTATATAATATATTTGTTAAATAATCAAACGAGCTCATCATTTTCGATAGAGTTAGTATTCCTCAATTACTTATATCAATTATCGACCGATTCTTTTTTAATCCAAGCAAATAGACCTTTTGTACTATATCCCATAAGTTTTCAAATAATTTAAACATAAATTTCATAAATTTAATTATTTAAGAGTAAAATGAATTTGATGGGTATAGAATTATTTAAGAGTAAAACTGCTGAAATTATTTTAGAGTCTTTGATGTGGTTTAGAATTCTTTGATGACTTTATTTTTAATTTCCAACCTGTAGCCAGTTATGTATAATTGGTGCAATTAAAAAAAAAACCAAGAATTTTCAAAATTACAAAATAAAATAAAAACAACATATATTATTTTAAATTCCATGTTCTTGACATCACCATTTGACAGCCTTTTATCCAATAAATTTCCAATCCTGTCCATGCAAGTGCTTTTGGGGGATGCATTAGGAATAACTAAAACTAATTGAGAATAATTAGTTTTTTTAAAATTAAGTTTATTTTCTTTTAATATCTTACCATAATTTTCATTATTCTTAAAAAAAAAATTCTTAATTAATTTCTAAAAATGAAAACAAATTTTTAAAAAGTTGTTATAAATATTCAAATTATATATAGATGTCCATTGATTATATATCTGCAAATATATTTTCCATTATCTTTCTTTTATTTTATCAAATACATAATATATTCACTTTCTCCTCTCCTCTCCCAAACTTTGTTATACAAAATTATTCCTTTTAGTTTTCAAAACTGGGATTTTTTAAAATATTGGTAGAAAATAGATACAAGAGAAGTACATATCATTTATTATTGAGATACGCTTATGTTGGTTTTGCTTCTCTCTCTCTATATATTATTTTTTAGAGAAAAATCAAAGTAAACACAGCTCAACAGTAAATAACATGACATTTTTTGGAAGTTTGGTAATTAATCGAAGACTAAACTAATTTATTTTAGTATAGTTCATTGTAGATATTTATAAATTTATTATTTTTGAAGCTATTATAATGTAATATTAAGAAGAAAATGTAACTTCAAAGTAGAGAAAGAGTACATTAACGAGCCAATTTCATATCTAAATAATGCAAGACAAGTAAAGAGGGTTTTGTTAGGTCATAAAGGGATGCAAGACAACTTTCAAAACCATTAAATACATAACTAGAATTGTGAATCTTAGGCTTCGAGCATTACATAACTAACTTCATCGTTATTCACATTTCAACTTTATAGGTATGAAACAATCATTTTAAACATAGAGGTGAAATAGAAACGCATTTGATATAAACTTGGGAGCTAAAAGCATAATATTTCATAACTTTAAATCCAAGTTAGGAAAAAAAGTACCTTTAAGCTATTTTGGTCCTAGTTATTCTAAAGTTAACTATCTAAGTCTCTCATTTATTTGAAGTTATATGTACTTTTGAATTTAATAATTTATACTTGGTTGCTACTATAATTTTTTTTATCATTTTTAAATATTTAAACTATTGTCAAATCTATGCTATATCAAAAAAGGTAAAAGAGGAAATAATTTTTTTAACTTGTAATGTCAATTTTACCCTTAAATCTTTTTAATTCAAAACTTAATAACGGTGACTCAAATGAATCTTTCCAATTCAAATAGCTTCCTCCATTCAAGTCCAAGCTTCGATCATTTCGTTCTCTTCTATTCCACTTCATTTTCCTGCCAAACTAAAGAAAAATACTAATTTTGAAAGAGGAATGAAATCTATAGAAGAAATTTTCTTAGCCTAAGCGTTTTGCATGTGGATAATAGATCTTCGACTGGAGTGATTTCAAAATGTTAGTTTTTTGTTTTTTTTTTTATTATTGGATTTTGAATTTTTCGAGTTTGGGAGAGATTTGATTTAGGATTTTATTTATATAGAAAAATGCAAACGTTTCTCAACTCCACAACCCAAGTATTTATTTTTTATCTTTTATTTTTTTTGTCATACGGTAAATACTTCAAGAACCTTTTAGAATAGTTAGTGTTGTCTTCTACTTCAGTATAGTAACTCATTTAATCTTGTTTGGATTTCGAATAACGTACATTGGTCCATTACTTCCTTCCTCACGATCCATGATTTCATAGATCATGGTACCTTTTATATGATTTATTTTACTCAATTTTTATTTATTTATTTAATTGGAGTGTATATAAATATGAACTCACTTCAATAAAATTTATTTGATGTCACAGCATTATATCCACCATATGTGTTTTACCCAACTCCATGGACTGCATGATCTCCACCCTATTTGATTCACACAACTTTCATTCTTGTAAATTTGTTTGGGGTTCTCTATAAATGAACCAAAATAGAACCCAGTATTACAAAAATGTTAAAAACTTCCAAAATCTTCTAACACAAAATAATTATTGATTTTTATATAAAATTCAATTACTATAATAACCTTCCAATATTGGAATCTTTATTATTTAAAAAAGTAAGACTAAAATTATCGAAAAAGCAAAGCATTTTCATAAAATAACTTCCATGCATGCAATTAATAGTGTTGGTTTTAAAAAAAAAGATTAAAAAAAAAAAAAAAATCCATGTATGCAATTGGTGGTTTAAAAACAAAATCTGAAAAGGAAATAATGTGTAAAAACAATAAATCTCCAAAAAAAAAAAATTATGTCAAACTTTTCTTAAAACGGAAAAAAACCCATGTATGACGAAAATCTTATGTTATTGTTTGTTTATTTTAAGAACAATAAAATAAAAAAATTACAAAAAAAATTGATAATTTTATAATTTTTCCAGCGATAAATAAAACCTGAAAAATGAAATAATGTGTTTGAAATTTTCCAATTGGTTTAAAAAAAAAACTTCATTTTATGCTTGCTTCTCAAACCTGCCAAATTAAAAGTAAATTAGATAATAAAATCAATGAAAGTTTCTAAACTAAAAATAGAAAATAATAATAACTAATTGTCATGAAGATATATTGGTAAGATAAAAATAAGGGGAAAAATGGTGAGAACCCATAAATAAAAAATAAAATTTTTTTAGACATTTTTTTTTAAAAATATTATACCCTAAAGTGAGTTCATAGGACACAAATTTTCACTTTGTTTTATCTCATTCCATTGTATTTAAATACATTTGATATCATAGAATATTATATAATCTTCATCGATTTGTTTTACTCATCTTCATTCTTTTAAATTTGTTTTATGTTATTACATTGAATTTAAATATAAAACTCATTTCCATAAAATTAATTTGAGCCCGTTAAAATTTTGAATTTTATTTTTCATCCGGTTTGTTGAGTTATTGAGTAGGTAATATGAAATAGATTGGATGGTAAATATATAGTTTCAAACTCTGAATAGTCAATTGATAAAAACATCAACAAGTTTATTTATTATAAGTCAATTACTTGCAAGTTTGTCTATATATTATAACATTTAACTATTTTAAATATTACTAATCACGTGCAAAGCACATGTCATCTAGAACTAGTTTGTCCAAAAAAAGCAAAAACAAATTTTTAAAAACTCTTTTTTAGTTTTCAATAATTTAGTTTTTGAAGACATTAGTAAAAAGTTAATAACGAACCAAGAAACCTAAAAGTATAAAAAGTGATGTTTATAACTTATTCAAAAATCAAAACTAAGATATAGTTATCAAATATGACCTAAATTAATTGAATGATAACACACTTCTTAATGTGTATTATCAAATCAATCCAACATGAGCGAAACTCAATGGTGAAATCGTCTATATATACTCCTTTCCTTCTATATTAAATGGTCAAATTTTCATTTTCATATTTGTTGTATTTGTTACTTTTGTGTGTTATATTGAATAATCAGTTTAATCAAGATACAATGAATTACAAAATAAATAGAAGCCAACAAGCACAACAAAAGAAAGTAATAGAAAAAGAAAAATACATAAAAGGAAAAATATTATAAAGAAAAATACTAATTAGGAATAAACTCTAATTTACTTTTTCACCCTCCCTCAAACTCAAGGCAACCAACTTGAGTTTGTGAAGCGACTGACTAAAACTGATGATGTAAATTGAAGAAAACTCACCAATCAAATCATGGTAGATAGAGGCTAGTGACAAAACTCACAAAGAACTAAAACATAGAGAATTTCTAGGCTGAAGACAGAACCCACGTAGAACTAAAGCACAGAGAACTTCTGGACTGGAGACAAAACTCACAAAGAACTAAAGCACAGAGAACTTCTGGACTGGAGACAAAACCCACAAAGAACTAAAGCACAGAGAACTTTTGGGTTGGAGACAAAACCCACAAAGAACTTAAACAAAAAAAAAACTTCTAGGTTGGAAACAGAGATCCTCATAGAGAGATCTAAAACAGAACCCACGAACTACTGCTTTGAAAATGGAACAGAGACTTTGGAAAATCAGAAAACATAACAGAGATTTAAATTGAAAAACAAGAACATAGAATTAACTAAGCAGGTGAGTGAAATCTAGATCTGCCTTCGTTAATGGCGAATCAATGGAAGTAGAGATCAAATAGAAGCAGAGGCTAAAAAATAGGACTTAGAGCTCTGATACCATGTTAATTTTGTATATTATATTGAATAATCAACTTAATTGGCATAGACACAACAAAGGAAAGTAATAGAAAACGAAAAAATACAACAAAGAAAAATACTAATTAGGAATATACCTTAATTTACCAAATATATAGTGTTTTTTTTTTCTTTTTCAACAAACATATAGTGATTTTTTTTGGGGTGGAAACATATAGTGAAATTTGAAGCCACAGATCTGTTATGAATTTGAGGAACACAATGACATACAAATGAAAATACGAATATGGAGAAAATATGATATAATAATAATAATAACAAAATAAATAAATATTAAAATAAATATAATGTAACATAAAAATATATAAAATAAATAAATAACAAAAGATTAATAAAATAACAAAGAATGAATTTCTCTACTTTCTCCAATCTTTTTGGATTGATCACCAATATGAGTACGACTTTCAAAACCCACCAAATGCCACTTTTTATAGGCAATTTAGCAAGTAGGAGGTGGATCACATGAACACCAATAGTGTGTAATCTTGAGATGCATGGACAACACATAGGGTAATGGATAAGTGATACATGGCCAACGGACATGAATAATGGGCATCTACATTATACCTAATTTTTAACATATTTATAGTACTCCCCCTTAGATGCCCATTATATATAAAATACACCTCGTTAAAACTTTACTAGGAAAAAAAACCCAATGGGACCAAAATCCTAGTGAAGGAAAAAGAGTATATATTTCATAGAATATAATACTCTTAAAATCTATATTTACTTCCCCTTATGAAAATATCACTTGAGATCTTTGAGTCGCCGCATTCCAATGTTGTGTACTGATTTTTCAAAGGTTGCGGTAGGTAATGCCTTTGTAAATAAGTCCACAAGGTTATCTTTCGAACAAATTTGTTGTACAACGATGTTGTCATTTTCTTCAAGATCATGAGTGTAGAAAAGCTACGGTGAAATATCTTTTGTTCTATCTCCTTTAATATATTATCCTTTGATTTGGGATATGCATATTGTGTTGTCTTCATATAATACTGTTGGAAGATTTTTACTAGAAAACAAACCACATGTTCCATGAATATGCTAAGTCATTGATCTTAGCCATACACATCCTTGACTAGCCTCGTAGATTGCCAGAATTTCAACATGATTTGAGGAAGTGACTGTTATGGTTTGTTTCACTGATCGTTATGATATAGCAATTCCTCCACATTTTAACAGATAACATGTTTAAGATCTAGCTTTATGTGGATCAGATAAATATCCAGAATCTGCATAACCAACTAGATCAAAATTTGATTTATTTGAATAAAGCAAACCCATGTCGATCGTTCCTTGGAGATAACGGAGTATATGCTTAATTCCATTCCAATGTTTTTTTGTTGGGAAAGAATTATATCTTGCTAATAAATTTACTGAAAATGCAATATCTAGTCTTATATTATTGGCAAGATGCATAAGTGCACCAATTGCACTAAGGTATAGTACTTCAAGACCGAGAAATTCTTCATTATCATCTCGAGGTCGAAATATATCTTTCTTCACATTTAGTGAACGAACTTCTATTGGAATGTTCAATGGATGTGCTTTGTCCATATAAAATCTTTTCAAAATTTTTCTTGATTGATAAATAAATATCCCATTTTCTAAATGCTCAATTTGCAAGGTAAGGTAAAATTTTGTTTTTCCAAGATCTTTCATCTCAAATTCTTTCTTAAGATATTCTATTGCACTTAAAAGCTCTTAAGGAGTTCCAATTATATTTAAATCATGAATATATACAGTTATAATAGCAAATTCTGACTGTGATTTCTTTATAAAAACGCATAGACATATTGGATTGTTTTGATATCATTCTTTCAACAAGTATTCATTTAGGCGATTGTACCACATTCATCCTGATTGTTTCAATCCATATAATGACCTCTGTAACTTTATTGAATACAATTCCCCGGAATTGGATTTATATGTTTCAAATACCTTAAAATTCTTCTAGGATTCTCATATAAATATCATTATCGAGAGATACATATAAATATGTTGTGACTACATCCATAAGATACATGTCCATATTTTTATACACAGTCAGAATAATTAAATATCTTAGTATAATTGTATCCACCATTGGAGAATATGTCTTCTCATAATTAATACCAGGTCTTTGGAAAAAACTTCGAGCAATTAGTCTTGCTTTATATCTTGTGACCTCATTATTTTCTTCTGTTGTTCAGACTACTAGTCCAAAAACCTGATATTCTAAAAGTGAGTTTAATTCTGTCTCGATTGCTTCTTTTCACTGAAGCCAATCTTTTCTATGTCGACATTCTTCAATAGATTTTGGTTCAGAATACTCATTTTTAGATATAATATCAAAACAACATTATACGCAAAAATATTATCAATAACTACATGAGTCCGATTCCATCTTTTTCCTGTCATGATATAGTTTATTGAAATCTCATTATTTTCTTTAGGTATTTCATCTTTCTCACTAGTCATGTTAAAGATTTTTTTCATGGGTATTTACATCCCCAACCAAGTTCTTTTTTTACTACTAATTATTTTTCATCTTCGAGGATTTTTATCTTTGGAACTCACTGTTCTACCACGCTTCTGGCTTGTTCCAGACTCATTAGTGACAACTTGCTGTGTTGGGATATCAATTTTCGATGGAACATTTGCAGCTGATATATGTGATTTAGTTACTTTCTTTGCATCTATGAATGTATCTGGTAACTGATTTGCTATATTTTGTAACTGAATTATCTTCTAAAATTTAAATTCACATTGATTTGTACAGGGATCTAAATGAGACAATAACGGTGCATTCCATGTATTTTTTTTTCAACTTCTTAATTCCTTCCCCTAATGTTTGAACATTTGTCTCATTAAAATGACAATCAGCAAATCATGCAGTAAAAACATTACTCGTCAGGGGTTCAAGATATTTCATAATTAATGGAGAATCATATCCAATATATATCCCTAGTCCCCTTTGAGGACTCATCTTAGTATGTTGTGATGTAGCAATTGGAATATATACTGCACATCTAAAAATTCTTAGATGGGAAATATTTGGCTCATGACCATAAACTAATTGTAATGGCGAGTACTTATGATAAGCTATTAGGCTAATGCGTACAAGTGACGCTACATGCAAAATAGCATGTCGCCATATAGATGTAGGAAATTTAGCACTCATAAGTAATGGTCTAGTAATTAACTACAAACGTTTTATGAATGGTTCTACTAAACCATTTTGTGTATGAACATGAGTTACAAGATGTTCAACACTTATCCCAATTGATATACGATAATTATCAAAAGCTTGGGATCACCAGCATTATCAAGACAAATGGTCTTAATTGTATAATTAGGAAATTGTGCTCTTAACTTAATTATTTAAGCAAGTAATCTTGCAAACGCAAGATTTCAACTTGATATAAGCACATGTGTGACCATCTGCTGGATGTGTCTACTAATAGCATAAAATGTCTAAATGGTTCACTTGGTGGGTTAATAGGTCCACATATATCACCATGAATTCATTCTAAAAATGTAGGTGATTCAGTCATCACTTTGACTGGTGATGGTATAATGATTAATTTTCCTTGAAAGCAATCATCACACAATAATTCATTAGATTGAAGAATCTTTTGACTCTTCAATGGATGTCCATTTGAATTCTCAATAATTCTTCTCATCATTATACACCCTAGATGACCTAATCTGTCATGTCAAATTGTAAATATGTCTGGATTCATGAACTTCAAGTTCATTGTTGCATATGTTTCAATTACTCATATATAAGTATAATACAATTCAAAAGATAAAGCACACACCTCTTCCAGTATACTTTTTTCATATGAGACAGTAAATATGATATAAAGATACTCCATACTCCACAAAATAATATTTGCTTTTCCAAACCCTTCAATTAGGTTTGCAGAACCTAATATTGTATTGATTTTTGCTTCAATCGTTGTTAGTTTGGAAAAATATTTTCTACTTGTAAGTATTGTATGTGTAGTTTCACTATCTGCCAGACATAGATCTTTTTTACTCATTTTTTGTTCATTATACATATGAAAATGATCCAGGTTTCTTTATTAAAAGAAAATAATTATAATAAGAAAAACAACATTTGGAATATATAAAGGTTAACATCTACTAAGAGGGGAAACAAACATGGAGGTGAATAAAAAAACAACATTAAGTCTAGATATTTTCAAAGTCAAAGGAAACATTTGATGTTCCACCAATTCTACCGATTTTATCTTCAATTCTATTCAGAAGATTCAAAGAAGTTCGTCACATCCAAATTTTTCATATAAGATGGGTCAAATTTTTCATTATTCTATTATGCAAAATTTGCTTCCATATTTTTCTCTTTTTTCCTTCAGAAATGCTTGATAGAGATCAACTAAGTGTTTTGACATACGACAGATAAGTGACCAATGCCTAGTTATTCCGCATTGGAAGCATTTATTTCAACATTTTTTGAACTCTTATCTTGTAGATTTTTTCCTTTGTGATTATCATTTTGTGTGGTTCTTTTGAAATTTGAATGATTAGAACAACCACTACGAAAATAATAATTACTTCTTCCTCTGCTATGGTCATGACCTTGATCATGATTACGACCTCAACCACGATTATTATTAAAATTCACAGCATTCACTTTAGGGAATTGTATCATTTCGGTTGGTGAAGATTCATGATTTTTCATCAATAACTTGTTATTTTCTTCGGTCACGCGAAGACATGAAATTAGTTCAAAATATTTTTAAAACATTTCTCTCGATATTGCTGTTGCAGGAGCATATTCAAGATATGAAATGTAGAAAATGTCTTCTCTAACATATCAACACCAGTAATTTTCTCTCCGCATAGCAACAATTTCGAACTGATTTTAAATGATGTGGAGTTGTAATCACTTACTGATTTGAAATCTTGTAACCTCAAGTGCATCCACTCATAACGAGCTTTCAGAAGAATATCTTTTTTTTTTTATTATTATTATCATACCTCTCTTTCAAATTTTTCTACAAGTTATGGGGATCTTTTATTGTAAGATACTCCATTTTTAATTTCTCGTGGAAATGATGACGAAGAAAAATCATAGCTTTTATTTTGTCCTGAATTAATGTCATATTTCTTTCTTTAGTAGTCTTTTCAAGATTCACGGCATCTAGGTGAATTTCGACATCAAATACCTATGAAAAAAAATTATTGTCGTTAATATCAAGGGCGATAAATTCTAATTTTGTGAGATTTTTCATGGAAACACTATCATAAAATATTGTATTTATATTAGAAATTTAATAGATATTAAATTTGCAAAATAACGTTAAATTTATCAATTATAACGAAGAGGGAAAAACCGGCATACCTTTAGGACCTACTTTTAGCGAGAAAAATGATAGGAGTTCGTGCTAATAACGTGTTGTTAATTTGAGGAGTACAACGGCGCACAACGAGAACACAGATATAGAGAAAATATGATATAATAATAATATATAATAAAATAAATTAATTAATTTAAATATAATATAATATGTAAATATATAAAATAAAAAAATAACAAAAAGTAAATAAAATAACAAAGAATGAATTTTTCCATTTTCTCTAATCTTTTTAGATTGATTACCAATATGTGTGTCTTTCAAAACCCACAAAATGTCACTATTTATAGGCAATTTAACAAGTAGGAGGTGGATTACAAGGACACTACTAGTGTGTAATCTTGAAGCACATGGATAACATATGGGGTAATAGATAAGTGACACATGGCCAATAGACACTAATAATGGACATCTACATTACACCTAATTTAGCATATTTATTGAAAGAGATTGAATCTCGTAGCGGAAGTGTTTTGCTAAAATGCCTTGTATCCTACAAATTGATTTTACATTAAACAAAATTATTGAATTAAAATAGAATATAAACATGTAAATTAGCATGTATTAAAGAAAAGATTAGAACGATTCTTACCTTTGTAGATTCCCAAGTGCCACGAACAATCCTCTCCTGGTTCCAACAAACGGATCTCCAACGATCTTGATCAGGAACAATTTCTAGAACAGTCTCGAACACTACTACGAGAATAACCTCGTTATTCTCTGGGATTCCAATAGAGGGATAGGTGGTACCCAACTATTGGGAGGAGAGGAGAAAATGGTTTTGAAAAATAGAGAGGATTTTTTTAACGGCTTAGAGAAAATTCTGCACAATAACATTATGGTGGTGTGTATTGTGTTCTATGTGTTCTACCAAAAGGGCCGTCTTTATATAGAAAATGATCAAACCATTTTCTTAATATTTTTCTTTTCTATAATTAATTAAATACACTTATTTAATTAATTAGACCGTTTAATTAAATAACACTTATTTAATTAACTAGCCTAATTAAATAACATTTATTGAATTTTAATTTGCACAATAATTAAATAACTATTTATATATTAAATCCAATTTAATGTATATATTTAATTATCATATACATCCCATGTATATATGCAAAATCTCTCTATTAATTAATTATTTATTAATCTAATTCACTTGAATTAATTAATTAGAATCTTATTCAAATATTACTTTCCAATTTAATTATAGATCACATTCATAATTAATTATTAATCACATTAATATATAGTTTCCTAAATTAATTTGAACAATTCAAATTATCACTTTTAAGTATTCTCTAGTGAGCTAACGAGGGGATCTAATGGACCTATAGGTCAGAAGCTCCAATGATATGAGATTAATTGTCTAAACTCATTAACAATTTAATCAATATTCGTTAATTATGGGTAAACTCTACTAAAGATCCATAGCTATATTCTTCCCACTGCAGATATATTTCTGTGTCCATGAATATGGACCAATACCAGAAAGTTAGTTCTTCACGAGTGTTCATAACTCCAACGGAGGAAAATTACCATTTTACCCTTGGGTTACCTCTGACTCCTTAAGTACCAGTGCTCCTCTAGTGAATAACCTATTTATGGTCCAACCAATAAACATAAACCCTTCTTAGGCCAACGAGAGGGTAAGACCCTTTGTTCAAGTCCCAAATACACCAATTAAAGGAATACTTATCTACTTATTCTTAAGGCGGGAAAGAGTGAATTACATCTTGTATTATTATGTTCACAACTCCCCACTCGGTCTTGTCCCAAAATGGTAGGCTTATTGGATCGACGAACTGGTCACTCTCACCCACACAAATCAAAGGATAATCCCTCGTGAACAGGAGTTCATAATATACTCAGGATTAAGGCTAAGTCGTCTAGGTCATTCTATTGAAATAGAAACTTGACTAGTTAATGGTGTTACAACTAGTGGAACTATTTCGCTTTACAGTCTCATGCAAATTTATTGCATAGAATACCCCCACTCACGTGTCACTTACACGAACGCATTGGATCATTATGTTTGTATCAAATACAAAGTGGGTCGTAGATAAGACACCCAACCTTATCCCTATACTATAGATCCTTTAGGTTGTATCTTGAATATTGATCCATGTATGTCTCCACATACAGTTCAAGACTCATAAGACAATCTTGGATATTAATTTATTGGATTTAGGGTTCTTAAGACAGAATAGACAACAATATAAGCAATAACATTTATTAAATTAACATCCATAACTATTTATTGATGATGGTCAATTAATAATATTTACTATCTATAAGTTTTAGGGTATAAAACCCAATATTTATAATAAGATATTATATGATAATGATTTTTTTTAAAAAAAGTGTTTTTTTAAGCTTGAAGGCTAAAATTGGCATCACAAATTCAAGTACCAAAATAGGCTTTTAGATGAAAAAAAAAAAAAAATACTCCAACCTACTCCTTTAATTAATGTAATTAATTGATATACTATTTCATGTCGATATATGAAAGTGGTTCATATTGTTAAAAGTATTAGAAAATTTTCTTGGCCAGTCATTGGAAATGATGATGTGTTCAAACCAAACATAAATTTATGATAATCCAGAACATAACATCTAAGAACCCATCTCACACGCCATATATTGTCCACCATCTTTTATTAAATAATTCTAAACTATTATTATTTTATTTCTACAATATTTGGGATACAAGAATTCAATCTCCGATCTCAAAATTGATCATACATACATGATGCAATAAAAAAAAATCACATCAACACTTATTATTTAAAATTTATTTTTAGTATAACAGTACTTATCAATCAATAACATATTAATAATTACTAATCATTAAAATGTCATTCCAAGTACATTAATGATATAGATTTGTCACCGATATGTTTTTCTCATTACTGATATACGTCTCATACTAAATCTATATTGTACTTTGTTAATCTTTGTCTTTCGTTTGTTGTCCTTCATGTTCTTCTTCCTAAATCTTTTAGGTATATATTGAAAATTTGTTTTAAATGGTAAAATTGTTGAAAATATTTATAAATATAGCAAAATGTCATTATCTATCAATGATATACATCGATAAACACAACTATTAAAAAAAATATAATAATAATAATAATTTTTTTTTGATATCCCGAAATTAGCCTTTAAGGAAGCAATTTCTCTACTTACTCTATAAAGAAATTGTGAATTTCTTTTTGTGTAACTGCGTTCCCAGCTTCCTAATCAGACGATTCCCTAAAATGGTAGACATATTGAATCAGCAAAACTGGTCACTCTCACACATGTAGGTCAAAGAACCGCCTTTACAAGTAGGAGTTCAGAACTCACTCAAGGTTCAAACCAAGTCACCTACGGTAATCCTGGTGAAATGTAAGTCTCTTCTAGTAACGGTGTTATATAGAGAGACTATTCATTTTGTGGTCCGATCTTATACAAAGTCTTTATATAGAATACCCCGCTCGCATGCCTCCACATGAATGATCATGATCGGATCATTTGTAGCAGTTTACAACAATTGTAATAAGTACAAAACGGGTTGTATTTGTAGTGTCACTAAGATAAGGTATCTAACCTTAACTATCTACTATAGACCATTTAGGTTATCATTTAAACATGATCCACCCGTATGTCTCCATATAAATGTTTAAGTTATAGAAGATAACCTTGGATCTTAGTTTATTGGTTTTTTCGGTTAATGAAACTAAATGTCAAATAAAATACTCTTATTTTATTAGATAAATAAAAAGTTTGTACAATACAATTACAAACTACAAGACCACAAGAATTAGGGCATCAACTCCAACACCCTCGTTAGCTCAATAAGGACTAATGAGAATTAAATTGTTTTTGGTCTAATTTGAATTGTTCAGATTAATTAAAGGAAATTAATTATACAAGATACAATTAAATAATGTATATCGATACATTATAAAATATAATGTATGGTGATATATTATATAATTTAATGAGAGAAATAAACATTTGAATGTGATTCAAATCTTTGTTATATGAATGAGATTCATATAAAAACTATATGTTAAAATTAATGTAAATGTGATTCATATAAAAATTATATGTTAAAATTAATATAAATGCTATTCATATTAAATTTATGTTGTTATATGTTAAAATTAATTATTTGAATATGATTCAAATGTTAATAATATGAATGTAATTGATATAAAAACTATAAGTTAAAATTAATATGATTATGATTCATATTAATATTATAGGTCATATGAAAGTATTATGAACTATAAATTATATTATATATATTAAATGTGATATAATATAAAATATAGATTATTGGTTATATGTAGTATAACCTATGGTTGATATTAATATATATTAAGTTAGTTAATATATATTATATATTATTCAAAATTATGAATATTGAAACTTAAATAAATAATAAAAAAAGGGGAGGGAGTTATAATTCCCTCCACCTCTCATATGTGATATGAAAAGGTGGAAGGCTGATCATCTTCTACCGAATGGAAGCTCTTTATATTCTCTCTTCTCTCTATCTCTCCTTCTCCTCCCTTACCAAAGAAGGAGTACAAGCTCACAACTCTGCACGATTCTCGTTCTTAAGAATAACAAGGAAGTCCTCGTGGTAGTGTCCTAATCATTGTGGTCTTTTGTGCATTCGTGGCGGTGAGATCAAGGACGTGGTCGTTCGTGAAATCGGGAGAGGAAACGTGAAGATTGTATATTCTACAAGAGTAAGTAGAATTTCTTTCTCTTCTTCTTATAACATGCTAATTATAAGGTTTGTTTATCCTGAAATTTTATTATTCTCTGCATTTTCTGTTTTGGCTTTAAATTGAACTTAAAATCATACAACGCTCACGCGCTTCTGCTTGGGATTCAATCCCTTTAGAAATCCTAACACAGAGGTTATAAAATGACATGAAGTCAAAGACTCAAGACACGAAGCAGTCATCAATTTTTACTTATCACACAAATTTTCTGTCTTCCAACATCTTTAGTTTCTCTTGTTCTTGTAATCATATTGAGTTCTTGCTATTCTCTAATCGATCCAACCTTATTGAAAGATCTAGGATATTAAGAACCAACTATCCTTGAAAAAGGAAGTTGAGTTGGTTAAGGATAGTTGTAGTAAAACTCTCAGGTTTAGGCTCTTTTCTTTACATATATTTTCCATTTTTGTAACTTTAATTCCAACACTATTGTGATTGAATTGTTAGACGTATTTAAATAATAATACGTATAATTAAATTATGAGTTATGTATATGGATTAATATTTTATCACATTGGATTATTTTATTTGATTAGGCCCTATTATGTGATCTAATTAATTAAGGTCCTGGATTTCTTATTGAGAATATTCTTAATGAGTAGAAGCTCATTCCTAGTTAATTAGGGTTTAATGGGAATCCTAATTGAACTATATATAAGGGACCTTAGGGCCATGGTTCCTAATATACCAAAACAATACGCACTTATCTTTCTTGAATCTCATCTAGAGAGAGATCCCGTTAAGAGCATTCAGAGTTTTGGTTGGGGAAGACAATAGCGACTTTAGAGCAATCATCAATCTTTCAATGGAATCTAGTACATATATATTCTTGACAATCTGACATGAATAATCTTATATTTTATCTATCTAATATAGATTTAAAGTAATTATGCTATCAAATGGTATCAACGCTTGAATTTCATGTTGGATTGTTGGTTTATGTTTGTTTTCCATTGAGATTTGATTCAATTTTGGTTTCTTTTAAAGTTGATTCAAGAATTAAAAGAATTAAAAAATAAATTAAATAATATGAATCCAATTGTGCAATTGTTGTCATGCAATATGCACAAATTGTGCCATCATAGTAGGTGCACCATGTTGGGTTATATGTCCTAAAACTCGTGGTTTATAAACAATAAACTTATTCTGTTATCAATATAGATGTTATTGAGGTTTATTCAATAAAGTTGTTATTGAATGTATGAATTGCTCATTTCGTTTTAGAAATAACCTAAATTTAATAAATTAAGATCCATGGCTATTACATGAGTACTTAATCTTTATGTGGAGACATAAGAGTGGATCAAGTTCAAGTAGATAGCCAAAATGATCTATAGTATATGGATAAGGCTAGGTACCTTATTCTAGGGACAATGTTGGATGCAGCTCACTTTGTATTTAGTACAAACGATATGATCCCGAATTATTCATGTGGAGACATACGAGTGGAGACGTCCTATGCAAAGAGTTTGTATAAGATCAGACTAAGAAATAAGTCACTCTTACTTTATAACGTTGTTTATTGTTTAAGACTGACTATTTCAAAGTGATGACCTATATAATTTGACCTTAATCCTAAGTTAACTGTGAACTCCTATTTATTCAAGATTATCCTTAGATTTGCATGAGTGAGGGTTGGCTCAACAGCGTCGGCTCAATAAGCCTCTCATTTTAGGGGTAAGACCGGGTATATAGCTGGAGACATGGAGTGCAAGACGAAATTCACTCCTACTCGCTTTTAAAGATAGTAGAAAGGTTGTTCCCTTAAATGCTGACTCTGGGTCTTGAACAAGGGGCCCCACCCTTTCATTGGTCCAAGAGGGACTTGATTTGGTGATTGGATCACAAACCAATTGTTCATTAGAGGATCGGTGGGACTTAAAGAGCAAGATGTAATCTCAGGAGTAAAATAGCTTTTGACTCAACCATTATTACGAACAACTTGTCAAGGGTTGACTTACTGATTATGGTTATATCAAGTGGAAAAAAATATATCTATAGTGAGGGGAGTGCAACTACTGGACTTTAGTGGAGTGACTTGGTAGTTAATGAATGTTGTTTAATTAGGTTAAAGAGTTTAGCTGATTGATCTCGGATCGTTGGAGCCCATAATTTGTAGGTCTATTAGATCCTTCTACTAACTCATAAACGGACTAAACCTCAGAATAGTGTGATGAGAGAATTTGAAACATTCAAATTCGAATTACGGGAATTATTAATTATACGTGATATAATCAAACATTTAGTTATCAAATTAAATGAAATTGAAGGATAGAAGAATATTTAAACATGATTTAAATATTAAATACGTGTATATATATATATATATATTAACTTTCATGAATTTTAAAGAAAAATCATTTTAAATTGATTTTAAATTCATGTAGGATTTTCCCACAAAAGTGACCACTTCATTCTCCACTTAGTGCATGAGTTCTTGGTGTCAATTTGACATCAAATTAGATTTGCATGTTAATTTTGATAAAAATGACTTAATTGTCCTGCTGAGAGGGGGAGAGGATCCTGAATTAAGAGATAGAAAAGTTCTTTCTCTAGGGTTAGAAAAAATGTTGAACTTCTTCATCCAAACTTAAAAAAAAAAAAAAAAAATCCCTTCAATTAAACTTATTTTGGATCCCACACTCCAATCTAAGATCTGAAGATCAAGTGGTGGTCTTCAAGTATTTGGAAAAGAAATTTGGGTTGGATTTAAAGATTTGAGCAGTTCTTCAAATGTATAATTTCAAAACCCTATTTTCTTTATTTGAACTTGCATGTTTTTTTTTTTTTACTAAAATTGATGGAATTAGAATACCTAAGATCCTAATTACTTTCATATGTTGAATGTCAACACCATCACACAATTAGTACAGTCACAAGTCTCATCAGATGCAGGGTTAAGTTTATTGACGTCGGATGTCTCATCGGTCATGGGTGTGGTATTTAGCCGGTGTTTCTTGGTTTTTTGATTGATGATTTTGTGAAGTTCCTGCCAGTGATTCTTGATGTTAAACTAATAATTTTGTGAAATTCTTGTCTGCGTTTCTTGGGAATTATTATTATTATTTTTCTAAAATTAAATGATGATTTATTGAATTTAAAGTCTAGTTTTTAATTGATACTTTTGTGAAAGGAAAACTAGAATTTTCAATTGATAATTTTTGTACATTTAAGTTTAAATTTGATTAATCATTTGCGGATTTTGGTTTTAATTTGATTAATTATTTGTAGATTTAAGTTAAATTTGATTAATCATCTGTGGATTTAAGTTTAAATTGATTAATTATGTTGTGGATTCAAAATTAATGGATCATGTTATGGATTTAAGTTTGAATTTGATTGATATTTTTTGGTGATATTCACTTGATTATGTTGCTTTAATTGTATTCAATGTATGCAATTATTGGGTGAACTTTGGTAAAATGTATTTGGTGTTCTTCTCCCGCTATTTATGTACAATAATATATTTATGAATATTATATTATTGCGTCTTATATTTTGGATTGAATTGGTCAAATTAATATGTTACCAGATAGCCTATGTTATCTAGATTAGTTTAATTCTAAGTTAAAAGATGTGCATATTCATTAATTTTTGCAAATAATTATCGGCCTAAAGGAAGGTAATTATTTGGCCAAATTATGAGTATGCATGTAGTAATGAGTATGTGACAATTATAAGGATTGTACATTTGAAAAATAGTTGGTCCAAAGAAAGTTTATTTTTTATGGAGTTTATTGTCAATACTTTGATACTACATTGAAAGTACCATTTACAGTTGGTGTTTTTGCACAAAGGTTAGACATCAATGTTGTGCTAGGTATTTTGTAAAAGAGGCCCACCATATATGTGAAATTATTTTGTCATATTTTAGTTGTAAGTATATGTTTTTTTGTTGTTTTAATTGGTCTTACTCAAATATTTGGAAATCTGAGTTCAATCCCTAAGTTGAATGGATCGAACTTCAAGATTTGGAAGGAAAGCCTAGAGACACTTCTCGGGTTTATGGATTTGGAACTTACACTAAGGACCGATATACCTACTTCTAGTGAAGAACAATCGAATATGGCTAATATAGAGAAGTGGGAACAGTCAAATCGCATGTGTACTTCATTCTGAAGTCTTTTTGGGGCTCTATCACGAAAAGTGAAACTGCCAATAAGTTCTTTGCTCAAGTTGAGAAATATTTTGCTAAAAATGGAAAAGGAGAAGCAAGTAGTCTTTTTACTTTTTTAATTTCCATGAGGTATAAGGGCAATGTAAACATAAGGAAGCACATTATGGAAATGTTCAATTTCGTAGATAAATTAAAGGCACCTTATATCGAGATAAATGAAAATTTACTCGTGCATTTGGTACTTATCTCTCTTCTTACACATTGCACTCAATTTAAGATAAGCTATAATTATAAGGATAAATGAAGTATTAATGAGCTTATCTCACAATGTGTGCAAGAAGAAGAGAGGATTAAGAGAGAAAGGATAGAAAGTACTCATTTGGCAATTAACTCTCGTGATAAGAAGAAAAGGAAATCTACGGGGTTGCAGAAGGGTAATCTCAACATAATAAAAAAAAAAGAAACAGGTTATTGAAAATCCTTGTTTTTTCTGTAAAAAGAAAGATCACTTCTAGAAAGATTATCCCAAATATGCCAAGTGGCGTGTAAAGAAGGATAAACTTCTTACTTTAGTTTGTTCTGAAGTTAAATTAGCTTCTGTACCTACATATACTTGGTGTATAGATTATAATGCTACTACTCATATAAGTATATCTATGCAGGGTTGCTTGTGGAGCCACCCGCCAAGTTATGCTGAAAGATTCATCTATGTGGGTGATGGCAAAGCAGTTCCAGTTGAAGTTATTGGAAATTTAGATTACGTTTGAAAACTGGCTATTATTTGGATTTGAATGAGATTTTTTTTTTCTGTCATTTAGACAGAATTTAGTTTCTATTTCCAGTTTGGAAAATTTTGGTTTACTTGTTCTTTTGGAAATAATGAAATTAGTTTTTTTCAAGATTTCAAGCTTATTGGAACTAATTTTTTAATTGATAATCTTATTGGGGATGATGCCCTAAAGTCTCGTGTCCTATACTTTGTAAACACAGTTTTGTATGAACGCTTGTGATGTATAATATATGGTATTTACTTCACTACTTGTCTTTGAACATTGGATGTTTTATTTGCTTTACCACAAACCAATAAACTAAAATCCTTAGTTGTCATTATGTAACTTGAGCATGTATGTGATGACATACAAGTGGATCATGTTTTAAGTAATAACCAAAATGGTCTGTAGTATATAGATATAGGAGGAAAACCTTGTCTTGGTAATGCTACGAATGCGGTCCGCTTTGTGGATTAGTTACAAGTGTTGAACTTGCTACAGATGGTCTGATCCTAATCATTCATGTGGGGACATGTGAGCGAGAGCGTCTTATACAAAGAGTTTGTATAAGACCTGACCACAAAGTGTTAACATCTTGTTATATAACGTCGTTCATGATAAAGACTTCACTTCACTAGGATGACCATAGGTAACATGACTTCAATCATGAGTGAGTTGGGAACTCTTCCCTTTGAGGGCGGTCCTTTGATTTGCATGGGTGCGAGTGGCCAGGTCGCCGACTCAAACCTACCACTTTGGGAATTCGTCTGATTTGGGAGCTGGGAACTTAGTTACACAAGATGTAATTCACTCCTTCCATAAAGCAGGGGTAACTAGATAGATTGCTCTTTTAAGGGCTGATCCCGGGGTATGAACCATATGGCACCACACACCTTCTCATGGCCCAAGAGGTGTCCACACATAGTATGATGTATTGTTCATTAGAGGGATTAGTGGTACTTAAGAAGTTAGATGTAACTACAGAAGCAAAACGATAAATTGGCCCAACTGTACTTACGAGCATCTGTAAAAGGTTATTGTACTGTTGATTGGTTATATCCGATGGATATAGAAATATTTCTGTGGTAAGAAGAGTTCAGCTGTCGGTCTTCAGTGGAGTACCTGGCAGTTAACGGATGGTGGATCTTGTGGCTAAAGAGTTTAGTCAGCTATTCATGTACCATTGGAGCTTCGAGCCATAGGTCCATAAGGTCCCCTTGGCAGGTCATTCAAGTTGAGAATCAGTTTTTGGGTCAGATTGAAATGTTCAAATTGACAAGAGGGAGTTCGATTATATATGATATGATTGAACTGGTTAATTATATTTGATATGATTGACTTTATATATGAGATATATTAATTGGAGAAAATTGGATATAAATATGATTTATATCTAGTGGAGGAGAAAATACTATGGTTTATATGTGATATTAAACTATAAGTTAATGAATATAATATGATTACATTTATTATTTTATTTTAACAATTATAGGATAATTGGCTCCATTTTCTCCGTAACCGTGCGTTAGTGGGAAGTTCCAATCAGTTTTCGTAACTAAAGAATAAAATGAAAATCATTTTCATTTTGCAAGGATCACGGTTATCTGCTCACGAAGTGCTTGCTACCTATCGCTTAGTAAATTGAGAGACTATACGATAGCTCGAACTTACTACCCGATCGCTTACACGCGCGCACATCTTCTAAACGATTGCCCACGTTTTACTAAAAGATCGCTTAGTGCCCGAGCATTTACTAAACGATCGTATAGTCGATCGCTACCTTTTTACTACACGATCGTGTACACTCTTAGTTACAATTCCCACCGCGTAATAGTGCACCCATATGTCTTAATCGACGTTGTTTTTTTAACCAGAAGACCGAGAGCTAACTATCGAGACTTTGGGCTCTCTGGACACATACTTCGTGAAATGGTTCATGCATGCTTGTTGCCCTTTTGAGCCCTTACTTTATCTAATTTTAAATGGAATTGAATCGATCAAGCATTTTGTCTATATGATAGACTAAGCTTTCTCCCACTTGCTTGATCGTTATATACGATCCTCATATCATCCTCCTCTCTACCAAATCCGAACAGCCCACTCTTTGGATTCTCTCATTGAGAATACCAAGGGTTCCAAGTCATGGTATCGTCCTCATCTTCCTTCTATTCATATGGAGGTCGTTCATGGTAGACGACCGGTAGTGTTGGTGAATGATAGCTTGACGTTCCAGCGAGAGCGAGAGCACCTGTTCCCTTGGAGAGAGTGAGATTTGTTGTGAAGAAAAGTTCTTCGACTGGTAAGTTTTCTTGTTCTCTTGTTATTTAGTTTTAAAGCATGTCGGTAATTTAAAATATGATGCATATATGTTTGTTTGAATGTAAATGTGGTAATTCTGTCACAATGACTTTGGAAAGATCCGCTTCCACTCAGAGGTACTCTTGTATAAGAGTTCCTTCAAATCTATATATGCTTGATTCTTTTGCTTCATTTAACAAGATCTTGTTATCTAATTCATGTGGTACAAAGCATAAATTAAATGAGAATTCTGCTATATTATGGCACAAACACTTAGGTCACGTCTCTAAATAGAGAATTCAGAGACTTGTGTCTGATGGAATTTTTTATTCCCTTGTTTAAGTAACTTTGACGTTTGTGTGGAATATATTAAGGGAAAATACACAAACATAAGAAAATTAGGTGCCAACAGATGCTCAGACATCTTAGAACTAATATATATAGTCATTTGTGGTCCATTTCCTACGGCTTCTCGAAATGGACAACAATATTTTATTACATTCATAAACGATTATTCAAGATATGAGTACCTATATTTAATTCATGTGAAGTCTCAATCTTTGAACGTTTTCTAGTCTTTCAAAGTTAAATTTGAACTTCAACTTGGAAAGAAAATTAAGGTTATCAAATTTGATCATGGTGGTGAATACTATGGTAGATATGATGAATCAGGTGAACAATGTCTAGGGCTCTTTGCCACATTCCTAGAGGAATGTTGAATCGTCCCATAATACACTATGTAGGGCAAACCCAACATGAATGGTGTGGCAGAAAGGCAAAATAGAACACTTAAGAAGATGGTAAGAAGTATGATTAGTCATTCTACTTTACCAGAATCCCTCTGGTTGAGGCACTAAAGACTGCAATATATATCCTGAGTAGGGTACCTAGTAAAACGGTAGCTAAATT
Organism: Benincasa hispida; assembly: GCF_027475165.1. NCBI lineage: Eukaryota > Viridiplantae > Streptophyta > Magnoliopsida > Cucurbitales > Cucurbitaceae > Benincasa > Benincasa hispida. Next base: position 32,749,668 of record NC_143483.1, read on the forward strand.
CCCTCATGAGTTGTGGACAAGAAAGAAACCTAGTATTAGGCATCTTTACATATGGGGTTGTCCAGCTAAGGCTAGGTCTTATAGGTCTAACGAAATAAAATTGGACTGAAGAACTATTAGCTGCTATTTTTTAGATATTCTGAGCACTCTCAAGGTTTCAAGTTTTATGATCCCACTTCTAGATCATTATTTGAGACAGGAAATTTTCCTCGAGGATGTTAAGTTTGAGGGGGAAAATAACATAAGGAAAGTTATCTTTGAAGAGAAATTAGTTTCTTTTCCTATTGTGGTTATAAATGATGTTCAAGCTCCAATTTTTTACTTCACTATCGAACCAATCATAAAACACAACAACATTAAAGTCCCCGTTATTGTACTTGAAGTTCAAACTCAACAACTTCAAGAAGTACCACTAAGGAGATCCACTAGAGAAAGAAGAAGTGCAATTCCAGATGATATTGTGTTTCTTCAAGAACATCAAGATGATATGGGCATAATGGAAGGACCAATCAACTTCCAACAAGCTCTACAAAGTTCTAACTCTCAAAAGTGGATAAATGCTATGGAAGATGAAATAAAATCCATGAAAGACGATGAAGTTTGGAAACTTGTCAAATTTCCACCAGAAGTGAAACTCATAGGTTGTAAATTGATATTTAAAACCAAAAGAGATTCACATCGTAATATTGAAAGATACGAGACTCGCCTTGTTGCAAAGTGTTTTACTCAAAAGGAAGACATTGATTACAAAAAGACTTTCTCTCTTGTTTCATTAAAAGACTCTTTTAGGGTAATCATGACACATTTAGCTCATTGTGATTTAGAGTTATACCAGATGGATGTTAAAACTGTGTTTCTCAATGGGAATATTGATGAGACAATTTATATGGTGTAATCAGGATACTTTGCCTGGTAATTCAAAGTCTATGGTGTGCAAAATGAAGAAATCCATCTATGGTCTTAAGCAAGCCTCTCGTCAATGGTATCACAAATTCCATGAAGTAAATAACCTCATTTGGTTTTGAGGTGAATATAGTGGAAGATTGTATATATCACAAGTTCAATGGGAGTAAATCAATCTTTTTAGTGTTATATGTCGATGGCATACTTATTGTTGGCTTTTTGGCCTTTAGTCTCAAATTAATTAATTTTAATTAATTAATTAATTAATATTTTGATGATAATAACCATGCTTTTATTTATTGAAAATATGAGTGTTTTGAAGTATCTATTGCATAAAGCTCAGAACAACGATTCCAACACAATTCGAATCCCCTAAATTGGAGCTCAAATGAAAAAGATATAGGCGAAACAAACTTAACGGAAAAATCCCAAGTTGATGATGTGGCATATTCTTTTTCATCAAAGAAGACCAATTGAAATGTGTCACTTAGAGCATGGGAAGAATGACACATGGTAGGCTTTTGATTTTTGGATTGGTTTTAAAATGAAACTGTATTTAAGAAGAAATGAATTTAATATTATTTTATGTTTATGTCTGATAGCTAATTAGACACATGATGAACTTTTACTTTTTGTTGGGTTTTAAAAGAAAATGATTTAAATATATATTATATTATATTATATCATGTTATGTTATGTTTGTGTCTAAAGGCTAAATAGCTTTAAATCTCCACCATTCGATTTTCTTTTCCAGATCCAATGGTCCAGATTAAATATGGGTTTCAACAATTTTTCCTCTCTCTTTAAACTCATCTTCTTCTCCAAATCACAATAACAATTTTGATAATTTTCAATCCTCCATAACTCATTAAGCCACCATTATTGCTCTCTTTCCAAGCTTCGATTTTCTTCTTTTCATTTTCCTCTTGAGAGAGATATTTTATATTGTGAGGATTGATTCATTGAGTGCTAAATTTGTAAATTCACTCTTGTAGAGAGTTTGTCAAGTGTGCTCTTTATTTTTACAAACATTTTGTAAGGGTTGCTCTTGATCCAAAAAAAAGAGTCGTTGCAACAGTTTGATCCTCAATCATTGAAAGAATCAGGTTTGTTCTTGCATCCGAAAAAAGAACGTTGTAGCGATTTGATTCTAACCCGTGGAAAGAATCAAAGACTTCTAGTGAAGTATCCAAGAGGAGCTTGGGAAGTGGATATAGGCCGATTGTGCTGAACCACTATAAAATTTTCGATGTTAATTTCTCTATCCCTCTCCTACTTTAATTTTGCAATTAATTTGTTGTTATATTTTTTTTTGCATGAATTTAGTTGCAATATTTGTTTCTTAAATTAGTTGCTTAATGTTTATTTAGGTTGGTTGAATTGATCTTTACCTATCTCATACCAATCTTTTTATTAAAATCAAATTGGGTGCTTAAAAGTGTTAGATAATTACTTGGCTATTTTGGGTTGAATTTATTTGCATGAATTTACTGTTTAAATTATTTGTTAGTAAAAAGTTTGTTAATTTGTTTAATTAGGTCCACATCAGTAGAAAGTTTTAAATTAGTTTGATTAAACCCTAGTCACCCCCTCTAGGGTTGTCATACCGATCCTACACTTACAGCAAACTAGTGATGATGTAGGTTTATTGCATGACACTAAAAGGTTTCTAAAAAAAAAAAAAAAAAAAATTGAGATGAAGATCTTGGTGATGATTCTTTTGTATTAGGAATTGAAATATTGCGAGATGATTCTCGATGTATTTTTAGATTGTCACAAAAGAACTATATTGAAAAGGTTTTGAGTAGATTTGACATGAAACATTGTGCACCAGGAGATACCTCTGTCACTAAAGGTGATAAATTTCATTTAGCTCAATACCCTAAGACTGTATTCGAGACTAAGGAAATGCAGAAGATTCCCTATGCATAGATTGTTGGAAGTCTAATGTACGCTAAGTATTTACGCGTTTAGATATTGTGTTTATAGTTGGAGTATTAGACAGATATTTGAGCAATTCGGGGATGGATCATTGGAAAGTAGTCAAACAACTTATAAGGTATTTACAGAGAACAAAAGATTATATGTTCACTTATTAGAGATAAGAAGTTCTGAAGTTCTTAGGTATTCTAATTCCAATTATGCTGGATGCCAAGACACTTTGTGATCCACTTCAGGCTATATCTTCATGTTGGCTGGAGGACTGTATCCTAAAAAAGTTCTAAACAGACACTCGTGGCTTCTTTTACCATGGTGGCATAGTTTATTGCATGTTATGAGGCGCTCAATCATGGAATATAGGTGCAAAATTTTGTCAATGGTTGTGGATAGTGGTTGGCATAGAAAGACCACTAAAACTATCTTGTGACAATAAGTCGACAATGATGTATTCCAACATCAACAGAAGCAATACAAAGTCAAAGCATATAGACACGAAGTTTTTGGTTATTAAGGAAAGAGTTTAGAATGGTCAAAATTCGAAAGAACACATAGAACCAAAATCTATGGTGGCAGATCTATTGGCTAAAGGTTTACCACCTAAAGTTTTTTATGAGCATGTTGCTCACATGGATGTTACTCACTTTTCTGATTCCATGGTTTAGTGGGAGTTTGTTACTGAGAATGTTCTACGACCTTAATTTATTTTCTATATAGAATAAAGTTGATGGTTTATGTTTTATTATCTGAAGTTGTTTATCATGCATGCAGTTTAACAAAGGCAATTTAGCATAAAGTTTTTAAGAATAATTGCACTAAGGAATTTGGACCAGTTGAAAACAAGCATGATCTAGATCACTTTACATGTAGTTTCCATGCTATCCATCTATACTTGATCTATGTCATTGAATGTATTGGAATTGGTGATCAAGGAAGGTTCAGTTATAAGCGTAGTGATGAAAGCCGCCTTGATTCTGTGCTAATACAAGAGATGGACCAGATTGAAAAAAAAGGAAAACTCTATTATTGAAATAACCTATTTATGCATGCTTAAGGTTTATGTGATTTAATTACATTAGGTACACAGATATAGCCCAAGTGGGAGATTGTTAGACGTATTTAAATAGTAATACGTATAATTAAAGTATGGGTTATGTATGTAGATCAATATTTTATCACATTAGGTTATTTTATTAGATTGGGTCCTATTATGTGATCTAATTAATTAAGGCCCTAGATTTCTAATTGAGTATGAACTTAATGGGTAGAAGTTCGTTCCTAGTTAATTAGGGTTTAATGGGAAACCTAATCGAACTAATATATAAAGAGTCTTTAGGGCTATGGTTCCCGATATACCAAAACAATACACACTCAGTCTTTCTTGAATCCCATCTAGAGAGAGATCCAACTAAGGGCATTCGAAGTTTTGATTGAGGAATATTATAGTCATCTTGAAGCTATCATCAATCTCAATGGAATCTGGTACGTTCTTTATTCTTGGCAATTTGGCATGAATGATCCTAAGGTTAATCTATTCAATATAGATTTAAAGTAATTATGCTAACAAGAGTTACTTTGTATTTTCATTCATATTTCTTTACGATTTTACTAGTCCACCAGTTTAATTTCCTTCATATTCAAGTTTTGTACTTCCCTCTCTATTAGTTTAAATACAAGTAAATCATTGGCACTTTCAATTTCCCACGTCTTACTTTTAGTATGTTTTTCTCTTTTAATATTGGTTTTCTTCCTTTTCATCTTGAGCTAAACAATATGCAAATTCCCTAATGGAGGATTAGAATAAGCCTTTCATGCATAAAAAAATAACTTCACTCTTTCAATAGCATAGTTTACTTTTATTGAGTTAATTCCATTATTAGTCTTGATTGATCACCTAGATTAATATACAAAACTTGAGTCTAATACTAAAAGAAATAGGAAATTTTGGTACTTTTCATTAAAAAAAATTAAGAAAAGATCTTAGACATAAGATTTTGTTTTTTACTCAAGACATAGGGCAGAACTGTTAGAACCTTGGGTTATGTTTTATTCAACTAAGTTCTCATTAATTATAGACATATAAGTTTAATGGCTTAGACTCTTAAAGATACTTTATAGTTTAAATAGGCGTTGAATCCAATCCACCATGCTAAAGCTTGAGTCAAAATTGCAATTGCATGGAAGTTGACATTCTTTGACCAAGGGTATGGACTTGTTTGAGTCCCTCTTTTATTTTCATTATGTTCACACAACCATCTCTCAACTATTTTCCTGCAATTGCTTTCTTGAGAAAACTCTTGTTCATCTTAGAACTTTTGTTATATTTGTTCCTATGGGACGATATTTGAAGTACTTCATGTATTATTTGCTGACAGTGTGATTTACCACTACAAGAAATATGACTTTTAGTGACGAACTATCAACAACTATTTTTATATCGTTGCATGTTTAGTGACGAAACACAATTTTCGTCTCTAACCTTGTGACAAAAGAATGATAAGTTGCAAGCTTGTGACGATTAACCTCAATTGTTGCAATTTTTGTGTGACGAAATATTAATTTGTTTCAATTGAGCTTGTGATGATGATATAATACATTGTAGGCTTCATTTTAGAGGTTGCTTTGTGTGTTCAAGATGTGTCATTATGTGATCAAAGTGAGTGTGATTTTGAAGTCATTAATAATCTACTATTGTACCTATCGAATATTGGAAGATTGCTTGATTTGTATGATTCTAATCTAAGATTGATTTTATTATTGGTTAAGCTCTATTGTATTGAATGTATTTGATTATTTTTATTATTAAGGAATGCTGAAAGTTTTATATTTTCCACATATTTTTGTTTACTTTAAATAAGTTTATGAAAAATCTCCATTTCATGTATTTTTTTTAACATAAAAAACACAAGTTGTACATCAAGAATATGAAAGAAGATTCAATCAAATGAGTGAAATTCTAGAAAGATTCACTAGATGAAGTTCATTCCTTAGTAAGGTAATTTCATTGGTTTCAACTTATATTCATGTTAGTCAAATTAATTAGTTTTAGCTAGTCGTTATTGATTGTTTCGTAATTTTTGTTGTGAAAATAGTGTGTAATAGTTATGATAATTATGTTTATTAAGAGTAACTTGTTATTGATATTAAAAAAAAGTTGCTTAATTTTTTTTATCTCGATGGTGAATATGTTTAAGTTTAATATTTAACTTTTAATATGTGTGAGAATATTTGACTTATGTTTTAAAATTAATTTAATATGGGTAATTTTATGTGTGCAGGACTAAAACCTCACTTGTTGGCGACAATATTCAATCTTTCTAGAAGAAATAAACTTATAGTTGATAACATGTTGGAAACTTATTTTTGTTGTACTAGATATTAAAGATTTTATACATATATTAATCTTATGTACGATATTTGGTTCATGTTTGTTTAATTTCATGATTTGTATATAGAGTTGCACTGCAAGTGTTTGCTATCAAGAATAATGTTTTTAAAAAATGTCTGCAAAGAATAATAATTCTTTTTAAAATATTATTAAAAGTTGTATTGAAACGTAAAACATCGCAAGATTATGTACTTAAAACAAAAATTTTGCATAGTGCAATGAATAAATAAAACGTCACAATTTATGACATATTAATAAACGTCGCATCTTACAATGTTCAGATAAAACGTTACATATTGTGACCTTTTATTGTTCGTCACAACAAGAATGTGACATTTAATAAATTCGTCGCATCTTGCGACTTTTTTTTAAAGATTGTTGCAAAAACTTTTGACTGACTAGGCTTTAGAGATAGGTGTTTCTGTCGAAAGTTTTTCGTTGTTAAATAATATTTGTCACAAAAAAATAGATTTTGAAATGAATTTTGTCATCGTTAAAGACCGGATTTCTTAGAGTTTGCATTGGAGGACAAAAGACCCCTTTACTTTCACAGGGTTACATATCATGGGGCTACGTCTTGGTTAGTCACAAATAGCCATAATTAATCCTTTTTTGTCAGATATGCAAATTCCCCTTATTGAAATATTATGTTGAAATATTATGCATATTTTATTTATCATAATTAAACTGCAACAATTTAATATTATTATACCTAAAAGAACGTTAATTTTAATTTATCAAACACCTTAAACCTTTTCTAATATTTAAAGTTGATAATTACCAAGCATTGAAAATAACTTCACCTAGCACTCATTTTTTCAAAAGTCTGGCTCACAACAACTATATTAAAAGCTATAAAAATATCTCAAACTATATATGCCTCAACGTGTACGGAAAATTTATAGTAAAAGCAAGTGAAGCACTTGTGAATATTGAAATAAATATTTGTGAATATTGAAATAAATATTTGTGAATATTGAAATAAATATTTGTGAATATCGAAACATAAAAATAGATTTAATTGTAGTTAAAATAATACTGTACTCTATATTTCTATTGGTGTACATAACAGGTAAAATACAAGAGTATTTATATACAAAGGAATACTCAAAGATAGATACAAGAAATCCTCAACATCCACAAAATCAGGCCTACAAAAACGTAATGGCCTATAAATATTAACATTCATCCTCAAACTCAAGGTGAGAGAGTAAAGATGAACTTAAGTTTACAAGATAACTGACCAAAGCATGTAGGGGAGAATGCTTTAGTGAAGATGTCAGTCGATTGATCGGTCGTAAAGATGGTTTGAAGGCACAGGGTGGCGTTTTGAAGATAATGATGGACAAAATGACAGTCAGTCTCAATGTGCTTTGTTTGTTCATGGAAAACATCATTATGAGCAATCTGAATAGTACTACGGTTGTCACAATGAAGAATAGTAGCAGTGGCTTGGGGAGCCCCATGTTAGCCAGGAGCCAATAAATCCATAGAACTTCAAAAGTGGCATCAGCAAGGGCCCAATATTCTGACTCTATGCTGAAATGAGAAATAACAGATTGTTTCTTACTCCTCGGGAGATGAGAGAATCACCCAGATAAAAATAGTAACTTGCGGTGGATCGTCTATCAGTAGGATCACTGACTCAGTCAACATCAGTATAATTGGAGAAAATCAAGGAGGAGAACTTAAGATCATGTCCTAGGGTGCTCTTAACATAACGCAGAATATGAAGAACAATAGTGAAATGAATAGTGCGATGAGCTAACATGAGTTGACTGACCACATGGACAACATAGGTAATGTCTTGACATGTCATAGCTAAGTAGATGAGACTTCCAACAAGTTACCTATACATAGTGGGATCCTCGAGAGGAATGCCATTAAAAGAAGCCAGGTGAACATTGAATTCCAACGGAGTTGGTACAGTGACAGCATCAGTGATACTAGAACTCGCCAAAAGACCAAACGTATATTTCGCCTGAGATAAGCAATACCCATCAGAACATGACAAGTCCTGAAGACCAAAAAAATAGTTGAGTGGTTCCAGGTCTTTCATCTCAAAATGTTCTTCCAAATAACGTTGTAGATCAGATATAGCATGAGGGTCATCACCAATTAATATCATGTCATCCACATACAAAAATAGAAGAACAACACCATGCAGAGTCTTATGAGTAAAAAGAATGGAATGGTGAGCATTGGAGACAAACCCAAGTTAGATGATAGTAGCATCGAAAGTTGTAAACCATGTGTAGGATGTTTGTTTTAGTCATACAAAGCACGTCGAATAAGACAGACCTTCTGAGCACTACTACAAAATACAGTATACACTACACTTTAATTTAAATATATAACCATGGGTTTTTAACCATGGTCTAATGTTGTAGAGATTAAATTAACCGTTGTTTGAAGTATATATACTCATTTAGAGACCATGTTTAATAAAAATCGTTGTCTTAAAGCAAACTATATAATACGGATTTTTAAAACTGTGTTGTAAATATTGCCTTTACACCATGGTCTAAAAAACATATTATAGACTACAGATTTTTAAAAGTGTTGTTTAAATATAATCTTTACACCATGACAGTAAACACCATGGTAAAAAAACATAGAATAGAATATGGGCTTTTAAAATCATGATGTATATATTACCTTTACCTTTACACCATGAGCAATAAAAACCAAAGTCTATGATAGCTAATGAGTTTGACTGACCTATCTAAAGAATAATAATAATGTAAGATATAATTATCAACAATATTATAAAACAATGTGGGCATACCACAAAAGACAGAGATATGATTGAAACAGAAAATTTAAGGAAAGAAAATGGTGAAGGTAGGTAGGTTGTGGCTACCACTAAAATGCAAGGGGAAAGAAAGGGTGGGTGTTAGGATAAGATTTCAAGAGAAATTTATTTCATGGAACTTGAACTTTGTATTTATATTAATTTTGTGGAAAGTGAGTGCAATCTCTAATACATAATATTTTTATGCTTTCAAAATAAATTCTATTTTTTAAACTGGTTGATCTTCTTAAATGATCGACCTTTGGGCTTGTTGGTCTTCTTGGATGATTGGTCTTTGGGTTTGTTGATCTTCATGGATGATCGACCTTTGGGCTTGATGATCTTATTGAACGATCGACCTTTGGGCTTGTTGATATTCTTGGACAATCGACCTTTGAGCTTGATGATCTTCTTGGACAATCGGCTTTTGGGCTTGTTGATCTTCTTATGATTAGTGCTCGCACGAGGCTTCCAAAGAAACTTGTTTCATGGAGTTGAACTTGAGTTGGTGGTTATGTTTATGTTGATGTGATGTGGTTCGATCTCTAGTACTTGATCCTCTGATTCTCTCTCGGTTGAATACGTACGCTTGATGTATAGAAGTGGGGCGTGTGGATATTCTTGAGATTTGAGTCTTGGAAGAATGCTTGTATCTTCAAAGGACTTCAATCTTCAAGTGTGGTCAGATTCATAAGTCAAGGAGTCTTCTGATTGTAGAGAATTCCCTCTAAGCTCTCTGGAGTGTGGAATTTCTGACCCCCATAAATGAGGAAAACCTCTCTATTTATAGAGTTCTCAGGTGGGCTTCATGGGCTTAGGCTTAGTTGGTTCATGGACTTGGCCTCTTGGGTCCAACTAATTGGATTTGGGCATTATTTGATATTTGGGTCAAATTAAGCCTGTTTTTGGGGTCAATTGGACTTTTAACCTAAATAATAATATCAAATTGGGTCAAATTAATCTTATCTGATTCAACGGTCATGATAAAACCATGTGGCGTCATCAAAATTTGTCTTCAACTACAATTTGGGACACATGTCACCTCCTCGATGATTTGGAATTTCGTCATTAATCTAATGAATAACAAGTCGGTTTGTGGTTGGTCCAAAATTTCTCGTTCAAGTGAGGATAAAAATAACTAAGGTTTTCTTATTTCATTTTATTTAATACATGGAGAATAATGATGAAATTATAAAATAGAGAACAAGATCTGAATGGATGATTTTTTTGTTTGTCTCTTTTGATCAATTGTACAGGTATAAATAGCTTGGTACAACACTAAAATTAGCTAACAAGAATCCCCTAACAAAGCTCAGTTATTTAACAAAAGGTGACTTGACTTTGCAACCTGAAAATCCTAACAAAAGTAGTTTACAATTTAACATCTCCCCTCAAACTCAAGGTGGGAGGGTAGAAACCAACTTTGCACAGTAGCTAAAGAAAGCGTCTATAGGGAAGGACTTTGGTGAAGATGTCGGTCGGTTGCTCAGTTGTAGGTATGGAAAAGGCACGGAGTAGAGTTTTGAAGATGATGGCAGATAAAAAGGCAGCCAGTCTCTATGTGCTTTATCCATTCATGAAAAACATCATTATGTACTATCTGAATGGCACTATGATTGTCACAGTGAAGAATAATGGTAGAATTTTGAGGAGCCCTCATGTCAGGCAAGAGCCAGTGCAACCATAAGACCTCTGAGGTTGCATTAGCAAAGGCACGACACTCCGATTCAGTGCTGGATCGAGAAACAACTGTTTGTTTCTTACTCCGCCAAGAGATGAAAGAATCACCCAAATAAAAATAGTAACCAATGGTAGACCATCCATCCATAGGATCACCCGCCCAATCAACGTCAATGTATCCAGACATAACCAAAGAGGATTTATAGGAGAATTGAAGTCCATTTCCTAGCATATCTTAACATAACGTAGAATACGAAGGGTAACTGTGAAGTGGATAGTGCGGAGATTGGACATGAATTGACTGACAATATAACCGCATAAGTTATGTTTGGACGAGTTACTATTAAATATATAAGGCTGCTAACCAGTTGTCTATACAGTGTTGGATCTTGGACAGGAACAACATCAAAAGAGGTCAGACGGACACTGGAGACTAACGGTGTCAGTGTTGTGGCAGAATCAGTGATACCTGAACGAGCTAATAGATCTGATGCATACTTCGCTTGAGATAGGTAGTATCCATCAGAGTATGATAGAACCTGAAGACCAAGGAAGTAACTGAGCGGTCCCAGATCTTTCATCTCAAAATGTTCTCCTAGATAGCGTCAAGGATCCAAAATAGCCTGAGAATTATCACACTAATCCTATCATCCACATATAACAGAAGGAGAACAAGTCCACAAGAAGTTTTCGAGTAAACAGAGCAGAGTCATGCACTCTGGAGGAAAATCCAAGTTGAGTAACTGTAGAGTTGAAGGTTGCAAACCAGGCACGATGAGCTTGCTTGAGCCCATATAATGCACGGTGAAGAAGACAGGCCTAATTTGGTGGAGAAGGTATGCAAGATGGCGGCTGTATATACACTTTCTTAGACAGTGTGCCATTAAGGAAGGCATTCTTAACATCCATTGGAAGAATGGGCCATTGTCTGGTAGCTGCTATGACTAATAGACTCCGGATAGATCTTATTCATGCAATTGAAGTGAATGTTTTCTCATAGTCAATACCATATTCCTGTGAATACCCTTTGGCCACCAGACGAGCCTTATAGCGTTCAACATATCCATCAGAGAGGGTTTTAATTTTATAGATTCATTACATCCAATAGGTTTCTTTCCAGGCAATAGATCAACATGCTCCCAAGTGTGAGTCTTGTCTAATGCCTGAAGCTCTTCATCCATAGCTTGCTGCCAAAGAGGGTTAGTACAAGCCTCATGATAGAAATGCAGTTCAATTAAGGACATAGTAGTGGAAAAACAATGATAGTCCTGTAGATACTATGGAGTTTCTCTTACCCGAGCAGACCGAAAAAAAGGTGCAAGATCATGATCAGCATCAGGGACAGATGGTAGGCCTGGGAGTTTGCAGATGGAAAAGACTAACCAAGCTTTGGCACGGGTGGGATGGAAGATGCAAGTTCTGGTACGGGTGGAGCGGAGGACTCATGCTTTGGAATGGGTGGAGTGGGAGACTCATATGAAGATTCACAGGCGGGAAATAAATCTGTGGTAGGACTAGTGAATAATGATTGGGTACCAAGAAGGGAGGCATGGAAGGAAGAAATACTAGAAAACATACGAGTTTCCCAGAAGGTGATATGACAAGAAATACGTAACCGATTAGATATGGGGTCCCAACACTAGAATTCCTTGTGTTCAATTCCATAACCAAGAAAGCAACACAAATGACTTGAGGTTTAAGTTTGGAATGTTCATGAGGATAAAGTAAAACAAAGTAGGCACTACGAAAAACTTTGAAAAGAGAATAAGAGTGTGGAGTGCCATATAATCGGTAAAAAAGAGACACATTGTGGAGAACAGTAGAAGGAAGATGGTTGATAATATAGACGGATGTGGGTGCAACTTCTCCCCAAAACTTTTCAGGAGAAGGTGCGGAGAAAAGTTGTGACGGATAGAGTTGAAAATATGACGATGCTTTCTTTTAGTCCGACCATTTTATTGAGAGGTATAAGGATGTAAGAGTGTATTAACATGCAACAGAAGTAACAAGGATCAATAAGCATTCAAATTTACTAATTTCGGCAGAAACTAAAGCATGCTTTTCTAAAATAAGAGGGTTTGTAGTCATACCTTTGTAGAACTCTTCAAGATCTCCATCAGCAATAGTTGTCTTCACCAAAGAACACCGTGAACCACCTCAAGATCTTCCTCACTATCCTCTTAGAGCTTTAGAATGAGTTATGGGACTCAAGAATAACTTGAAGCAACAGAAAACCAGAGAGAAACTCATTGCACTAGAATGCTCGAAGAACTCTTCTTCATCCCCAAATTTTTTCTAAAATTTCTATTAAATGCATGCATCAAATTCACTCCAATCTTCTTTATTTATTGCAGGTAAATATGCAAAGTAGAATGTTGCATGACTTACAGATCATGTTTGGAGTAAATGAAGATGAGGAAATGGTGCTTTTGTGAGCATGTTGAAGATGGGTAATGGACAAACTTAATTTTCCATTTTGTGCATGTTCTTCAAAATTTTCAATTTTTCTCAAAATCAAAACCGATTTCAAAATCTATTTTGATTTTAAAACTGAAAATTTAATTTTATAAAATTAAATTCATAAATTAATTTTTAAATAATACTAATTAATTTAATATCAAATATTAAATTAATTTTTGCACAAATCCATCTTCATATATTTAAATCATATTTAAATATATATTCTCCTATTCCTGTTTAATTCTAATTTGAACGTTTCAAATTAACTTATCAAGCTACTCTAAAGCTCATCCATTTATGAACTAGTAGAGGAACCTCACGACCTACAGATCATGGGCTCCGACGATCTGAGATTAATTAGCTAAAGTCATTAGACCGATCTATCCCTCATTCATTAACTAATGGGTCACTCCACTATAGCCCATAATTGAACTCCCCTCACTGTAGATATATTATGTTCACTTTATATAACCATAATCAATAAGTCAGTCCTTCACAGGTTGTTTGTAATCACAGTTGGGTTAATATAACTGTTTTACCCCCGTGAATACATCTTATTCCTTAATTTCCCACTGACCCTCTAATGAAAAATTTTGATTCATAACACCTATGAATCAAGTCCTTTCTCTATCATGAGAAGGAGGGGCCCCGATTATTCAAGACCTGGAATCAGTACTTAAGAGAACAACCTATCTGCTAACCCTAAATCGGGTAGGAGTGAATTCCATCTTGTAGGACTATGTCCCCAGCTATTCATCCGGTCTTATCCCCAAAATGGGAGTCTTATTGAGCAGTGTTGTTGGACTACTCTAACCGTTTGCAGATCAAAGGATAATCTCGAACAATAGGAGTTCTAGCTTGCTCAGGATTAAGATCGAGTTAACCTAGGTTATGTAATAAATGAAATAGTCAGTTTTAACAGTAAACGGTCTATAAAGAAAAGTGACTATTTTTTTGGTCTAATATATATGCAAACTCATTGCATAGGATGCCTCCACTCACATGTCTCAACATAAACGATCTGTGGATCACCTTGTTTGTAGCATTTTACAACTTCTTGTAACAACTATAGAGTGGGCCGCATTCAATAGTGTTACCAGGATGAGATACCCAATTTCATCCATATACTTATTAGACCATTTAGGCTATATACTTGTTAACTTGATCCTGTTTATGTCACTACATAAAGTTACAGTATTCAAACTATAGCCATGGATATGTTTATTGGATTTTCATAATAGAATGTAAAATAAAAAATTTATCATTATTGATAAATAGAATGTTTAACATAAACTGCGAGTTCTAGGATATTCCTAACAAAGAACATGAGCGTTGGATAAGAGTGCCCTGTTGAGTTAGGAAGGAAAGCAGGTGAGAGTTCTTATAGTCCATGACATTGTCAGTTCGAAGAATTTTGATGGTTTGAGAAAACTGAGTTTGAATCATTTTAGCAAATTCAATGTAAATTTGGGGTAAAAATGAACGATTCTTAAGAAAATATATCCAAATAAAACAACAGTAGTCGTTAATGAATAAAAAAAATACCGATAACCATTTATTGTAGGGGTGGGAGTAGGGCCCCAAACGTTAGAATTAACAAAGCTAAATGGTTTATCACCGAGAGATGCTGAAATAGGAAATGAAAAACAAGTTGTTTTGCTAGTTTGCAATGTAAACAATCAAATGAATGAAACTTAGAGGCATTACTTAAGGTATCGGCAGAAATTAGGCTATGAAGTTTTTCAGATGACGCAAGGCCAAGACGAAGGTGCCACTGATACGTATCGATATCTATGACAGCTACAGACACAGATGGCAAACCAGAAGGCTGAAGGGACGTGAGCACAAATAATCTTCCCAGTTTGCAACCCGTGCCAACCATCTGACCCGTCCTCGAATCCTGAACTTGACAACCATGAGAGGATAAGAGAACGGTTAGTCCCAAGTCACATAATTGTCCAATAGAGACAAGATTGAAAGTCAAGTGTGGGATATGATAAGTAGTGGATAGACTAATATTCGGTGTACTGACAGTCCCAACATGTGAAATAGGCATGTAGTTACCATCAGCCGAATATATCGAAGGTAGGGATTGTATAGGGGTGGAGGAAGATAGTAAGGCCATATTCGAGGTCATATGATTGCAATAGGCTGAATCGAGTAGCCAAGATGTACCTGGTGTGACAACAAGGGCAGGAAAGTTGGGAGAGGGCACCTGTTTCAGCAAGTCTTAAAGATTACTGATCTGGATACTTGGAGGATTGGGGGGTACTACATCTAAGGCAGTGGCAGCTACCACGACAGATGGAGAACCATGCTTGGGGGAATTATTGGATTTATTGTGTATCCTGGAGGCTGAGATGCTTTGGTAGGATAGTTATCCAGGATATGATCCCTTCTGTGGCAGTATCTGCATTCAATGGTGGGGAAACTGGAAACCCTTTGACCATGTTGTTTGCATTTCTTGCAAAAAAATCGATTCAGTTGAAATCGTGAATGGCTGGTTATGAGATCAACGTCCGGGGAAGGATTGCCCAAGTCGCCTTTCCTCAAAGAGAATTTCTTGAATCACTGCATCAAGAGATGGTAGTGGACTGTGGTGTAACAGGGCAGCACGAACGGACTCATATTTAGGATGAAACCCCATAAGGACCTTCATAAGTCGTAGATGATCTGGCTGATCTTAGCCTGGTCTAATTGAGTCCAAATAGGTTGAAGAATAGTGAGATACTCATTCATGGATTGTCCAATCTTTTGACTTGTGCCAACTAGAGTAGTATGAAGTTGATAGTAGTGGACAAGACCCACGATTTGGAATCGCCTGGATAGAAAATCCTGGAGTTCTTTAGTTGTGTCGAATGCATCAAACTGAGTGTGAATGGCTGGGATGAAGGTATTACCCAACCAGGTGATTATCGAATGGTTCTTGTTGTTCTAGTCTTTTAGTCTGTCCACAAATTTACTGTCTCCTTCAGTGGCTCCTCTGACAGGCTTAACGACATCACCTATTACCACTCGCCACAATTTAGGACCAATCAGGAAGCTCTCCATTTGATAGGCCCAGGTAATATAATTGGTGCCATCAAAGATTGTGCTGATAGGACGAAAGATGTCATTTTTCTTTATTTAAAATAAGGAGAAAAAAATATAGTAGTATGAGTCAAAGAAAAAAAAAAACCAAAATCAACTAGCAACGGGATCGACCCAAAATAAAACAAAAGGATCAGCTATAGATCGGCTCGGGTTCGAATCAAAACAGTAGGATCGCCTCGGATTCAGCTCAAAATAATAGGTGGACTCAGATTCGGCTCAAATTCCTCCTCGGCTCGGTAGCTTGACCTGATCACAGCTAGACGTGTGGTACTTCAAGAACTCGGGTGCGAGTCACGAGTTGGGTGTGGGTCAAGACTCGGGTCGAATTCTTCACGTGCTTCGGGTGTGAAACATGGACTCAGATTAGGGGGGGCTATTTCACTGACACGGGTCGGATCTTCTTCATGTCGGACAAGGGATTTAGATCGGGGAGGGGGGCTTTTTTTACTGACACAGGTTAGTTCTTCTTCATGCCCGACAGACGTTCTGGGTGAACGGCACTGGTGAGATGATCAGACGACAGCGATTGACAGGGATCTGGGTTTCGATTTGGGTTGCTTTCACTGGTTTGTTCTTTGGCAGTAATGAACGGACGAATGACATGAGGAGGAGATCTGGGTTGACAGCAACAATGATAGAGAACAAGAGGAAGAAGAAACCAGCTAGCAAGGCTCTGATACTATGTAGAAAACAAGATCTAAATGAATGATTTTTTTGTGTCTCTATTGATCGATTGTACAGGTATAAATAGCTTGGTACAACACTAAAGTAGCTACAAGAATCCCCTAACAAAGCTCAACTATCTAACAAAAGGAGACTTGACTTTGCAACCTAAAATCTTAACAAAAGTAGTTTACAATTTAACACAAAATAAACAAACAAATAAACATTCGGGGATAAAATTTAAATACACTTTTGAGAATAAATAGGAAGAGAGATCTTGAATTTGTTGGGAGAAGGGATGGCACCAATTGTTGTGTGAATTTCACAAAGAGAAAGAAAAGGAATTCAATTAGGATTTCATTTTCATTTTCTTTTTTCTTTTTTCTTTTTTCCTTTTTTAAAATTTCCTAATTTTTTCCCTTGATTTAATACTTTATATAACTTCAAGATTTGCAGAATCCACACAAAATCCGTGAAGAAAATCTTGGGAGACAAATGTGGGATTTTTAACTTTAAACATAATATTCAAATAAATTTATAAAATAAAGAAATTAATACTTAATTATTTTAGTATAATTTACCCAACTTACTATCATCATCGAGAATAATACCCAACTTAAATTTTAAACAATAATTTCAATTAATTTAATCAAATCTATTTCTCCAAAATGATAAAATTTAATATTTCATCTATTAACATATTTTATTTATATATTTTTTAGTATTATTTTATATTTATTTAAATATATTAAATTGATAGATTATATTCTAAATTTATTATTATTTGTTAAAATAACATTGAAACAATAACATAAGCACAATAATCTATATAAAAAAATAGTGAACACAATAAAAATAAATGGTTACCCATCAAATTGCTACTTATTAATTGAAGTGTGTAACATCTCACTTAAAAAAAAAAAAAAAGCAAAGAGGGTAAAATATGGTCAATAATAAATCTAAAGTATCTATTGGAATGGAATATAATACAAACGAAAGTGAAATGGTCAAATATTTATTTCATTGCTTTAATTGACTTTAATATGCCTTTTTTTTTTCCTTTGGCTTTGATGTTTCCAAATCTTGATGAGTAAGTAGTGCTATTTATATCATTTCTTTAAAAAAAGAGGGGGGAGGGGGGGGGGGGGGGGGGGGGGGGGGGAGAAGCTAAAAATCAATTTGATGTCTCTAAACTTTCATATGGAAGTGTTACCTAGTCTTTGAACTTCAATTTGTTACGATTCTATCCATATACTTCTATTTAATTTTTTGAAAGGTTACAACATATGTTTGGGTTAGTAGGTGCACTCGAATATACCAATTAGATTAACACACATTCTTAGCACTCTCATCATATCCCAACTCCGATTTCATTCATATAAATGATCAAGTACAAAGGGGGCTATCGAATAGCTCAAAAAGAAGGATGCAACAAAGGGTGGCTGAATAAAAGCCACACGGGGAATGACACTGATATCTTTTTGGCTCCACTAATTGATGATTTGAAATTTCTTGGGAGGAAGGAGTTGAATGCTTTGATGCATATCGTAAAGAGGTATTTAACTTAAAGGTAATTCTATTGTGGATCATCAATGATTTTTCTGCTTATGGAAGTTTGAGTGGTTGTTGCACAAAAGTTTATTATGCACGTCCTATATGTTGGGTTTTATGTCCTAAAACTCATGGTTTGTAAACATTAAACATATTCTATTTTGCAATAAATATGTTATTGAAGTTTATTCAGTAAAATTGTTATTGAATATGTGAATTGCACCTTTAAGAAATCTAAATCCAATATACTAAGAACCTCTAACTATAGCATGAATTCTTGAACTATATGTGGAGACATAAAAGTGGATCAAGTTCAAGTATATACCAAAAGTGGTCTATAGTATAAGGATAAGGTTGGGTACCTTATCTTGGAGACACTATGAATGCAGTCCACTTTGTATTTGATACAAACGATGTGATCTTGAATCATTCATGTGAAGACATGCGAATGGGGGCATCCTACGTAATGAGTTTGTATAAGTCCGGACCACAAAATAGTCACTTTTACTTTATAACGTTGTTTACTGTTAAGATTGACTATTTCAATTCGATGACCTAGGTAACTCAATTTTAACCCTAAGCTAACTATGAATTCTTGCTTATTCGAAATTATCCTTTAATCTGCATGGTGAGAGTGGCTCTGTTGGGTTGTATGTCCTAAAACTCGTAATTTATAAACATTAAATATATTTTATTTACAATAAAGATGTTATTGAGGTTTATTCAATAAAGTTGTTATTGAATGTGTAAATTGCATTTGTAAAGCTTAAACCGAACAAATGAATGAACTCTTGGCTATATCGTGAATTGAACTTTATATTGAGAAATAAAAAAGGATCACATTTGAGTATATAGCCAAAACAGTCTATAAGTATAAGGATAAGGTAACCTTATCCTTGGAGACACTATGGATTCGCTGCTTTGTGTTTGATACAAACGATGTGATCCCGAAATCATTCATGTAGAGACATGCGAGTGAGAGCATCCTATGCAAATGATATTTCCATAAGACTGAACCACAAAAAAATCACTTTTCTTTAAAATATCGTTTACTGTTAAAACTGACTATTTCAACTTGATGACCTAAGGTAACTTGATTTCAATCTTGAGCTAACTATGAACTCTTGTTTATTCGGATTATCCTTTAATTTGCAATGGTGAGAGTGGCTCAACATCGTCGTTCAATAGGCCTCCCATTTTAGGGGTAAGATCGAGTAGATAGTTGGGGACATAGTCTTGCAAGATGGAATTCACTCCTACCCATTTTTAGGATTAGTAGATAGGTTGTTCCCTTAAATACTAACTCCTAGTCTTGAATAAGGGGTCTCACCTTCTCTATGACTTAGAGGGACTCGATTTATTGTAGGACCATAAACCAATTGTCCGTTGGTGGATCAGTGAGACTTAAGGAGTAAGATGTACTACAGGAGTAAAATGGTAATTTTGACCCAATTGTAAATATGAACAACCTGTGAAGGATCGACTTACTAATCATGGTTAAATCAAGTGGACAAAAATATATCTACAATGAGGAGAGTGCAATTATTGAGTTTCAGTGGAATGACCCGGTAGTTAACGAATGTTGGTTAATTCAGTTAAAAGGGTTTAGTCAATTAATCTCGAATCATTGAAGCTCATGATCTGTAAGTCTATTAGGTCCCCTTACTAGCTCATAAATAGACTAAACCTTAGAATAGTGTGATGAGAAAATTTGAAACGTTCAAATTAGAATTAAAAGAATTATTAATTATATATATAATTAAACGTTTAATTATCAAATTAAACAAAATTTTATAGAGCTAGAAAATGTTTAAATATGATTTAAATATTAATTACATGAATATGGATTCATGTTTGAAATAGGTGTTATATTAATTTAATATTGGATATTAAATTAATTTAATTAATTAAAATTATTTAATTAATTATTAAGAATTAGTTTTATTTAAAATTAATTATAGAATTAATTTTATTTAGGAAAATTATTTCAAATGGTAAAACTGTTGAAAATATTTACAAGATACAGCAAAATTTTAGAATGATCAATGATAGACGCTGATAGTTACTGATAGACTTCTATCAGTGTCTATCAATATTCTTGATAGATACTGGTAAAATTCTATGAGTGTCTATCAACGTCTATCATTGATCGTTCTAAAATTTGCTATATTTTGTAAATGTTTTTGTTTATTTTTCTATATTTAAAAACAATCATTTTATTTAAATATTATTTATTGAATTAATATTTTATAAAATTATTTTTTCATTTTAAATTTGAAACTAGATTTCAAATTAAAAGTTGAACTTTGAATAAAATTCAATTAAAATGAAAAAAAAAATTGGAAATGGGTGGGTTAATCCCACTTATTCCATTACATTACACCTACTTTCCACTCAAATTGGGAAAGGTTTGGTGTCATCTCCTCTTGATTTTTACTTGCATGAATTGATATGATAAAATGGAGAAAATTTCGGCAGAAATGAGTGATGTTTTTTGCTGAATTGATGAAGAAATTGTTCTTCATCTTTTTGACACAAAAAACTCACTAATTTCTCAAATTCCCTTGAATTTCCTTTTCATTTTGGATCACACAATCCAATCTATGGGCCTAGGATAGTAGGGAAGATCTTGTGGTGGTCTTTAAACATTGGAGTGGAGACTTCAATTGGATTTGGAGCTTAGAGGAGGATTCTTCAAAGGTATAGTTTTCTAAGACCCTATTATTATTTAATGACCTTACATGCTTGTAATCTAATGTAGTTAGAGTGTTTAAGGTCCTAATTGCTTTCATATGTTGATTGTCAACACCATCAATTGGTATCAGAGCATGATTTAAGCACTCAATTTACGTTAATTTTAGCTTGGTGAGTGTTTTTCATAAATTCTATTGCAAAAGTTGTAATTGAATCTTTGTTTATGAGCCTTAATATGTGATCAAGAGTCTGTAAATTTGTTAGAGTTAATAGAGTTGAAATTAAGTTGTAATTGAAGAAGATTTGAAGCAAGCTCACAAAGAAAAGTAACGGTTTTTAATATTTCCTTCGCAGCATTGCAACGTTGTTCGATTCAAGGGTTTCGGAGCTGATTCGGGTCAGTTCGATCGGTTCAAGACTTGTTTTTAATTATTCTTGTAATAATTTAGTTTGTTTGCTTGCTTAGGATATCAAAACTAGTCGATATCAGTATGTTTAATTATTTATGTAGTGTGAAATGTATGTTATAATTAAATAAATCTTGTATGTGCATATAGTATGCCATGTAAATTTAAAAATCCCAACATAGGAAGCATGTATCATGCATTGAAAGTACGTTATAATTTGTTATAATATATAGTATGCATGATCTAGAGTTTCATGTATTTAATACAATTTGTTATATTAAATTATGAAATGTTTGATGTATGTTATGGATGGAAAAATTAGTTTTATAATGTGTTATTAAATGAATTAGACATTTAAAATTTATAACAAAGATAAGATTGTTAAGAATATCCCAAAACTCGTAGTTTGTAAATATTGGAAACATATTCTATTTATCAATAAAAGTATTATTGAATTGTTCATTCAATAAAATATTATTGATATTGCATTTTGTTATAAAAATCCAATAAACGAAATCCATGGCTATAGTATATATACTTTAACTTTATGTGGAGACATAAACATGGATCAAATTTTAGTATATATCCAAAATGGTCTATAAGTACATGGATGAGATTGGGTACCTCGTCCTGGTACACTATGAGATGCGGCTCACTTTGTATACTGATACAAATGATGTGATCTCAAAGTCATTGATGTGGATACATGCGAGTGGAGGCATCATATGCAAAGGTTGTTTGCATAAGACCAGCCACGAAATAGTCACTTGTTCTTTATAATGACCGTTTACTATTAAAAACTGACTATTTCAAATTCGATGACTTAAGATAACTTGATCTTAATCCTTAACTAATTACGGACTCCTGTTTATTTGGGATTATCCTTTAATCTGCATAGGTGAGAGTAGTTCAACAACACTACTCAATAAGCCTCCCATTTTGGGGATAAGATCGGATAGATAGTTGGGGACATAGTCCTACAAGATGGAATTAACTCCTACCCAATTTAGGGTTAGAAGATAGATTATTCCCTTAAGTACTAACTCCTGGTTTTGAAGAAAGGGGCACCGCTCTTTCATGGCCGAGAGGGATATGGTTTATTAGTTAGACTATAAACAAATTGTTCAATAGAGGATCAGTGGGAGCTTAAGGAGCAACATGTATTTTACAAGGGTAAAACAATAATTTTGACCTTGCTGTAAATTCGAACGACTTATGAAGGATTGACTTACTGATTATGGTTAAAGCGGACAGAAATATATCTACAGTGAGGAGAGTACAACTATCGAGCTTTAGTGGTAAGTATTGGTAGTTAACGAATATTGATTAATTCGGTCTAAAGAGTTTAGCCGATTAAATCTCAAATCGTTGGAGCTTATGATCTGCAGGTCTATAAGGTCTCTCTACTAGCTCGTAAAATTATATATTGGATTAGAGAATTGAGTGGATTTTAAATGTTCAAAATCAAAATTAGGATTTTTTGAATTTCAAGTGTTCAAATTCAATTTAAGGTTTGATTAATTATATCTCATATAATTAAACACTTAAATTTATTGAAATTAAACATAAATTGGAGAGTTTATAATATTTAAATATTTATTTAAATATTTATTAACATGAATAGGATTAATGTATGAATTTGGTGTTTAATTAATTTAATATTTAATATTAAATTATTATTTAATTAATTATTTATTTAAATAAATCATTTTCAGTTCTATAAATTCAAAATTCAGATTTGAATTTTGTTTAAATTTAATTTTGATAGAAAATTAAATTAAATAAAATTGGAATTTTCAAAAAATTGGAAATTAAGTTAGTGGGAAAATCCAAATTTTGTTGGATTAATTCACTAACCAACACTTTGCCTACTCACTTAATGTTGATTGAAGTGTGAATTGAATTAAGTGGGTGGTTGCATGTTTAAACGCCTTAAATACTCCAATTTTTCAGATTGGGAGATTTTGATGCAATTAGAATTTTAGAAATTTTGCACTCTCTCAAACCTTTTTCTCCCTTTCACCTAATTGAGTTCAATTCAGTGTTTTCACCACACAATCCAAATTGGAGAATAGTAGAAAAGATCAATGTGGTGATCTATTGGTGTTTTGAAGATCCAATTCGTGGAAAGAAGCTGGTATTGAAGAGTTTCATCAAAGGTATAATATTCTGAAACCCTCTTTTATGAAATTATTTTCTCACATGCTTTTTTAACTCAAATTAAGTGTAATTAGAGTGCTTATTGATTCTGATTTCTTCCGCTACATGTATGTTTACTCTATCAATTGGCATCAGAGCGTGATTTAAGTACTCAATTAACATTAATTTGAGCTTTGTGGGTGAATTTCTATAAATGCATGTTTGGTTTACTGATATGGTTGAATTTCAACTTCGGCATTAGTTTTCTCTTTGATTATGTTGTTAAATTTGTACTTGATGCTTGATTGATGAGCTTTTATGTATGCTGTAGAGTCTATAATTTTATTGAAGCCCGAGGCATTGCAACGCTGAGATGAAGCATTATGACGCAGTTCATCCCAACCCAGAAAGGCGCGCATGACGGAGTCGGTTCGCGGGTAGAAACCAGTTTGATTGGTTCGATGGCCTGTTGACCAGTTCAGCCTAAATTTGGTCCAGTTCAGCCTCATTTGGAGCCTTGGAGAGCCGGTTCGGGTCGGGTTGAGCGGTCCAGATTCAAAATGGAGCTGTTTTTAATTATTATTTGTAATAATTAGTTAAATTTACTTGTTTAGAATGCCAAAGTTGAACCATATCGATGTTGTTTAAATATTTTATGCATACGATGTATATTATATTTAAATTAAACATGTATGTGCATATAGTATGCCATGTAGATTTAAAATCCCACTATAGGAAAGCATGTTACATGCATTAAAAATATATTATAAAGAGTTATAATATATAATAAGATTTTTAGGGTTTCTAAAGTTCAATATCAGAGTTATATTAAAGTTTGAATGCCTTTGATGATTTTTGTGAATGCAAAGCATGTCTACTATTTTATAAGTTATTATAAAATCAGATTAGACATTAAAATATATAATAAAGATAAGATGCATGCTCATTTAGATTAACAACTTGTTTTAATAGTTAAAATAGGTCGTTATCTTATAAAATACGGTTACAAACTCAACGGGTATGTGATCCTGCCTAAGGTTTGATGTATTTAAGTTGACGATTGATAGCTAGTAGAAATACAAGCTATTGTAGCATTTTATTTAGAATTATGAGGGCTAATAAGTAGAATATGCATTGATAATACTAAGAATACATGTGAAAAGTGAGCTTGCGTCGATCGACACTGAAAATTTCGGTTAACCCAATATTATGTGTTATTCGGTGTCAACATGTCTATTTTTGTAGCTATCGCATGCATTCATCGCATGGATGTTGTGGCTATTGATCGCATGGATGTTGCAGCTATAGAGTAATAACCATGATAGAAGGGTGATCGCAAGGTTGGTGGAATGCGATGGTACTTCAAAAAACAAGCATGAACGTATACCTTGGGAGTATAAAAAAGATGATGTTGACATTTCACCTGCCGCACCAAAAGTGACAATGATTCAGAGCAGGACCATCAATGTTGTCGGCGTTTGAGCTCTATAAATAGAGCCTTAGAGCCCAAATTCAAGGCATCTGAGCTTTTGCCTTAAAGCAGATCCTTGTGATTACAGATGAGTGCGTGAGCAAGACATTCTTTGAGAGTTATTCATTCCTTCAACCCATTCCAAGTGACGACCGGAGCTTTACCAAAGATAGAGCTCGAGAGAGACTACTCCGCCGCCCATCCATGGCACCACCGGCAGCCTTGACATACATCTGATGGAAGCAAGAGATTGTTTACATCTAGCCCTCCATCTCTCTTCTTATCTCTGTATTGTATTACATTTTGGCTTAAGACATTAATAAATTTTATAATCAATGCATCTTTTACGAGTTAACAGTTGTCGCGTCTCTACCAACTCTCATAGTCATACTTCCATTAATCAATCTGTTTAGTTAGGAGGAGTAGTAGCACATAGTCTTTTAACTTCCTTATTCTTTTATTCATCGCCTCAAACGCATTGCTTTGCAACATTTAGTTACAAGTCCCTGAGTTCGACCTTGAATCACCCTAAGAAACTTGTGATCTCGTTATACTTGGTGAGAGAGCAAGAAAACTTGTGATAGGAACGAATGATCATCGCATACACGATTAACGAATATTCTTCAGTTCAATGCATGATCATCGACGCATGGAGATCAACGTATAGCATAAGACATGCATTAAGTATTTTCCAACCATCAATTTTTTGGCGTCGTTGTCGAGGACTTGGCAGCTAATAGTTTGTTAAGTTTTGTGTTTTTGCAGGCACCCTTTTTATCATGGGCGTATTGTAGCTTGTGCAACCAAGTTTCAAACTTTGAGTGAAGGTGATGTGCCGAGAGCCAATATTGACCCCGAGATAAAAAGGTCATTCGTCCCACGAGCTGAAAGCAGTCTTAGGCGCGTGTCAATCAACATACGGCCATCAAATGCTGGAAGCTCCAATGGTCAGGACGAGTCTCTTGACCTAAGCAGTTGAGATCAATCTTCTGCATGTAAGATTCCTTGTGGTGGCTTCACTCCAATTTCTCCAGAGACGTCTTCTACTCTATTTTTACTTTTCTTTCCTAGTTAAGTTTATTTATTTGATTATTATCATTTTGGAATTGCGGCTGCTTTCTTGGATATGGTGTGCATTCGCTTCTTGTGGATGCGACAATAATTCCCCTCGGTGTGTAGTTTCAACAGAAGAATTCTCTCCATCATTCAACGCATGGTATGATTGCATGAATTCTAAAGTATGGTCGCAATTGTTATTATGTTTGTAGGTTCTTTTCTTGTTATCTTTTATGCATTATCCTTCTGAAATTCTCTTTTGTCTGCTTGCCTACCTTTGCGTTGATAAGTTAGCATCCATGATGATACTTATAATTCACTACATTCATTAACTAAATGTCGCAAGACTCACCTCACTTTAATAGCTTCTTCAAAGAGATCGTCTATGGAGCACCTTCTATATGGGGATTATGGCCGAATAATTGAGTGTTGTTAACTAGTTTTATGAGCTTGCGTGAGCGGTGTGAGGTAATAAAATGTTTTATCACCTAGATATCATAGGTTAGGTCCAAATATCAGAGTTATGTTTTGAAAATCACATAGACTTAGGATGTTTTTTAGCCGAAATATACCTAAGTAAAAGTATACCCAATATGTTAGAACAATTCAATGGGACATTAATAATATATACAATATATTATTCTTAGCTCTCACATCCCTAAGAGTTCACACCATGAGATCTATATTCGGCTTCGTGTCGATTTCACTTCGAATGCTCCATTCGAAAAGTGTTTGCATGGGTTAATAACAAGGTGAATAGGAGAAGTAGTTCATAATAAGTGGGTGAAGGAAATGTGTCAACATATCCTGTAGTCTCTTTCATTAGTTTGAACTGTGAGATTCCTATGTCGTGCTTGCTGTCGTTTTTAGGTGGCGCTAGCTAGTCGTTAACCATGGCAATCCCCTTGAAAGGTTGTAACATAGGATTCAGAACAACCCAAGCTTCAGAATGAATGGGGTTTCATAATTCCATTTTGAACATTGTCTTCCAATTCGGGGGCATATTCATACCATTCTATGAAATTTGGAAATGGAGGGTCACACTTACAAGAATTACTAAGTGTTAGTAAGTTCTTGATCGAAAATGGTAACTAAATGACTATAGGAATAAAAGTTATTCTAGAGATAATATTTGGTCAAGATTGTCTTGCTTAGTAAAGGAATATTTGAATGCCCCTTGGTAGCATCTATTCTGACTCACTAATGCACCGTTGAAAATAAATAAAGAGATATGGGTACCTTATTACTTTTTGCTAAAGTTGGATTTAGATGCATAAGTCTAATAAAATTTGTTTATTTTTTAGCAATGTCGAACTCGATTATACAACTATTAGCTTCCGATAAATTCAACGGTGAAGGATTTTCAAACTGGAAATCAAACATATATACGATACTAGTGGTTGACGATTTGAGGTTCGTTTTAATGGAGGAATCTCCTCCTCTTCCCAGTTTAAACGCTAATCGTTGTTGCAAGAGACGTTCGAATAACCGTCTTCTTCAGTACGACATGATGCTATTAAGTACGTCTATAACTTATATATGCGGGAAGCCTATGGTAGATGGGTTCGGGCTAACAATAAAGCCAGAGCCTATACCTTAGCAAGCATATCTGATGTGCTTACTAAGAAGCATAAATCCATGGTCATTGCACGTGAGATCATGGCGTTGTTGCAAGAGATGTTCGAACAACCGTCTTCTTCAGCACGACATGATGTTATTAAGTACGTCTATAACTCCCGCATGAAAGATGGGACCTATGTTAGAGAAAATGTCCTAAATATGATGGTCCATTTCAACCTATGAAGCACAAACACAAGTACGATTACACAATAGGGATACGATCGGATACGACGATTCGTCAATTTCTAAAAAACCAAGATATGAATACGTGTAAGGATGCGTCATTTTTAAATTTTTTTAATATATATATATATTCCTAAAAAGACGAGGATACTGATACGTTGAAGATACATTTTTTTTCTTTAAAAAATCTATGATATAGATAAGTTTAGCATACAAGTTAATAACAATAGCACAAAATAGAATACAAACACTAATACAAGAAAAGCAACATCTAAGATGTTGAAGTACAATAGTTAATAAAATGCAATAGAAAAGTGACTCATATTGCAAAGAAGAAGAAGAAGATTAGGGAGAGAAGTATGAAGATAAACGAAGAATTTATTGTTGAAGATATCTAAATGATTTATATTTTGGTGGACTTTGTGGGGACTCAAATGTGAAGATGGAAATTAGATAATTCTAGTCTAGGGTTTGGTCCGTTATTTATTATTTATCTTTTAGTTTTGGACTCAAGTAGTGAGCTTTTTAAATAGATTGCCTAATTTTAGATTGGGAAATATTAGATGAGTTACTTGTCTTTTTTCTTAAAAAAAATACGCATAGAAATAGATATGTCAAATTGCATGTCAGATACATATCTGGAAAGTATCTGAAAGTATAGATACATTAAATTACGTGTCAGATATGTATCTGGGAAGTATTTGGAAGTATCGGTATCTGATACGTGTCTGATACTGATTCTTTGCCTCACATGAAGTATCTGTGCTTCATAGATTTCAGCATTGCAGAAGCTAATGATGCTATCATAGATGAAAGGAGTCAAGTTAGTATGATAATGGAATCTCTTCCGAAGAGCTTTGTAACATTTTGTACTGATGCTTAATGAATAAGATTGATTACAATTTGACCACTCTTCCGAATGAACTACAGACTTATCAATCCTTGATGAAAAACAAGGAAAATGAAGCAAATGTTGTTTCATAGAAGAAATCTCTTAAAGGATCTTCTTCTGGAACGAAACCCTCAGAAAAAAAAAGAAGCCTGCTTTTTCTAAGGATAACAGTATCTAGATGGAGAAGAAAGGAAAAGAGAAGAAGAAAGCCCCTACAAAGAAAAGAAAGAATAATGGACCAAAATAAAAATGTTTCCATTGCAATGAAGACAGGCCTTGGAAACGCAATTGCTCGCAGTATCTTGCTAAAAAGAGAGGTGAAAAGGAAAACCAAGGTAAATCCGATTTACTTGTGGTAGAAACATGTTTAGTGAAAAGTTCTCACTTAACCTGGATACTAGATTGAGGAGCCGCTAACCATATTTGCACTTTTCTTCAGGAAACTAGTTCCTGGACACAACTATCAGAAAATGAAATGACTTTCAAGATGGGAACGGGTGAAATCATTTCAGCAAAAGCCGTGGGAGACGTCAGATTATATTTCGAAGATGCTTACATTTTACTTGAAAATGTATATTATTTACCTAAAATGAAAAGAAACTTAATCTCTGCCTTATTTGCTAGAAAATATGTACAAAGTAATCTTTGAAATTAATGAAATGTTCATTAGTTCAAGAGGTGTTCATATTTGTTCTGCTAGACTTGAAAATAACTTGTGTGTTAACCAGTTGAAGCAAAAGCCATCTAAAATATAGAGATGTTTAAAACGACAGAAACTCAAAATAAAAGACGAAAGATTTCTCCGAACACCTATCTTTGGCACTTAAGACTTGTTCACATATATCTCAACAGGATTGAGATACTGATAAAGAACGATTATCTAAATCATTGCCTCCGTTTGAATCATGTCTTAAGGGTAAAATGACCAAAAGATCTTTCACAGAAAAAGGTCTTAGAGCTAAAGAACCCCTATAACTTATACATTTAGACCTTTGTGGTCCGATGAATGTTAAAGCTCGAGGAGGATATGAATATTTTGTCAATTTTGTTGATGATTATTCAAAGGTATGGTTGTATTTACCTAATGGGTCATAAGTCTGAAACTCTTGAAAAGTTCAAAGAATTTAAAGACAGAAGTTGAAAACTTATTAGGTAAAAGAATCAAAGCACTTCGATCAGATTGAGGTGGTGAGTATATGGATTTACAATTCCAGAACTATCTAGTAGATCATAGAATTCGATCCCAACTCATAGCGCCTAGAACACCACAACAAAATGGTGTTGCAGAAAGGAGAAATCGAACACCACAACAAAATGGTGTTAGACATGGTTTATTCGATGATGAGTTACACTCAGTTACCTCAATCCTTCTAGGGGTATGCAGTACAGACAGCTGTATATATTTTGAACATGATTCCCTCAAAAGGTTTTTCAAAAACATCATATGAGTTATAGAGAGGACTTAAAGGTAGTTTGCATCACTTTAGAATTTGGGGATGCCCGACACACGTGTTAGTGCAAAATCCTAAGAAATTGGAGCGACATTTAAAATTATGCCTATTTGTAGGATACCCTAAAGAAACAAAAGGTGGATTTTTTTATGATCCTCAAGAAGATAAAGTATTTGTATCGAAAAATGCTACATTCTTAGAAGAAGATCATATTAAGAATCATCAATCTTGCAGTAAACTAGTATTAAATGAATTGTCCAGATAAACTACAAATTCAACAAGAGTTGTTGATCAAGTTGGTCCTTCAACAACAGTTGTTGCTCTATCACATCCTTTTCAAGAGTTGAGAATGCCTTGACATAGTGGGAGGATTGTACGACAACCTGATCGATACATGGGTTTAACGAAAATTCATGTCATCACACCTAATGATGGCTTAGCGGTTTCATTGACCTTTAAATAACCAATGGAAGATGTTGATAGGGAACAGTGGATAAAAGCCATGGACCTAGAAATGGAATCAATATACTTCAATTCTGTCTGGGAACTTGTAGATCAACCAGATGGGTTAAACCTATTGGTTGCAAATGGATCTACAAGAGAAAACGAGACCAAACTGGCAAGGTACAGACCTTTAAAGGCAGATTCATGGCAAAATATTTTACCCAAAGAGATGAGGTAAACTATGAAGAAACCCTCTCTCCTGTTGCCATGATTAAATCTATAAGAATACTTTTATCCGTTGTTGCATTTTATGACTATGAAATATGGAAAATGGATGTCAAGATAGCCTTTTTGAATGGTCTTCTTGATGAAAGTATTTACATGTCTCAACCAGAAGGGTTCATTGAACAGGTCAAAGAGTAAAAGGTTTACAAGCTTAAAAGATCCATTTATGGGTTAAAACAAGCATCTAGATCCTGGAATATAAGATTTGACACTGCGGTCAAATCTTATGGCTCTGAACAGAATGTTGATGAACCTTGTATTTACAAAAAGATAGTCAACAAAGCTGTGGCTTTCCTAGTTCTTTATGTTAATGATATCTTGCTCATTAGGAATGGGACAAGTTTTCTTGCTAATGTAAAAAAATGGCTAGCATCACAATTCCAAATAAAAGATTTAGAAAATGCACAGTACGTTCTTTGAATCTAAATTATTTGGAATCGCAAGAAAAGAACGCTAGCTCTATTTCAAGCATCTTATATTGACAAGATGTTGTCAAGGTATAACATTCAAAATTTCAAAAAGGGTACGCTACCTTTTAGACACGGAATTCATTTGTCTAAGTTACAACGTCCTAAGACACCTCAAGAACTGGAGGAAATGAAAAAAATTCCTTATGTATCAGCAGTCGGGAGCCTGATGTACGCTATATTGTGTACACATTCTGACATATGTTTTGCAGTTGGAATTGTCAGCAGGTTTCAATCCAGCCCTGGACAGAGTCATTGGACTGCTGTTAAGAATATCCTCAAGTATCTTCTGAGAACGTGGGACCGTATGCTCGTGTATGGGCCTAAGAATTTGATCCTTATGGGATACACTGATTCTGATTTTTAAACTGATGTAGATATTAGGAAATCTACTTCAGGATCAGTTTTCACTATTAATGGAAGAGCTATAGTATGGAGAAGCATCAAACAAAGTTGTATCACTGACTTCACGATGGAAGCTGAATATGTAGCTGCATGTTAAGCAGCTAAAGAAGCCATATGGCTACACAAGTTCCTGACAGATTTGGAAGTGATTCCCAATATGCATATGTTATCACTCTGTATTGTGATAACAGTGGAGCAGTTGCCAATTCATAAGAACCAAGTAGCCAAAAACATCGTAAACATATTGAGAGAAACATCTCATCAGAGAGATAGTACATCGAGGAGACATGATAGTCACGTAGATAGACTCTGAGGACAATCTTGTTAATCCATTTACGAAGGCCCTCTCGACTAAAGTGTTCAAGGGACACCTGGCCGGACTAGGACTACGAGCTTCATAATCTAAGGCAAGTGGGAGAATGTCAAGGGTATATTGATGCCCTAGCTTATTGTATTTTCTCTCTTAATCTCAACATTGTGTACATTATATATTTGTATATATTTTTAACTCACTGGAGTATTAGTCCAAGTGGAAGATTGTTGGAAATGTCCTAAAATTCACAATTCGTAAATATTGGAAACACATTCTATTTATCAATAAAAGTGTTATTGAGTTGTTAATTCAATAAAATGTTATTGATATTGCATTATGTTATAAAAATCCAATAAATGAAATCCATGGCTATAGTATGAATACTTTAACTTTATGTGGAGACATAAAAGTGGATCAAGTTTTAGTATATAACCAAAATGGTCTATAAGTATATGGATGAGATTGGGTACCTTGTCCTTGTGACATTATTGGATGCGGCTCACTTTGTATAGTAATACAAATGATGTGGTCCTAAAGTCATTTATGTAGAGATATGTGAGTGGGGGCATCCTATGCAAAGGATGTTTGCATAACACCCACCCACGAAATAGTCATTTTTTCTTTATAGCGACCGTTTACTGTTAAAAACTGACTATTTCAAATTCGATGACCTAGGATCACCGTGCACTTGCATCACCACCAGAGCGAAGCGGTACTCAATCTTTATCCCGAGCTAATTATGCGTGAGCGATGTAAGGTAATAAATTGGTTTATCACTGAGACATCATAGGTTAAATCCAAATATAAACGTTATATTTGGATAAACACCTAGACTTAGGATGTATTTATTAGCCAAAATATACCTAAGTAAACATTTACCAAAAACAAACAGAACACTTCAGTGGGAGATTAATAATAAATAAGATATATTATTTTTAGCTCTCACGTCCCTAAGAGTTCACACCGGGTGATTCATTCTCGAATTTGAGTCACCCTGGGAGTGACCTCCATTTGGAAAGTGTTTGCATGGATCAATATCAAGGTGAATAGGGGAAGTTGTTCATAGTAAGTGGGAGAAGGAAGTGTGTCAACACATCCTACGGTCTCCTCCATTATATTGGACCGTGAGAGTCCTATATTACGTCTGCTTGTCGTTTCTAGGTAGCATTAGTTAGTCGTCATTTTCAGCAACTATCCCCTCGGAGGGTTGTAACATGGGATGCGAGACAACTCCAACTCCAAAAATGGATAGGGTTTCTTAGGTTGATTCCCAACTTTGACTCTTCAATTCAGTAGCATTGTTGGGGTCGACCTCTGAGGTCTGAAAATGGAGGGTTACACTTACAAGAGTTATTAAGTATTAGTAAGTTCTTGACCAAAGACGGTAACTAAATAACTATAGGAATAAAGAGTTATCGTTGAGTTAGTATTTAATCAAGAATGTCTTGCTTCAGTGAATGTGTATTTGACTGCCCCTCGGTAGCATTTACTTCAACGTGTCAAATTCTTCTCACACACTCACTTCCGATAAGTTTTAACGGTTTTAAATATTCAACATGGAAATCAAATATAGACAAAATACTAGCAAATGATGATGTAAAGTTCATTTTAACATAGGAACGTCCTCTAACTCCCAGCTCATCGCATACCAAAAAGTTTGAGATGCTTATGACAGATGGATTGGAGTGAATCAAAAGGCTCAAGTCTATATATTAGCGAGCATATTCGATATACTAGCTAAGGAGTACCAGAGCATGGTTTCCGCTAAAGAAATCATGGATTCGATGAAAACATTATTTGGACAATCCGTCACGCATGATTCTCTCAGTAAAGTTTATAACTATGACATAAAAGATAGAACCTCTGTTGAAAGTAATAAACAGGAATGTCATAGATAAGGAAGTCAAGAAAGCACAACAAAGTAAATATTATTTACTCGTTACTGAAATTTGTTTAGTTGAAAATGATAAATTAACTTGGATATTAGATTCTGAAGTCGGTAATCATATTTGCACTTTCGCTCAGGAAACTAGTTCTTGGAGGCAACTTACAAAAGGCGAGACAACTTTCAAGGTTGGGACCGAGGAGGTTGTCTCAGCTAAACCAATGGGAGACATGAAGTTGTCTGTTGAAGATAGATTCATTTTGCTTGAAAATGTATTTTTTGTTCCTGCTATAAGGAGGAATTTAATATCTAACTCATGTTTGCTAGAACAAAAGTGTAAAGTTTCTTTTGAAGTTAATGAAGTGTTCATTATTTCAAAAGGAATTAAAATATGTTCTAAAAAGCTAGAAAATAGCTTATATGTGTTAAAACCAACTGAGGCAAAAACTATTTTGAATATAGAGATGTTTAAAATAGCTAAAACTCAAAATAAGAGGTGAAAAGTTTCTCCTAATGCCTATCTTTGGCACTTAGGACTTGGCCGCATAAATCTCAATAGGATTGGGAGATTGGTTAAAAGTGGACTCCTAAATCAGTTAGAAGGCAACTCTTTACCTCCGTGTGAATTTTGTCTTAAAAGTAAGATGACCAAAAGATCTTTTACGGGAAAAGATCTTAGAACCAAAAAACCCTTAGATCTCATGCACTCATACCTTTGTGGTATAATGAATGTCAAAGCACGTGGAGGGTATGAATATTTCATCAGTTTTATTGATGATTATTCTAGGAATGACTTTATTTACCTAATGCATCATAAGTTCGAAACCCTTTTAGTTCAAGAAGTATAAGGCAGAGGTTGAGAACCAATTAGGTAAAAAGATTAAAACACTTCGATTAGATCGAGGTGGGGGAGTATATGAACTTAAAATTCCAGAACTATTTGATAGAACACAGAATTCAGTCTCAACTCACAGCATCCCGTACACCTCAACAGAATGGTGTAGCAGAAAGGAGAAATAGAACCTTGTTGAACAGGGTTCATTCAATGATGAGTTATGCTCAGTTGCCTAATTCATTTTGGGGACATGAAGTAGAGACTGTTGTTTACATTTTGAACATGGTTCCCTCGAAAAGTGTTTCTGATACACCATACAAGTTATGGAAAGGTCATAAAGGTAGTTTACATCACTTCAGGATTTGAGGATGCTCGACATATGTGCTGCTCAAAACCCAAAGAAGTTGAAACGTCATTCGAAAGTACGCCTATTTGTAAGATACCCCAAAGAAACAAAATATGGTCTATTTTATAATCCTCAAGATGACAAAGTATTTATATCGACAAATGTTACAATATTAGAGGAGGACCACATAAAAAATCATCAACCTCGCAGTAAGTTAGTATTTAGTGAAATGACCAAAGAAACTACAGATAGATCAACAAAGGTTATTGATCAGGCTGGTTCTTCAACAAGATTTGTTAATGAAACTGGTCCATCACATTCTTGAACAAGAGTGCCTCGATGTAATGGGAGAGTTGTTCAACAGTATGACATAGGTTTGACAGAAACTCAGATCGTCATACCCGATGATGGCTTGGAGGATCCATTGACCTTTAATAGGCAATGGAAGATGTGGATCGAGACTAGTGGATAAAAGCCATTGACCTCGAAATGAAGTTTATGTACTTCAAGTTAGTATGAGAACTTATAGATCAACCAGATAAGGTAAAACCTATTAGGTGCAAATGGATCTACAAGAGAAAACGAGACCAAGCTGGTAAGGTACAAACCTACAAAGCTAGACTCGTGGCAAAAGGGTTTACTTAAAGAGAGGGGTGGACTATGAAGAAACCTTCTCTCTGGTTGCTATGATTAATTATATTAGAATACTCTTATCCTTGCTGTCTTTTATGATTATGAGATATGGAAAATGGATGTCAAGGTAGCCTTTCTGAATGACTATCTTGAAGAGAGTATCTATGCATTTCAACCAGAGGGGTTTATTGAACAAGGTAAAGAACAAAAGATTTGTGAACTTAAAAGATCTATTTATAGGTTGAAACAAGCATCTCGATCCTAGAATATAATATTTGATAATGCGATCAAATCTTATGGCTTTGAACAGATGGTTGACGAAACTTGTGTTTACAAAAATATTGTCAACAAGACTGTAGCCTTTCTAGTATTATATGTTGATGATATTCTAATCATTGAGAGTTAGGTAGAACACCTGGCTGACGTTAATAATGAAGGAACTCTAAAACTAGAGGACCTATGAACGGAAGCGGATCGTTCCAAACTCCATTGTGAAATAACATAAACATTTACAATCATACAGAAATGATTGTGCATTAAAGATAAATTACAACATGCTTCTTATAAAAAAAAAAAGAAAGGATATAGTCACAATACCTTTGAAGAACTTTTTCTTCACGTATTTCCCTCGATCAAACTTGAACACCACGAGCAACTGGAATGTCCTCGAACACCAACGAGTAAAACTCGATCCTCGAATAGAACTAGACACCACCACAAGATTACCTTGGTATTCTCGGTGTGAGAATCCAGGAGTTGTGACACAACCACAAGAATACTATTATATAGTAAACTCGATAGTCAATTGTGTAGTCACTCGATAGTAATCTGATTATTTGTGTTGTCCTGGAATGAATAGAAAAACCATTTTTCTTCTTTATCCCACTTAGCCATAAAATCGTCTAACCACCCATTAAGTGTGGTTATTGGAGAAAAAGAAACTTAATTATCTCATAATTAATAAACTATAAATAAATACAATAACTAACTTATCATATTATATTTATAACCTAAAGTTTTAATATTGCATCATATGCAACATATAAACCATAGTTCTTTTTCTCTTTTTATGGCATTTAATATAAATCATATTTATATTAATTCCTCCAATCAAATAATAATGTATCAAATACATCATATCAATTATATCACATATAATTTAATTAATTTAATTATATCATATATAATCAAATTCCCTCTTGTTAATTTGAACATTTCAAACTAACCCAAAAACTGATTCTCAACTTGAATCCATTGAGCTACCAAGGGACCTTATGAACCTATAGCTTGAAGCTCCAACGATACATGAATAATTGACTAAACTCTTTAATCACGATATTCACCATCCATTAACTATCGGGCACTGATGAGAGAATTTGTGAATGTAATTATGCGATGCATGTCTTAAGCTATGCGTTTTTACTCATGTGTCGGTGGTCATGCGTTGGAATGGAATGTATGTGTTGATCTCATATGCAATGACCATGCGTTCCTGTCACAAGTTTTCTTGCACCCTCACCAAGTATAATGAGAACGCAAGTTTCTCGGGTGATCCGAGATCGAACTCAAGGACTTGTAGCTAAATGGTATGCGTTGATGTGTTTTCGGCGAATAAAATAAAATAATGATGAAGGTGATAAGCTAAGCACTACTC
Organism: Benincasa hispida; assembly: GCF_027475165.1. Lineage (NCBI taxonomy): Eukaryota > Viridiplantae > Streptophyta > Magnoliopsida > Cucurbitales > Cucurbitaceae > Benincasa > Benincasa hispida. The sequence continues at coordinate 32,787,318 of NC_143483.1, forward strand.
CTACTCCTAACTAACAGATTAAGCGGTACGAGTATGACTGAGAGGTAGAGACACAACAACTATTGACGTGTAGTAAAATGCATGGAAAAATAGATGAAAAGGCGATGATGTCTTCACTGCAACACTAAGCTTGACCGCAAGGGCAACCCCAGCCAACAGAAGCTATGCGATCATGCTATACACACTTGACGTAGACGTATGCGATGTATATGCGATAGTGTCAAGAAGCCTATTTTTAAGCTCTATATGACTGCATACCACCATAACCTACTTAAAGGGTGCATACGTTGTGTAGTAGCAAACAGAGTTTATCTCTAAGTTCCCCATTCTTGTTTATGCGATCCAATCCGCTCTCTCGAGTCTTAGATTTGGTTTTTAGACTACTCTCCCAAGTATGCCTAAATGATGAATGATACGCTCATATGACAAGATAATCGCATAAACTTGGCTGACGTAAGATTATTCCTATCTCTAGTGAACACTTGCCTACATTGCTTAATGCGACCAACCACTTACCCTCTCGAGTAGTTAGTTGCTGCTGATTCTACTCATAGACAAGCATTACGTCCACTTATAGACAAGCGCTACACCTTCACACTAAGCAAATAAGATTTTGTCATAACACTCGCGCAATGCACACCTCTCGATGGTTTGCTACATGCTTCATATCTCTATGTCGCATGATTAAGTATGCGATACTCTAGCAATCTCACTTAGTTATGCAATGAAAGTAAAAGATGCTAAGTAAATGAGATGGAGATGGAATCGAAGGAAAATATAGAAATGCATTGATCATAAAATGTATTAATTCCTTAAGCCAAAATGTAATACAATACAAAAGAAATAAGAGAAATGAAGGGCCAGCTGGAAGCAATGTCTTGCTTCCAACAGATGTGTGTCAAGGCTGCCGGTGGTGCCATGGATGGGCGGTGGAGTAGACTCTCTCGAGCTCTAACTTCGGCGAAGGCTCCGATCGTCACTCTTAATGATTGAAGGGGATGAAGAACTCTCAAGCTATCTTCTCACGCTTTAATCTGGATCACAAGGATCCATCCTAACGCAGAGACCCTCAAACGAAAAAACTTGGATGATCTGAAATTCTGCTCAACGGCTTCTATTTATGGAGCTTAATCGCCGATAGCATTAATGGACCTGCTCTGAATTTGACACTCATGGCGCGATGGTTCTTTTCTGAATCTCTGCTGCTAACGACGTGGTAGGTGAAATGTCAACATCACCTTTTGATAATCCCAATGTATGCGTTCATGCTTTCATTCTATCAACCTTGTGTTCATCCCTCTATTATGGTTATCATTATGTAGCCGCAATCTCTCTACGATGACCTCATTTGCTTGACAGCCATAACTTCTATGCGATGGACGCATGCGGTTGAGGGCCGCAACATCCATGCAATGGACACATGCGGTTGGTGGACGCAACATCCATGTGCCGAGCGTATGCGATCGCGCATGCGATCATCACCTGGATCTCGTGTATGCTATCGATTTCTGTAGTTGCTATAAAAACAAACAATTGAACGCATAACAATGCATAATAGTGGGTTAGCCGAGATTCTTAATGTCGATCGATGCAAACTCGTTTTCTCATGAATTCTTAACATAATCGCCGTATATTTTACTTAACAACCCTCATAATTCTAAATAAAAGGCCTATAATGACGTACATTTCTGCTCAGTCATCAGGCAAACAACTTTACCATTGTGTCAAATCTAATGTTTCATGATCGAGACGCTTGTTTTCAGCCCATAAATGGACCTATTAAGCTGGATAATTTTTTTCTTTTGATGTGGAACTATGAACCCCTCTGGTTGAGTCATATAGATGGTCTCCTCAAGATTACCATTAAGAAAGGCAGTCTTGACGTCCATTTTCCATATCTCATAATTATAAAATGTGGCTATGGACAGGAGAATCTTAATAAACTTGAGCACAACAACAGGTGAGAAAGTTTCCTCATAGTCAACTCCCTTAGCCTAGGTATAACACTTTGCCACGAGACAAGCCTTAAAGGTTTTCACCTTTCCTTCTACACCTTTCTTTCACTTATAAATCCACTTACACCCAATAGATCTTACCCCATCAGGAGGATCAACAAGCTCCCAGACGTTATTGAAGTATATAGGCTCCATTTCCTGGTTCACGGCTTTAACCTATTGATTCGTTATTTTATTGAATGGAAATATGGATGATATACGTAGATGGATTGCATTGTGCACTCAAGTTTCCCCAGCGGAATTCAAGTATAAATTTCTCTGAGTTTCCTGGTAAGTCCAGGTTCGAACACAGGGACTTATGAAAATAGTTGCGTTGGTAATGTTTATAAAAACTTTGTGGTAACCAAATGAATAAATAAAGTGTTGGGTGTGTTGTTGCGTTGATGAAAAAGAAGTAAATAAAGGCAACGGATTTGAGAAAGATAGTTGTGTTGATAGATGCAATGAGTATGCGATGAACGGGTTGAGAAGATCTTTAACTAGCATTACTCGGGAATGCGTCAAACTTTGCGATCATGCTACAACCATGCACAGCAAGTCATTTCCCAATGTAAATGCGATGCTCCCTAGTCTAGGACGCATGTGTTGAATGCAAAATATCCATAGAGCTTATCCCTAAGTCTCTACTCTTGTCCTATGCGTTGATGCAAAATGCATGAAAGCAAGGTGACCGCATACAATCATATTTTATCGCTAAGATGCATGCGATGCGTTAATAACAAACAGTGCTCATTTCTAAGCGCCCATCTTTCGTTTATGCGTTCTAATCTGGTTCTTCCAAACCTAGATTCTAACCTGACCTTCCCAAGTCTAGATCTTGTCTTTAGGCTACCCTCTCGAGTATCTTTAATAGACGAATGAAGCATACATAAATAAGTTAATCGCAAAGAATGAAGATTCCCTCGTCATGCTAGCTAACTGCTTCTCAACCCATTCAACTAATTTAGCTACTCATGCTTGAATAACAGAGAGTGAACAGATATAGAGAAAGAAATTCCGTTCTTATAACTGAGTTGAGTACAAAATGACAATGGAAAGTGAAGGTAGAGAGCCTGGTAGCAATTCCTTGTTGATCGAGGCTTTTTACACTAAATCTCTATTCTGATCTACAAATTTTTTCGCTTCCGCAGGCGTTGGCCCTCTCTATCTTGGAGCTTTCAGTGCTTTTCCAAGCTTATTGGAACAATCTACCGGCACACCTTCTTCCTCACGTCCGCCTTAAAATGAAATAAAACTATGGACAGAGGCGTGAACTTGTAAAGTGATGAAGTAATTGACTGCTTAACCTCTTCTCTGAAGAATACACTTGGTATTTATAGAGCTTCCATGGTGAAAGGCGGTTTCTCTCTCCTGGATGTACAGATGGGATAGCTTTAATTCCCACTTGACGCACCGAATAATTATCATCGATAAAGCTGAATGTACTTCATGACCGTTATCGGCTATCAACTTAATTTAGATCCAACTGTCATCAGCTTTCTATCCCATCGCTCTTAATTATCCTTTCACCCGGATGTGCCCACCATGTTTCACTGACCAAGTTGCGGTGATTCTTCTTGAGAGAATGTTTGCGAGCACGATCAACGCAAAGTCTTGCGATGAAGTTGCACTCTACCAGTGAATTCCTATGATCGCCATCTTTGCATTGCGTTAACGCATATTCTGCACGAAAATATAAAGATCAACTGTTCTAATGCGTTGGATGCATGCGACCACAATATTATAGATTTTATGCTTAATGGACGCAACTTAACATATTTCATCAACGTAATCCAACATTGTTCAAGAACTTAGCACTATGATAACGTGCATTTCTGCCCGTTATCACACCCCTAAATTTAAACAATGTTTATCCTCAAGCATAAGCTAAAGATTCCTTTAGCAAGTTAACCGCAAAGTTCTTTTCCTAGATTTCTCAAGAATACTTCGTTCAAATCCTATATACTAGAATTTCCTTTAGTCTTATTCAAGTCTCTTCCTAAAATATTTCTAAGACTTAGGAATTGCAAGCTTAACTTTCAAAAGAACTTTACTAAATTCCGGAACATCGCATAATTTATTTCAAAAAGAAAATTTTCCTCCAAGGTGTCAAATGATTTATCCTTGCATAAAAATTTTCTTTATTGCTATATTTTTTTTCTCTGACATTACGCTGATCCGAGTGCCTTGCCTTCGTTTTGGCTTGCCTCCACAGGTTTCATGCGGACATTCAACTGCGAGCAATGCACTCTTTCTCAGACTAAACGCATACCGATTTGGCATTGAAGTTGCGGTCATTGATTTATGCATTGATCCTGGTGACTTACTTTCCTTTTGGCTTGCCCCCACATGTGTCATGCGGACATCCAACTATGGGTAAGTTCCTTTAACAACTTAACTCTTAACAACATGGGTTTTCCATTGCATTGACAGTGGAGTTGTTATTCTCAAAAAAATATTTTTTCCTTTTTTTTAATTATTTTTTTCGCAAGGTCGAAAATAAATACCTCACCCCCAAATTTAAAATATGGCAATGTCCTTATTGCCAAAAGAAATTAAAATAAGTCATGCGATGGTCATAGAATGCGTTGTAAAGAAGAATGCGTTGTAAAGAAGGTTTGAAAGAAAGCTAGCAAACCCCTAACTTCGAGAAATATTTCATGAGGTGACTATCTTAAGATTAAGTTGACTCTTATATATACGAAAGACATAGAAGCATATTTTTCATCATTGAAATTATACTTGGGAAAGAAACAACATGCGGTAAACTACTAAATTTATCTACTCGACAAATGATTCTGGTAATCAGAGAGGATGCGGTGATAAAACTTAAAATACAATGTGATAGCGCAAAATTTGAAATAAGGATAAGGAAGAGTACACCCCCAAATTTTGTGTTGTCGTCCGCATTGGATTACAGTGATGGAATGAGATCATTTTCTTCTTCGCAATCCTGTGCCTTAATCCTTGTAAATAGACAAAGAGAGGGTCAAATGATTTGAAAACAAAACAACATGTTTTTTTTTTTTTTTAGAGAAAGAAAAATAAGTGAAATACAGATAATAGTAAAGTGATGAAGAGTTAAATGTTCAAGAGTTGAGTAAGGGATAGTCCGGGTATTTCAACATTCTGGAGACTGTTTCTGGCTGGAAATCTCCTCCGCAATATGCCTTTATCCATTATCCATTAACTTTAAATGTTCGATTGCCATCCTCGATGATCAATTCCACTGCACCTTGTGGAAATATTGCTTTGATGATGAAGGGACCGGATCAGCGCGATTTTAATTATCCCGGGAAGAGTCGCAATCTTGAATTGAAGAGTAAGACCTTTTACCCGACTTGGAGGTTTCTAGCACATATGCGTTTATCATGCCAACGCTTGGTGCGCTCTTTATAAATCTTTGCATTATCATGTGCGTTGACCCTTCATTCTTCTAGTTCGACCAGCTGCAGTTTTCGCGCTTCCCCTACTTTCTTCAAATCAAAATTCAGTTTCTTGACCGCCTACAATGCTTTATACTCCAGCTCCAAAGGCAAATGACACGCCTTGCCAAATACCAACGCATAGGGGGACATACCTATTGGTGTTTTAAATGTTGTCTGGTATGCCCACTATGCATCATCAAGCTTCATCGCCCAATCTTTCCGCATAGGTTTTACCACCTTCTCAAGTATCAACTTAATTTCTCTATTGGACACTTCAGCCTGACCATTCGTTTGCGATGGTATACGGTGGCCATTTTGTGTAGGATATTGTATTTGCACAGCAACTCCTTTATATTGTGATTGACAAAGTGTGATCCTTCATCACTTATGATGGCACGGGGAGTGCCAAAACGAGTGAAAATATTTTTTTTGAGGAACTGGGAGACTACCGGGACATCACTTGCGGCGCATGGAATTGCCTCTACCCACTTGAAAACGTAATCAACAGCCAATAAGATATAATGCTTGCCATGCGAAGGAGGGAATGGTCCCATGAAATCAATCCCCCAGACGTCAAATAATTCCAGGTCCAAGATAGTGTTCATTGACATTGCGTTCTTACATGAAATGTTGCTGGTGTATTGATACCAATCACATTTCATTGCGTAGTCAGCAACATCCTTAAATAATGAAGGCCAAAAGAATCCACTTTGCAAAACTTTGGCTGTAGTGCGTTGCCCTCCAAAGTGCCCTCCATATGGTGAATCGTGGCACTGTGACAATATATGTTTTTAGGCAGCATTTGGTATGCATAGTCGAATGATTTGGTCTGTACCTCCTTTATACAGATTCGGCTCATCCCAATAATAATGTTTGCATTCATGCTTGAGCTTCTTCTGTTGATGGTAGGTGTAATCTCTAGGAAATTGTTCACAGACCAAATAATTAACGATGTTCGCATACCAGGGCAATTCTTCTATGTGGAACAACTGCTCATCCGGGAACACAGCACTCACCTCAGATTCATTGCGGTCAACCTCGGGATTTTCCAATATGGACAAGTGATCCCCAACTTGATTCTCTGTTCCCTTCTGATCAATTATCTCGATATCAAATTCTTGAAGGAGGAGAACCCATCTGATCAACCATGACTTTGCATCTTTTTTTATCATTAAATATTTGATTGTCGAGTGATCAGTGTGAATAAGTACCTTTGTTCCCAACAGATATGCCCTGAATTTCTCTAACGCAAAAATCACAGTCAGGAGTTCTTTCTCAATGGTGGTATAATTTTTTTGAGCAGGGTTTAGAGTTTTACTCGCATATGCGATGGGGTACAAAATAATTTTCTTCTTTTGCGCTAATGCAGCCCCCATCCCATACCCGTTTGCATCGCACATGTTTCAAATGGCGTTATCCAATCTGACGCAATTAGTATGGGCACGGTAATCAGCCCATCTTTTAATACTCTGAATTCATTGAGGCAATTATTGTCAAACTCAAATTTCATGTCCGCCTCTAACAACACACTGAGTGGTCGTGCAATCTTAGAAAAGTCTTTGACGAATCGTCTATAGAATCCAACATGCCCCAAGAAGCTTCGTATAGCCTTCATGCTGGTTAGAGGTGGGAGTTTTTCAATTGCTTCGATCTTTGCTTTGTCCATCTCCAACCCTCCCGGGAGACTTTGTGTCCCAACACTATACCCTCTTTCACTATGAAGTGACATTTTTCCCGGTTGAGCACTAGGTTCGTCTCTTCACATCTCTTCAGAATTTTCTCCAAATTGGCTAGGCAGACTTTATAAGTGTTTCCATATTCGGTGAAGTCATCCATAAATATTCCACTGAGTGATCGAGAAAGTCTGAAAAGATCGCCATCATACACCTTTGAAACGTGTTCGGGGTATTGCAGAGGCAAAATGGCATGCGGCGAAAAGCGAATGTCCCATATGGGTAGGTGAATGTGATCTTGTCTTGATCTTCAGGAGCTATCATGATTTCATTATATCAGGCATACCCATCCAAGAAGCAATAAAAATCATTCCCTGCTAGTCTGTCCAACATTTGATCAATGAATGGCAGAGGGAAATGATCTTTCTTTGTGGCCGCATTCAATTTGCGGTAATCCATATATATGCGCCATCCAGTGATGGTTCTTTGTGGTATTAATTCATTGTTCTCATTTGGGACTACCGTCATTCCGCCTTTCTTCGGCACACATTGCACGGGGTTGACCCACGTGTTATCAGCTATTGGATAGATAATGCCCGCATCTAGCCATTTGATAATCTCCTTCTTGACGACCTCCTTCATCATAGAGTTAAGTCTGCGTTGATGTTCAATAGTTGCTTTGTGGTCGTCCTCAAGATGAATGTGGTGCATGCAGTACACGGGGCTAATTCCTCTAATGTCAGCGAGCGTCTAGCCAATTGCTCGCACATGTTTCTTGAGAATGCTCATCAACGCATTCTCTTGATCTGCGTTGAGCGCAGAGGAAATTATCACTGGCAGCTTCTCGTTTTGCCCCAAAAATGCGTATTTCAAATGGGTTGGTAGGGTCTTTAGTTCAAGTGTTGGTGGTTCAACGAGGGATGGTTGCGTTGTTTTTCTTTCTTCTTTTGTCTCTTCTTCTTGTGTTGCTATTATTTATTCTTCTTTGTTTGTTTTTGCTACGATTGCATTGCATGCAGCTATGGATGTGTTGGCATCCTCTTCTTCACACTCTTCATCAGACTTTTCTTCTTCAATCAAATTCAGGTCATCGTCAGAATCTTGTAGATCTTCCTCATCCGGGAATTTCATGGCATGAATTATATTATATTTGAGCTTCTGTCTGTTTATGCTCAAAGTGATTTCTCCCTTGTGCACATCAATTTGAGCACGACTCGTTGATAGGAAAGGTCGCCCTAAAATGATGGGCACATCTTTTTCGGCCTCATAGTCTAGAATGATGAAGTTAGCTGGGAAAATAAATTTATCAATCGTGATCAGCACATCCTTTACCATACATCTGGATGAACCAGAGATCTGTCAACCAATTAGAGAGTCATTGATGTGGGCACAAGTTGTCCCACATTTAATTATCTAAAGATTGACAGCGACATCAAATTTATGTTGGCCTCTAAGTCACACAGAGCTTGCCCAATATAGAGTCCTTCTATGGAGCAAGGAATAGTGAAGCTCCCAAGATCACTCATCTTCGGTGGGATAATGGATTTGGAACTTTGTGTTGCAAATTTTTCAGTGCCTCTCTTCTTAGTTACCATGTCCTTCAGAAACTTCACATAGGCAGGCATTTCCTCAATCACTTTATTGAAACGAATGTTAACATGTAATTTCTTTAACATAGATAAGAAGCGTTGGTACTGTACCTCTTCGTTTCTCTTCTTTCTTAGCCTCTGAGGGAAAGGTGGTAACTGAACTTTCACGGTTCCTGTTTTATTTGACTTTGAGGTTGACGCAACCTCAGGTTCCACTGCTTCAGTTTCTCTTTCTTCCTCTTGTGTTACCGCAATCTCAGGCTCAGTTGCGATGGATGTTGTTCTACTCTGATCCTTCTTTTCTCCCTCCACAATCTTTCCACTGCACAATGTCACAACCTGACATTGCTCCTTACCTGATCCCCCTGGGTTGCGTGGAAGCTCGGTTCAACTTGGCAATGCCCCTTGCAGTCGACTCTTCAGCTCATTCGCAATCTGGCCCATTTGCAATTCGAGGTTGCAGATGGACGTAGCCTGAATTTGAAGCACTGTCTCGTTTTTCTCTATATATTGCTTCAATAGGCTCTCTAGAGAAGAAGATTCTGTTGGTTTTTGTGAGCTACTTGCTTGGTTGCTTTGTTGACCGTTGTTGCATTAGAAGAATCTTGGTGGCCCTTCTTTTTGTGCCACAGATTGAAAATTTTGTTGTTGATTCTTCTAGGTAAAATTGGGATGGTTTCTCCACCCGGGGTTGTAAGTGTTTGCAAAGGGATTATTATTTACAAAATATACAGACTGTGGATTTTGCGGGCAATCTTCCATCGCATGACCATCACCGCAAGTCGCACACCTTGCGGTGTTTTGACTTATTGCGTTAATTTACCCTCCTTGCGATGTTGGGCTGCTGATCGCCATCCTTGAATCAAATTCATCATTGCGGGCATTTGGTTTGTTATTTACGTCGGAATCTTTGAGTCTCAATCTCTGGTCGCTTTCCCTCTAGTCTTCATGGTTCTTGGAGATGCGGTTCAGGATATTCTTCACCTCATCGTAAGTTTTGTCAAGCAGACCACCAGCGGCTGCCGTATTGGCAGCGGTCTGCGAAGCAGGATTCAAACCTTGATAGAAAATTTTCATTTTAAGGCAGTCTGGTAGCCCATTATACGGACAATCCAAGACCAACCTTTTAAACCTCGCCCAAGCATCGTTGAGCGATTCATCCATATCTTGTTCAAAATTTGTAATAAGCTTTCTTCGTCTTGCATTCTCGGTAGGTGGAAAATACTTTTTCATGAATTTCTCCACTACCTGCTCCCGAGAAGTAATCTCTCCTGGTTCGAGCGAATAAGCCCATTTCCTAGCCTGATCACAAAGAGAAAATGGGAACAACGTTAGTCGAACTTCTTTAGCAGAGATGTTCGGGAACACAAAAGTATTGCAGATTTCAATAAAACTTCGGAGGTGGGCATGCGGGTCCTCGCCATGCCTTCCTCCGAATTGAATTGCAGTCTCGATCATCTACCGCATCACCAGTTTCTTCTCGAATCTACTTCCATCAAGGGCAGGCCTCATGATTCCTGGAGAGAAATCATAGAGGTTTGGCGATGCATAGTCCCTAATAGGCCTATTACGATCGTTTGCCAACAGAATCGGATTCGCCATGACATTTTTATCATTTGGTGCTCCACCTCCAGGCTGCTCTGCCATCTCTTCTTTATCGGATTGTGGTTGCTATTGGCGGTCTCTTAGTCTCCTTTGAAATGTTCTCTCAATCCCCGGGTCGTAGTTTGCCAAAGATTGGGAGTTCTGCAAAGAAATCACAACAATTACCGTTAACAACTATTTTGCCGAAGTCCCCGGCAACAGGGCCAAAAACTTGATGCGTTATTTTATTGAATGAAAATATGGATGATGTGTGTTGATGGATTGCGTTGTGCACTCAAGTTTCTCCAGCGGAATTTAAGTCCACGGTTGAACATAGGGACTTGTGAAAATAGTTTCGTTGGTAATGTTTATGAAAACTTTGTGGTAACCAAGTGTATAAATAAAGTGTTGGGTGTGTTGTTGCGTTGATGAAAAAAAAAAGTAAATAAAGGCAACGGATTTGAGAAAGATAGTTGTGTTGATAGATGCAATGAGTATGCGATGAACGGGTTGAGAAGATCTTTAACTAGCGTTACTCGGAATGCGTCAAACTTTGGGATCATGCTACAACCATGCACAACAAGTCATTTCCCAATGTAAATGTGATGCTCCCTAGTCTAGGACGCATGTGTTGAATGAAAAATATCCATAGAGCTTATCCCTAAGTCTCTACTCTTGTCCTATGCATTGATGCAAAGTGCATGAAAGAAGGGTGACCGCATACAATCATATCTTATCGCTAAGATACATGCGATGCATTAATAACAAATAGTGCTCATTCCTAAACGCCCATCTCCCGATTATGCGTTCTAATCTGGTTCTTCCAAACCTAGATTCTAACTTGACCTTCCTAAGTCTAGATCCTGTCTTTAGGCTACCCTCCCGAGTATCTCTAATAGACGAATGAAGCATACATAAATAAGTTAATCGCAAAGAATGAAGATTCCCTCGTTATGCTAGCTAACTGCTTCTCAACCCATTCAACTAATTTAGCTACTCATGCTTGAATAACAGAGAGTGAATAGATATAGAGAAAGAAATTCCATTCTTATAACTGAGTTGAGTACAAAATGACAATGGAAAGTAAAGGTAGAGAGCCTGGTAGCAATTCCTTGCTGACCGAGGCTTTTTACACTAAATCTCTATTCTGATCTATAAATTTTTCCGCTTCCACAGGCGTCGCCCTCTCTGTCTTAGAGCTTCTAGTGCTTTCCCAAGCTTACCGGAACGATCTACCGACACACCTTCTTCCTTGCGTCCGCCTTAAAATGAAAGAAAACTATGGACAGAGGTGTGAACTTGTAAAGTGATGAAGTAATTGACTGCTTAACCCCTTCTCTGAAGAATACACTTGGTATTTATAGAGCTTTCATGGTGAAAGGCGGCTTCTCTCTCCTAGATGTACACATGGGGTAGCTTTAATTCCCGTTTGACGCACCGAATAATTATCATCAATAAAGCTGAATGTACTTCATGACCATTATCGGCTATCAACTTAATTTGGATCCAACTGTCATCAGCTTTCTGTCCCATCGCTCTTAATTATCCTTTCACCCGGATGTGCCCACCATGTTTCGCTGACCAAGTTGCGGTGATTCTTCTTGAGAGAATGTTTGCAAGCACGATCAATGCAAAATCTTGCGGTGAAGTTGCACTCTACCAGTGAATTCCTATGATCGCCATCTTTGCATTGCGTTAATGCATATTCTGTACGAAAATATAAAGATCAATTGTTCTAATGCGTTGGACATATGCGACCGCAATATTATAGATTTTATGCTTAATGGACGCAATTTAACATATTTCATCGACACAATCCAACATTGTTCAAGAACTTAGCACTTTGATAACGTGCATTTCTACCTGTTATCACCCATTCATCTTTTCCAACATCCTCCATTACTTTCTTAAAAGACAACGGATCCTCGACCCCATCATAGGAAATGATGTTTTGTGCTTCAGTCAAACCCATGTAGCGATCTGATGGGTATATAACCCTTTCACTATGTTGAGGCAGTCTCAACTTTTGACCTGGTTGACTAGATGTTCCGACCTCAACAACTCTTTTTGAACCCTCAGCAGTCTCAATCTCACTTGAAATCTCACGTAAAACGAGCTTACTTCGATGCTTATGATCCCTCATGTGGTCTTCTTCCAAGAAGATAGCATTTTATAGAAACAAACACTTTGTTCTCACTCGAATCATAGAAGTATCCACCGCTCATTTCCTTTGGGTAGCCTAAAAAGAGGAAAACCTTCAAACGTGGTTCCAACTTCTTTGGGTTAGTCACTAGCAGATGTCTCGGACAACCCCAAATCCTGAAGTGGCATAAACAACCTTTATGATCTCGTCACAACTCAAAAGGTGTTTCAGAAACACTTTTCGAGGGAACGTTGGTCAAGATATAGCATGCATCCTCCACTGCAAAACCCCAAAACGAGTCTGGAAGATGAGCATAACTCATCATAGACCGAACCATGTCCAACAAGGTTCTATTTCTCCTTTTTGATACACCATTCTGCTGAGGTATACCTGGGGCCGAGAGTTGGGATGCAATCCCATGTTCTATTATATAGTTTGGGAATTGGAGGTTCATATACTCTCCACCACGATCAGATCGTAGTGTTTTTATCTTCTTACTTAACAAGTTTTCAACATCAACCTTATACTCCTTGAACTTGTCAAGGGCTTCAGACTTACGTTGTATTAGGTAGAGATACCCGAATCTTGAATAATCATCTATGAAAGAGATCAAATATTCATACCCACCCCGAGCTCTAACATTCATAGGGCCACAAAGGTATGAATGTACAAGCACCAAGGCTTACTTGGCTCTGTTACCTTTTCCAGTAAAAGGTCGTTTGGTCATCTTGCCTTCGAGGCATGATATTGGCAAGGAGTTTTCTTCTAAACTCTTTAGAAGTCCACTTTTCAGCAACTTTTCAATCCTACTGAGGTTGATTTGACCTAAACTTAGATGCCAAAGATGGGTATTTTCATTAGGAGAAACCTTTGATCTTTTAGCTGTTATTGCCGTACTGAACATTTCAGTGTTAAACAAGGCTGTAATGACTAACGACCTTAGTACATAAGTTTCTTTCCATTGAACCATAACCAATCTCCATTCCATTCTTGAAAATAAATACATTATTCTCAGAAAAAGAGACGGTATACCCTTGTTCAATGAGACAAGAAACCGAGATTAAGTTCCTCTCAATATGAGAAACTACGAAAACATTATCCAGTAACAGATAACGTTTCTTGTCAACAAATAAGTTTAGCTTGCTTACATCAACAGCTGAAACAACCTCACCAGTACCGCTCTAAGAGTCATCTCTCCCTATGGCAACGTTTGCTAGGAGCTGAATCCTTGGTAAGAGGAACTAACATGGTTGGTAGTACCCGCATCAAGAATCCAGGCAGAATCATCATTCTCTACCAAACATGTCTCTAAGACCAATAAATTAGGTTTACTGTCTTTCCTTCTCTTTTGGAGAGTAGTGGGATCAGTGTCAGAACAACTGACACTACTGGTTTTGTCATCTGATGCGTTATTTTATGCGATGAAATAATGGAAGGATTACGGTGATGGAAAATGTGTTATGCAACAAGTTTTCTCAGCAGGACCCAAGTATAAATTCTACTGAGTTTCCTGGTAAGTCCAGGGTCGAACACAGAGACTAAGGAAAATAATATGCGGTAGTAATTTTTAGATCACTTTGCAATAATAAATAAATTAAGAGTTTGGTTGGTTTGTTGTTTGAAATATAAAAATTATGCGGCGGATTTGAAAAAAGAATGATTATGCGAAAAATACACTAAGTATGCGGAGGAACGGGTTAAGAAGGTCTTTGGCTAGCGTTTTCCGAGAATGCGTTCAAACTATGCGATCATGCTACAATCATGCGACAACAAATCATTTTCCAATGCAGATGCGGTAGCTCCTAATTCTAGGACGCATGCGATGAATGTGATAATGTCTAAAGAGCTTATTCCTAAGTCTCTACTTCTTACCTTTGCGATGATGCAAGATGCACACAAGGACAAGGTAACCGTATACAATCATAACCTATCTCTAGGATGCATTCGATGCGTTAATAGCAAACAGCACTTATTCCTAAACTCCTATCTCTTGATTATGCGTTTCTAATATGTCTCTCCCGAATCTAGATTCTAACCTGACTTTTCCAAGCCTAGGTTCTATCCTTAGACTACCCTCCCGAGTATCTCTAATGGATGAATGATGCACACATAATACAAGATAATTGCATAGAATGAAGATCCCCATTTATGCTAGCTAAGTGCTTCTCAACCCATTCAAAAGATTTAGCTACTCGTGCGTAATGTACAGAGAGTGAACAGATATAAAGATGTAAATTCCATTTCTATAAATCAGTTTAGGGTACAAAATGACAATGGAAGATAAGGATAGAGAGCCTGAAAGAAGTTCCTTGCTTTCCAAGGCTTTTACACTGTTAACTCTATTTTGTTCAAAAGATGTTCCTGCTTCCGCATGAGTTGGCCCTCTCTCTGATCTCGACGCTTCCGACACTCTTCCAAGTTCACCAGAACGTTCTCTCGGTAAAATCTCACTTCCCTCGCTTTCGCCTTCTATGTAAAAGAAAAACTATGAACAAGGCTACTTCTATCTATATGGAAAATTATCTAACTGTCGAACTCCTTCACTAAAGGTGGCCTCCGGTATTTATAGAGCTTCGGGGTGAAAGGCTTCTTCTATCTTATGATTACACTGATGGGATGGCATTAATTCTCTGTCTGATGCGCCGAATGTTTGTCATCAAAAATTTGAGTGTACTTACTATAGTATATCGTTAACGGCTTGTCAACTTAATTCGAAATCGAAAGTCATCAGCTTTCTGTCCCTTCGTGATTTATTACGCTTTTCACCTAGATGCGCCCACCAAGATGCGCCGGCTCTATGCGGCAACCTTCTCGAGTGGATATTCGCAAGCGCAAATGATCACATAGCCTTGCATTAACGCAATCTCGTAATGTGCTCGACCGTTGATTTTTTTGGATCGCATTTTTCACCTTGCTTCAATGCATTTTCTGCATAGAAATACATAAGTTAATTGTTTTCATGTGATATACGCATGCGATCGCAATGTTGTGAACTTAATGCTTTTGGACACAATATTGTATATTTTTATCATCGCAACCCTACATTGTTTATAACTTAGCACTGTAATAACGTGCATTTTTGCCCCTTATCACACCCCCAAATTTAAACAATGATTGTCCTCAAGTATAAGCTAAAGATTTCTTTTAGAATGTCGACCGCCTTCTCTTTCCTAGATTTCTCAAGGATGCCTTATTCAAATCCTATACACCAAAATTTTCTTAATTCTCATTCAGGTCTCTTCTTAAAATATTTCTAAAATTTAGAGATCACAAGCTTAACCTTCAAAATGACTTCACTAGATTCTAGGGCATCGTATGATTTATTTCAAAAAAAACTTTCACTGGGGTGTTTTCAAATGATTTTTATCCTTGCGTATTTTCGACACATTTTTTTATGACCTTGCGCTGATCCAAGTGCCTAGCCTTCGTTTTGGCTTGCCCCCACGAGTGTCATGCGAACATCCAACTACGAACAAGGCGCTCTTTCTCAGTTTAGACTCATGCCCATTTGACAGCGGAGTTGCGATCATTTATTTATGCGTTGATCACAATTCCTACCTTCGTTTTGGCTTGCCCCACGTGTGTCATGCGAACATCCAACTACGAGTAGGATCCGATCGCAACGTATTTTTTTTGTAGGGCTAAAAATAGCAAGGTCGAAAAATGAATACCGCACTCCCAAATTTAAAATGCGGCAATGTCCTCATTGCTAAAAGATTGAAAGAAGTCATGCGATGCTCTTAAGAAGTTTCGTAAAGGGTCAGTTTGAAAGAAAACTAGCAGACCACTAACTTCTGGAAATAGTTCATGAGGTGATGGTCCTAAAATTAAGTTGACTCTAGTGTATACGAAAAACAATAGAAGCATGTGTTTCATCATTGAAATCATAATTGGCGAAGAGAAATCATGCGGTGACTTATTAAATTGATCAATATTGAATGATTGTGGCAACCAAAAAGGGTGCGGTGATAAAATTTTCAAAATTGAAATGCGATGTGATAGTGCAAAATTTGGAATAAAGTCAAGGAAAGATACAACCCCCAAATTTGCATTGTCGCCCGCATTATTTGTTGATGCATCATGCTTTGCGACGATCTACTTTCTTTGGATTGCAGTGACGAAATAAAGTAGTTGCATCTTCGTGTAGTGCCTTCGCAATCGTTTACCACGATCGTTTGCAAAGAAAAACATTGAGAAGGTCAAATAATATTAAAAAATGAAGTTAACAATTTTTTTATTTTTTTGATGTAAAGATGAAGACAGATAAACGATAATTGAAATAGCATCATAGTAATGAAAGTTCATGAATCATAAGTAAGAAAAGGATATTCCAAAAGACTTACGCCCCAGATGAATTTCTGTCGCATGCCAGCGCATGAACCACTCGATTTTCCTTCATTCTGGATTTCTCAGGTCTACAGAGCTCTTTTCCCTGTGAAATCACCCCCGCAGTATGCCTTGACTCTTTACCCGTTAACCTTAAATGTACGGGTCCCTTCCTCATTAATCAGCTCAACCGCACCATGCAGGAATTTCCCTTTAATTGTAAAGGGTCCGGACCAACGCGACTTTAATTTACTAGGAAAGAGCCGTAGCCATGAATTGAAAAGTAAGACCTTTTGTCCGACATGGTGATTTTTGCCGCATAGCCAGTTGTCATGCCAACATTTTGCTCGTTCTTTGTAAATTTTGGCATTTTCATAAGCTTGCGTTCTCCACTTATCAAGCTCGACCAATTGGAGTTTTCTTGCTTCCTTGCTGTTTTTAAGTCAAAGTTAAACTTCTTCACCGCCCACAGCGCTTTGTGCTCCAGCTTCAGTGGTAAATGACATGCTTTACATAAATCCAACGCATACGGAGACATGCCTATCGGTGTTTTGTAGGCAGTCCTGTATGCCCACAGCGGATAGTCCAACTTTGCTGCCCAATCTTTTCGCGAAGGCTTTACCACCTTCTCCAGTATCAGCTTGATTTTCCGGTTGGACACTTCAGCCTGACCATTCGTCTATGGATAGTATGCGGTGGCCACTTTATGGAGGATATTATATTTGAGCAGCAGATTTTTAACGATGTAATTGACAAATTAAGAGCCTTTATCACTTATTATGGCACATGGGGTGCTAAAATGAGTGAAAATATTTTTCTTCAGGAATTTGGAGAGTACTGTCACATCGCTTGCGGCGCATGCTACCGCTTCTACCCACTTAGAAATGTAGTCGACGACTAACAGAATATACTTGTGACCATTCGAGGGTGGGAATGATCCCATGAAATTAATGCCCCAGATGTCGAACAACTCCAATTCTAAAATGATGTTCATGGGCATCACATGTTTCTATGAAATATTACCCGTGCGCTGGCACCGGTCACACTTCATCGCGTAGTCTTTTGCATCCTTGAATAGTGTTGACCAATAGTACCAACTTTGTAATACTTTTGCTACTGTGCGCTAGCCTCCAAAGTGCCCGCCATATGGTGAATCATGACATTGCGATAATATGTGTTGGTGAGCAGCATCCGGTACACATAGTCGCAGAATCTGGTCTAACCCCTTCTTATACAGATTTAACTTATCCCAAAAATATGATCTGCATTCATGCCGCCTCTTTTGTTGGTCGGTATAATCTTCAGTAAATTACTCGCAAACCAGATAATTTACCACGTCTACATACCATGAAAATTCTTCAATATGAAATAGCTTCTCATCTGGAAACGTTGCGCTCACTTCTAACTGATTACAGTCAATCTCTGGATTTTCTAATCTGGATTAATGATCTGCAACTTGGTTCTCCGTCCCCTTGCGATCAATTATTTCCATATAGAATTCCTGGAGGAGGAGAACCCATTTAATCAACCTCGACTTTGCTTCCTTCTTTGTCATCAAATATTTTATCACCGAGTGGTCAGTGTGGATGAGTACTTTTATTCCCAGCAAATAAGCTCTGAATTTTTCCAATGCAAATATTACCGCAAGCAATTCTTTTTCCGTGGTGGTGTAGTTAGTTTGAGTAGGATTCAAAGTTTTACTCACATATGCGATGGGATATAGCATTGTTTTTCTCTTCTGCGCTAGCACTACTCCCATCGCATACCCGCTCGTGTCATACGTCAATTCAAAGTGTAGTGTCCAATCTGGTGCGATCAACACAGGCGCGGTCGTTAATGTGTTCTTTAAAATCATGAATGCGTTGAGGCAATTGCCATTAAAGTCAAACTTTCTATCTGCCTCCATCAACGCACTCAGTCATCGTGCTATATGAAAAGTCCTTGACAAAACGTCTGTAAAATCCGGTATGTCCCAAGAAGCTCCTGACAGCCTTTACACTTGTTGGAGGTGGGAGTTTTCAATCGCTTCAATTTTTAACTTGTCCACCTCCAACCTGTCCCTAGAGACCTTGTGCCTAAGCACAATGCCCTTCTTCACCATAAAATGGCATTTCTCCCAATTAAGCACGAGGTTCGTCTCCTCACATTTTTTCAATATCTTCTCTAAGTTGTCAAGACAGACTTCGTATGTGTGCCCATATACAGAGAAGTCGTCCATGAATATTTCTACAGAGGCCTTGAGATATTCCGAAAAGATGGCCATCATGAACCTTTGAAAAGTGCTCGGCACATTGCAGAGGTCGAAGGCATGCATCGAAACGCAAATGTTCCAAACGGGAAGGTGAATATGGTTTTTTCTTGATCTTCGGGAGCAATCATGATCTGGTTATAACCAGTATACCCAACCAAGAAGCAGTAGAAATCATTTCCAGCTAGACGATCCAATATTTGGTCAACAAAAGGTAACGAGAAATGATATTTCTTTGTTGTCGCATCTAGTTTGCGGTAGTCCATGCAAATACGCCATCCGGTGACGGTTTTTTGCGCTATCAGCTCGTTATTTGTATTAGAGACTATCGTCATCCCTCTTTTCTTCGGCACGCAGTGCACGGGGCTGACACACTTGTTGTCTGCTATTGGATAGATGATACACGCATCTAACCACTTGATTATCTTCTTCTTTACGACCTCCTTCATTGCAAGGTTGAGTCTGCATTGATGTTCAATCGATCCTTTGTGATTCTCTTCGAGACGAATTCTATGCATACAGTATGTGGGGCTAATTCCTCGAATTTCTGCGAGCGTCCAATCAATTACTTTTACATATTTTCTCAGAATGCTCAGCAGCATATTTTCTTTGTTTTCATTAAGTGCAGAGGAAATGATTACCGGTAGCTTCTCATTCTGCCCCAAAAATACATACTTCAGGTGGTTAGGAAGGGTCTTTAGCTCTATTGTTGGTGGTTGTTTTAAGGATGGTTGCATTGTTTTTCTTTCTTTATTCACTGTCAGCTCATCTTCTTGGGTTGCGATTATCTCATCTTCCTTGTTTGTTTTTTCTGTGATTGCATTGCATGCAATAATGGATGCGATCGCATCCTCACCTACGTTTTCATCTTTAGGCTTCTCTTCTTCATTCAAATTCTATTCATCGTCCGATTCATTAAGGTCTTCTTCGTCAGGATATTTCATGGCTCGGATAATGTCAAGCTTAAGCTTTTATCCATTCACGCTCAAGGTAATCTCTCCTTTGTGCACATCAATCTGGGCACAATCGGTTGATAAAAATGGTCGCCCCAGGATGATGGACACATCCTTGTCGGCTTCGTAGTCCAAGAGGATGAAGTCTGCTGGTAATATAAATTTGTTGATTGTAACTAGCACGTCCTTCACCTTTCCCTCTGGATACACCAGTGATCTATCCGCAAATTGGAGAGTCACTGTTGTGGGCGCAAGTTGCCCCACATTCAGCTGCTTGAAAATTGACAGAGGCATCATGTTAATGTTGGCTCCAAGATTGTACAGCGCTTGCCCGATGTGTAATTCTTCAATGGAGCAAGGTATAGTGAAACTCCCAGAATCGCGAATCTTCGGTGGGATTATAGATTTTGAGCTCTACGTCAAAGCCACCATGGTGAACTTACCAGTGCCTCTCTTCTTTGTAACCATATCTTTTAGAAACTTCGCATATGCGGGCATCTCCTCAATTGCTTCAGTAAATGGAATATTAATATGCAACTGTTTTAACATATTCATGAAGCGTTGGTACTCTACCTCATCATTTTTCTTCTTTCTGAGTCTCTTTGGGAAAGATGGCAGTTGTATTCTTACGGTCCCCTATTCTTTTGGCTCTGAGGTGGACACAATCTTTGGCTGTATCGCCTATTTTTCTTTTGCTTCTTCTCACCGCAATCTCGGGTTCTGACGCAATTGGAGCAATCTGGCTAGGCTTCTTCTTCTCCCCTGCCACAGTCTTTCCACTCTGCAACATCACCACTTGACATTGCTCTTTACCTATACCCCTGGGGGAGTTCCGTTGAACTCGACAAGGCCCCTTGCGGTTGGTTCTTGAGTTCGCCCGCAATCTGGCCTATCTGAATTTCCAGGTTGCGGATAGACGTCGCTTGGCTTTGAAGCACAATTTTGTTCTTCTCAATATATTGCTTCAATAAACTTTCCAAAGAGGAAGATTGCGGCGCCTGCAAACTGCTGGCTTGATTATTCGTTTGACCGTTGGTTCGCGGGAAAAATCCGGGTGGCCCTTCTTTTTGCGCCACTGATTGGAAATATTGTTGTTGATTTTTCCACGCGAAACTGGGGTGGGTTCTCCACCCAGGGTTATACATGTTAGAAAATGGGTTATTCTTCACAAAATAAATTGACTGTGGGTTTTGTGGGCATTCCTCCATTGCATGTCTTCACCGCAAGTAGCACACCTTGCGGTCATCTGGTTGATTGCGTTCACTTGCCCATTATGCGTTGTTGGGCTGTTGATTGCGATTCCCTGTATCAAGTTCATCATCGCAGTCATCTGACTCTGAAGGGATGCGATAACGCCATTGTTCGCGTCACTATCTTTGATCGCTTTCTCTAGCCTCTTAAACCTCATCATACGTTTTATCTAGCAGACCTCCAGCGGCTACCGCATTGGCAGCGGTCTGTGAAACAGGGTTTAATCTGTGATAAAAAAATCTCCATTTGTAAGCAGTCTGGTAATCTATTGTGCGGGCAGTCTCTTACCAGCCTCTTAAACCTTGCCCAAGCATCGCTGAGCGATTCGTCCATGTCCTGTTCAAAATTGGTTATTAACTTCCTTCTTCTAGAATTCTCCCGTCGTGGGAAAGATTTCTTCATAAACTTCTCTACTACTTGCTCCCGTGAAGTAATCTCCCCCGGTTTGAGAGAATACGCCTATTTTCGTGCTTGGTCACACAACGAAAATGGAAATAAATTTAGTCGAACTTCCTTGGTGGAGATATTTGGGAACACAAAACTATTGCAGATCTCTATGAAGCTTTAAAGGTGGGCGTGCGGGTCCTCGCCACTCCTCCCTCCAAACTGTCCAGCAGTCTGGATCATTTGCATCATCACCGGTTTCATTTCGAATCACAATCCATCAAGCACGGGTCTCATGATTTCTGGGGAGAAATCGTAGAGGTTGGGTGACGCATAGTCCCGAATGAGCCTATTACGGTCGTTCGCCAATAAGATGGGATTTGCCATGACATTATTTTCATTTGGTGCTCCATTTCTAGGTTGTTCTGCCATGTTATCTTTCTTTTGTTGTTGGCGTCTATCTCTCGGTCTTCGTCGGAACGTTCTTTCAATCGCTGGGTCGTAATTTACTAGAGATTGAAAGCTGCAAAGAAATCATAAAAATTACCGTTAGCACGATGTCTTGCCAAAGTCCCCGACAACGGCGCCAAAAACTTGATGCGTTATTTGATGCGATGAAATAATGGAAGGATTGTAGTGATGGAAAATGCGTTGTGCAACAAGTTTTCTCAGCAGGACCCAAGTATAAATTCTACTGAGTTTCCTGGTAAGTTCAGGGTCGAACTTAGAGACAAAGGAAAACAATATGCGGTAGTAATTTTTAGATCACTTTGCGGTAACAAATAAGTTAAGGGTTTGGTTAGTTTGTTGTTTGAAGTATAAAAAGTATGCAACGGATTTGAGAAAAGAATGATTATTCGACAGATACACTGAATATGCGGAGGAACAGGTTTAGAAGGTCTTTAGCTAGCATTTCCCGAGAATACGTTCAAACTATGCGATCATGCTACACTCATGCGACAACAAATCATTTTCTAATGCAGATGCGGTAGCTCCTAATTTTAGGACGCATGCGATGAATGCGATAATGTCTATAGAGCTTATTCCTAAGTCTCTACTTCTTGCCTTTGCGATGATGCAAGATGCACACAAGGACAAGGTGACCACATACAATCGTAACCTATCTCTAGAATGCATGTGATACGGTAATAGCAAACAACGCTTATTCCTAAGCTCCTATATCTTGATTATGCGTTTCTAATCTGACTCTCCCGAGCCTAGATTTTAACCTGACTTTTCCAAGCCTAGGTTCTATCCTTAAACTACCCTCCCGAGTATCTCTAATGGACGAATGACGCATACATAATACAAGATAATCGCATAGAATGAAGATCCCAGTTATGCTAGCTAAGTGCTTCTCAACCCATTCAACAGATTTAGCTGCTTATGCGTAATGTACAGAGAGTGAAAAAATTTAAAGATGTAAATTCCATTTCTAGAAATCAGTTCAGAGTATAAAATGACAATGGAAGATAAGGATAGAAAACCTGGTAGCAATTCCTTGCTTCCCAAAGCTTTTACACTGTTAACTCTATTCTGTTTAAAAGATGTTCCTGCTTTCGCAGGAGTTGGCCCTCTCTCTGATCTCGACGCTTCCGACACTCTTCCAAGTTCACCATAACGTTCTCTCGGTAAAATTTCACTTCTCTCGCTTCCACCTTCTAAGTAAAAGAAAAACTATGAACAAGGCTACTTCTATCTATATGGAAAATTATCTAACTATCGAACTCCTTCACTAAATGTGGCCTCCGGTATTTATAGAGCTTCGGAATGAAAGGATTCTTCTCTCTTATGATTGCACTGATGGGATGGCAATAATTCTCTGTCTGATATGCCGAATATTTGTCACTGAAAAGTTGAGTGTACTTGCTACAGTAGATCGTTAACGGCTTGTCAACTTAATTCGGAATCAACAGTCATCAGCTTTCTGTCTCATCGTGATTTATTACGCTTTTCACCTAGATGCGCCACCAAGATGCGCCGGCTTGCAACCTTCTCGAGCAGATATTCACAAGCACAAATGATTGCATAGCCTTGCATTAACACAATCTCTTGATGCGCTTGGTCGTTGATTTCTTTGGATCGTATTTTTCGCCTTGCGTCAACACATTTTCTGCACAGAAATACATAAGTTAACTGTTTTCATGTGATGGACGCATGCGATCGCAATGTTGTGAACTTAATGCTTTTGGACGCATTATGGTATATTTTTATCATCGCAACTCTACATTGTTTTATAATTTAACACTGTAATAGCGTGCATTTCTGCCCCTTATCATCATCCATCCCTTTGTGCTCGACAAGTAAGAACTAACGTTCAAACAAATCTTGCAACGAGTCCATGATCTCACATGCAATGACCATGTTCTCAACCCTTTTGGCCAAAACATTAGATATGTTAGACAAAATGTGAAGTCGAGCCACCGAATTAGCCTTCATCCACAACTCAATGCATTGCGAACACTTCGCAATGCATCAAGGGTCGGGACTTGAGGACTCTCTTCAACCATGGAAAATTCGAGGTTGTTTGCAATGAAATACATTTCACACGATCCTTTCCACTGTGTGTAATCGGTCATTTTCAAAACACTAACAAAAATACTAACGATTTGCTGAAAAGAAAAATACATTGACCTACGTTAGGTTTTAAACAAATACTCGTTGTAAAACAAACAACATCCAATAAGGTTCTAGCAAAACTAATATGAACCCTGTGTGACATTTAGTTTTGCAATGACGCTTCAAAGGTTTAGGACAAAAGCCACCGAAGGAAGGTCAATTATCCCTCCTCTGAATTGAGAAGTTCTCAATCAGTCATTAATACCAGAACAACTCATGCTCCTATAATGACTAGCAATCATTGATTTGGCCAAGAGATCGTTAACTTACTTAACAATCTCCTGTATGTGTGACCTGCCATTTTAGGCCCTAGAGATCCGCCCCAAGTAGCCAATCCAAAGGGAAAAAATTCGATTGGGGCAAAACCTAAAGCGACCCTATCCATTTCTGAAGTTTACCTTGATCTTGACCAAATGCACAAAACCCATCTGAAGGGGGACGCTCCCAGGGCGCCATGAGGGAGTACATAATGATCTCATGGTGTAAACCAATGACAGAGACCATAGGATGTGTTGACACACACCCTTCACCCACTTACTATAAATACTCTTTCCGTCCACCTTGATATTGACTCAGGCAAACACCATCCGAAGGGGGATGCTCCCAGGGCACCACAAGACCAAGTCTGAATCTCACGGTGTGAAAATACAAGGAGAAACATGAGTGGAATCATAGACATATCAAATACATCTCTTCCTCCCACTGAGTATTTTATAACCTAGGGTTTAGTTTACTTAAAAAAAACACGGCTAAGGATTTTAACTAAGTGACTTTTAGGTTTGCCCAAGAGTAACTTTTACCTTGGATAGTTAAACGACTTTTGAACATCATCCATTAAACTCTTTAACGAAGTCTTTGACCAATTGTCGCATGCTTGTAGAAAATCTATCTAATTCACCTTTTTAGGTAGGTTCCCAGGTAAGGGTGTTTTGTTTCTGTCAACTTAAGAACCCCAGCCTATTCAAAACCCGTCTTAGACAAAAGGTCTCTGATAGATAGATTTAAAAGAAATTTAATCTTTTATGCCAACCAATTTAATCCTATTAAACCGATTTTAAAAGATTAATCTAGGTTACTAAACTCTGTAGAACCATTTGAACTTAGGTCTATCTCAATCCAATTTTAAAACCCTTTTAAAAAAACTTGAGTTCATTCTAAGACCGTATGCAACTCTTTCTTATTGATTTTAGTTTTAATTTCCTTTATAACACTTATAAACGAAAACAACCAAAACCATAATGCAAAGATAAGACATGCAAGACATTCATAACGATTATAAACAGCCTAAGTGACATGCTCAATGCATTGTTCATTCATTGCTACTTCTTTTATATGATGCTTATACAAAACAACAATGAAACAAGCATAACATGCTTCGATTCACTCTTAGACTATAACAGTTATAATAAAAGGGTGATGCATGATAATGCTCACTGCAAGCAAAATATAACTCTTATATTTCATGATGCACACGCATGCTTTCATGTAATTTCTTCATGCTAGATTATAACATTTTTAATACATGATGCATGAATAATTGCACAACCTAAGGTGGGTTTTTAAACTATATGTCAAACACTTTGCCATGAAGGTAAAATTGCAACAACTCCTATGAGCACATCCACTAAGCTTGACAAGGATGAAAAAGGTAAGTGTGTGGATATAAAAACTTATAGAGGTATGATTGAATCTTTACTTTATTTAACCGCTAGTAGACCCGATGATATTATGTTCAGTGTATGTCTTTATGCTAGATTTCAATCTTGTCCTAAGGAATCACATTTACATGCTGTTAAAAGAATTTTTAAATATTTGCTTGATACTATTGATTTAGGCTTATGGTATCCTAGAAATGTTGAATTTAATTTAGTAGGATATTCCGATGCGGATTTTGCGTGTAGTTTACTTGACCGTAAGAGTACTAGTGGGACTTGTCAATTTCTTGGTAGTTCCTTAGTTTCTTGGTTTAGTAAAAAGTAAAATTCGGTTGCCTTATCCACTACCGAAGCGGAATATATTGCAGTTGCTAGTTGTTGTGCTTAAATTCTTTGGATGAAACAAACTCTTTGTGATTTTGGATTAAAGTTTGATAATGTGCCTATATTTTGTGATAATATTAGTGTTATTAATTTGACTAAAAATCCTATACATCATTCTAGGACTAAGCATATTGATATTAGGCATCACTTTATTAGAGAGCATGTACAAAATGATAATATTACTCTTGAATTTGTAGGCTCTAATAATCAATTAGCGGATATTTTTACCAGGCCTTTGAATGAAGAAAACTTTTGCAAAAATAGGCTTGAGCTCGGTATTATTCGTTGTGATGCCTCTTGATTTTATAATTTTACTTGTTAAATCTTTTAGAAGGTATTTTGATAGGGGGAGATATGGAAAGCATGTGCTAATATTCTTAGGGGGAATTGTGCTAAATTTATGTTCATGTTTTTAAGGGAAACATTTATGTAGTTCTAAATTTTTTCTTAATTATTCTTTTTGATGATTCCAAAGGGGGAGAAGTTTAAGAAAAATATGCTATAAATTTGTTACGATTTTGATTGTATTAATTAGGGGGAGAATTTATTTTTTTGAGTGAATTTCAAGAATGATCTTTATGGTGATATGTTGAATTTTATTATGTGCTACATATGGTTTACATGAATTTCAAGCTATTTTTCTTGAATGGTTTGTCATCATCAAAAAGAGGGAGATTGTTGGTTTTTTTGCCCTTAATCTCAAATTAATTAATTTTAATTAATTAATCAATCAATATTTTGATGATAACAAACTCATTTTTTAATTACTGAAAATCTTAGTGTTTTAATATGTCCATAGCGTAGAGCTCGTAACAACGATTCCAACACCTCTTGAATCACTCAAATCGGAGCTAAAACGAAGACGATATGACCGAAACAAATCTATAAAGAAAATACCGTGGTGGATGATGTGACATAACCAGACCATTTGCATGTAGACATGTGGCAGCATATTGGTTGAATGGTGGATATTAACATATGATGGACTTTTGATTTTTGGATTGATTTAAAATAAAAACAAAATTGAAATTAAAAAGAAATTTAAAAGGAAAATAAATTAAATATTTTTTTATGTTTGTGTCTAATGGCTAGTTTTTTATACATGATATGTTTTTTATTTTTGGATTGACTTTAAAAATAATGAATTTAAAAAGAAAATGAATTAAAAGGAAAATGAATTTAATATTATTTTATGTTTGTGTCTAATGGCTAGTTTATTTACACATTGTATGTTTTTTTTATTTTTTGGATTAATTTTAAAAAGAAAATGAATTTCAAAAGAAAAGGAATTTAATATTATATTTTGTATGTATCTAACGACTAGTTTAGTTTAAAATCTCCACCGTTGATTTTTCTTTTCCAAAATCCAATGGTCCAAATTAATTGTGGTTTCTAAAAAATTTTCCATCTCTATATAAACCATCTTCCTCTCCAAATTTTAAAACCAACAAATTTTACATTTCATAATCCTCCAAAACTCAAAAGTTTCATTGTTGCTCTCCCTAAGTTCCCAATTGTTTTCTTTTCATCTTATTCTTGAGAGGGTGTTATTGTATTGTGAGGATAAACTTGTTGAGTACTTAAACTTGTAAATCCACTCTAGTGAGAGTTGTATTGTGTTCTTAAAAAATTCCAACATTTGTAACAGTTTGATCCTAAACCGTGGAAAGGATCGGGTTTCTCTTGAACCCGTAAAAAGAACGATGGTGTAATAGTTGGGCTCTAATCCGTGGAAAGAATAGGAAAGATTTTATTCAAATTCCCAAGAGGCGCTTGGGGAATGAAGTGGGTCGAGTTTGACCGAACCACTATAAAAATTACGGTGTCTTCTTCTCTAACTCTTTCCTTTTTATTTTTGCAATTAATTTAAGCAATTTATTGTATGTTTTAGTTTGTTCTTATTTATTTGCTAAAATTTGATAGAATTAAATTATCACATTTTTGTCATCTTATTTGTTGCATAAATTGAATTTTTCTTATCATTTATAAAAAGTGTATTAATTAGTTTAATTGGGTTAATTTAGAAAAAAAAGTTTAACTAAACCCTATTCACCCCCTCCCCCCCCTCTCTAGGGTTGCCATATCGATCCAACATACTTCAGGATCAGTATTCACTCTTAATGGAGAAGTTGTAGTATGGAGGAGTATAAAGCAAAATTGTATTGCTGACTCCACCATGGAAGCAGAGTATGTAGCTGCATCTGAAGCAGCAAAGAGAAGCAGTATGGCTAAAGAAGTTCTTAACCGATTTGGAAGTAGTTTCAAACATGCATCTGCCTATCACCCTTTATTTTGATAACAATGGAGTAGTTGCAAATTTCAAAGAACCGAGGAGCCATAAGCGCAAGAAGCACATTGAGTGCAAATATCATCTCATTAGGAAGATAGTACACCGAGGAGACATGATTGTCATGCAAATAGCCTCTAAAGACAATTTAGTTGATCCATTTACAAAGGCCCTTACGGCTAAAGTGTTTGAGGATCACCTAGTTGGACTAGAACTATGAGATTCATAAATCTAGGGCAAGTGGGAAAATTCATGGGTATGTAATGTCCTAGTTTATTGTATTTATATTTATACTCTCATACTTAATGTTGTATATATTTGTATGTATGATACTCCACTGGAGTTTTTAGTCCAAGTGAGAGTTTGTTGGGTTGTATGTCCTAAAACTCATAGTTTTTAAACATTAAACATATTCTATTTACAATAAAGATGTTATTGAAATTTATTTAATAAAGTTGTTATTGAATGTATAAATTGCACTTGTAAAGCTTGAATCCAATAAACTAGCAAACCCTTGGCTATAGCATGAATACTTGAACTTTAAGTAAAGACGTAAAAGAGGATCACATTTTAGTATATAGCCAAAACAGTTTATAAGTATAAGGATAAGGTTGGATACCTTATCTTAGGGACACTCAATGACCTAAGGTAACTCAATCTCAATCTTAAGCTTACTGTGAACTTTTCTTTATTTGGGATTATCCTTTAATCTACAATGGCTCAACATCGTCGCTCAATAAGCCTCCCATCAGGGATAAGACCGGGTAGATAGTTGGGGACATATCCTACAAGATGGAATTCACTCCTACCCGTTTTCAAGATTAGCAGATAGGTTGTTCTCATAAGTACTGACTCCTAGTTTTGAACAAGGGTCCACCCTCTATATGACTGAGAGGGACTTGATTTATTGGTAGGACTATAAACCAATTGTTCATTAGTGGATTAGTGGAGACTTAAGGAGCAAGATGTATTACAGGGGCAAAATGGTAATTTTGACCCAAGTGTAAATGCGAACAACCCATGAAGGATCAACTTACTGATCATGGTTAAATCAAGTAGACAAAAAATTATATATAGTGAGGAGACTGCATCTATTGGGCTTTAGTGGAGTGACTCGGTAGTTAGTGAATGTTGGTTAATTCGGTTAAAAGAGTTTAGCCAATTACCCAAGTGGATCGGCGAACAGGGGTAGGTTCTGGTTCTGCACCAGGGGCAAATAGTAGATCTGGGAGTGCATTGGTGGAAGAAGATGAATCAGCTCAGAGACAAACAAAGAATCATAAGCAGGGAAGAAACCAGTAGAGGGATTAGTGAAGAACAGACGGGGGCTAGTAAGGGAAGCATGAAAAGAAGAAAGACTAGAGAACATACGGTGCTCCCAAAACGAGACATGATGGGGGATATGCAACCTTTTTGAAATAGGATCCCAACACTAGAACCCTTTTATGATCAGTTTCATAGTCAAGAAAACAACATAGATGAGCCTAGGGTTCGAGGAAAGAAAGTAGGTGAGTGTCTTTATACTCCATTGCATTATCTGTGCGAAGAATTTTGATGGTGCACAAAGACTGAGTGTGAACCATTTTGGCAAACTCAATGTAGATGTGAGATAGGGGAAAACGATGTTTAAGAAAGTATATCTAAGTAAAACAAGAATAGTCATCAATAAATAACACAAAATATCGAAAACCATTGACAGTAGAAATAGGTACAGGGTTCCAAATATCAAAGTGAACAAGACCAAATGGGACATCAGATAATGAATCAGAAGTAGAAAAAGATAGAGTTGGTTGCTTCACAAGTTTGCAATGTTAACAGTCAAAAGAACTGAATTGCGAAACATTATTCAAACTATCAACAAAAATTAAATTACGAAGCTTGTCAGATGATGCATGACCAAGACATAGATGCCACCGATATGTACCAATATCAGCGACATTAGCGAATATAGATGGAAGAATGGGTGGTTAAAAGAATGTGAGCTCAAATAACCATCCCACCTTGGGACCTGTATTTGACCCATCCGTGGATCCTGAACCTGACAACCATGAGGGGAAAAGAAAATAGTGAGTCCTAGGTCACACAATTGATCAATAGAAGCAAGATTAAATGTCAGGTTGGGGACATAATAAGTATAAAAAAGGGTTATAGTTGGTGTATTAACAGTACCAATACTAGAAATGGTCATATGGTTACCACAGTGAAGTGAACAGAAGGAAGAGATTTGACAGGGTTGGAGGAAGACAATAAAGCAATATTTTAAGTCATATGGTTGCAATAAGTTTAATCAAGGAGCTAAGATGTACCTGGCGTGATAGCAAGAGCAAGAGAATTGAATGATAACACCTATTTGAGCAAATCCTGAAGATCACTGATCTGGAGACTCGAAGAGGTAGAAGATGTCACATTAGAAGACGTCGCAGTGATAACAACAGATGGAGAGCTAAGCTTAGAAGAATTCTTCAACTTAGTGATATAACCTAGGGGACAAGGCGGTCTGGTAGGACAACTGTCTAAAATATGTACACGCTTGTGGCAGTACCTATACTCAATGGTAAGGCAATTAGCAAACTTATGATCGAGCGATTTGCAATTTTTTGCAGAAAATTGACTCAACGAAAGAGCGTGAGTGAGTGGTGGCGAGAGCAACATCAGTTGATATCGAGGAGACCAGCCCAAGTCTTTTTTTCTCAAAAAGAATCTTCTGGATTGTAGCATTAAGAGATGGCACAACATTGCGATACAACGAGGTAACACGAACAAATTCATATTCTGATCGGAGCCCCATAAGAACCTTGATGATTCACAGATGAACGGGACTAATTTTGGCCTGATCTAACTAAGTCCAAATGGGTTGAAGAATGGCCAGATACTCATTCACAGATTGCCCACCTTCTTGATAAGTCGCAGATGAACAGGACTAATTTTGGCCTGATCTAACTAAGTCCAAATGGGTTGAAGAATGGCCAGATATTCATTCACAAATTGCCTAGCCTCCTGATTGGTGCTAACCATAGTAGGGTGCAACTAATAGTAGTGAGTTAGATCAATAGTTTGAAACCGTGTAAATAGAAAATCTCACAGTTCCTTAGCAGTACTAAACACATTAAATTGGGTATGAATGACTCGGATGGAAGTGTTACCCAACCAGGTGATGATCTGGTGATTTTTGCTATTCCACTCCCCCAATCCTTCAATAAACTTATTATCTTCTTCGGTGGCACTTTTGACAGGTTGAACAATATCCTCGATAACAATCCGCCATAACTTGTGGTCGATCAGAAAACTCTTCATTTGGTAAGCCCAAGTTATGTAGTTGATGCCATCAAGTATAGTGCTAATAGAATGAAAAATATCATTTTTTCCATGATAAAGGAAAATAAACAAAGACGGCTCAACTGGAAGATATGGCTCGACTCGGCTCGATTGGGAGATATGGCTTGACTTGACTGTGAGATATGGCTTGGCTTAGCACATATGGAACGGTATGGTTTGGCTCAATTGGAGGGATGGCTCAGCTCAGCTCGGATTTCCACAGATAGACGTTTCGACAAACGAGCATTTCAACGAGTGCTTCGACGGTCGAGAGAATGAACAGACCTGATCGAATCTAGGATGGCGTTGGATCTGGTGACTGAAGGAAATCTTATCAAAGAGTACTTCTGAGTGGAAGTGAGATCGTTCCAAACTTATTGTGATAGAATTACCACATTCACAATCTATCAGACTAGTTATGCAATATACAACAAATTACCAGCATGCTTTTAACAATTAAACTACAAGAGAACGAATACATACCAGTTGAAGAACTCTTCTTCACCAAAATCTCGCTATCGTCCATGGAAGCCTATCTCGCTCGCGCTGAGAACGTCCAAGCAATCGTCTATCAAAAACCCATTCGTTTACCCATGAACAGACTCCTCACGAACACGACAGTAGGGAGGACACCCCCACTTAGAACCCTCAATATTCTCGGTGTGAGAATTCAAGAGGTGTGGGCTCTGTTGGATTTGGTAGAGGGAAGGAGGAAGAGAAGATCGTACACCACGACCAAGCAAGTGGGAGAAGGCAGGTATCTATCGTATAGATGATGCTTGATCGTTTAGGTAGAGGTAAATGATCGTTTAGTAAAAGAGTCGCGATCGTATAGACAATTGTTTAGTAAACGCTCGAGAGCGTGATTTAGGAAAAAAAACTAGACGATCGTTTAGCAAATCCTATGCGATCGTTTAGAAGAACGCACACGTGTATACGATCATTTAGAAACTTTAAGCTATTATGTAGGCTCTTGGTTTACTATGCGATAGGCAGTATACACCAAAACATGAGTGAATTTCTGATCTCTTGCAAACATGAAAATGATTTTTATTTTATTCTTCAGTTACGAAAACTGAATGCAACCTCCCACTATCACACGGTTACGGAGAAAATGTCAACACAATTATCCTATAATTGTCCAAAAATAAATAATATATATAATTATATTATATTCATTAACCTATGCTTTAATATCACATCAAATGCAACATATGAACCATAGTCTTTTCTTCTCCCTTAGATATAAATCACATTTATATCATTTTCCTCCAAATGTATCTCATACATAATGTCAATCATATCATATATAATTAACCAGTTTAATCATATCATATATAATCAAACCCTCTCTTGTCAATTTGAACACTTCACACTGACTCAAAAACTGATTCTCGACTTGAATCCATTGAGTTACCAAGGAGACCTTATAGACCTATGGCTCGAAGCTTCAACAGTACGTGAATAGTTGACTAAACTATTTAGCCACGAGATCCACCATCCGTTAACTGCCAGGCATTTCACTAAAGATCAACAGCTGCAATCTTCTCACCACAGATATATTTCTGTGTCCATCGAATATAACCAATCAATAGTACGATAACCCTTCACAGATGCTCGTAAGTACAACTGGGTCAATTTATCGTTTTGCCCTTGTAGTTACATCTAACTCTTTAAGTATCATCGATCCTTCTAATGAACAATACAACATAGTCCTACTATGTGTGGACACCTCTTAGGCCATGAGAATGTGTGTAGCGCCACGTCGTTCAAGCCCCGGAATCAGTCCTTAAGGGAGCAATCTATCTACTTACCCCTGTTTCGGGGAATGTGTGAACTTCATCTTATGTAGCTGAGTTCCTAGCTCCCAAATTAGACGAATCCCCAATGTGGTAGGTTTGAGTCGGTGATCTGGCCACTCACATCCATGCAAATCAAAGGACCACTCTTAAAGGTAGGAGTTTCCAACTTACTCAGGATTGAGGTCATGTTACCTATGGTCATCCTAGTGAAGTGAAGTCTCTGTCATGAACGACGTTATATAATGAGACTATAACACTTCATGGTTCAATCTTATACAAACTCCTTTGTATAGGACGCCTCCACTCGCATGTCTCCACATGAATGATCAGGATCAGACCATCTATAGCAAGTCACAACACTTGTAACTATTCTACAAAGCAGGTCACATCCGTAGCATTACCAGGATAAGGTTTCCCTCCTATATCCATATACTACAGACTATTTTGGTTATCACTTAAGACATTATCCACTTGTATGTCTCCATATACATGCTTAAGTTATAAACGACAATAAGGGATCTTAGTTTATGGTTTGTGGTAAAGAAAATAAAACATCCAATGTCCATAGACAAAAATGAAGAAAATATCATATATTACACATCACAAATGTTTTTTCAAAACTGTACGAGAGTTTAGGGCATCATCCCCAACAGTGACAATAACCACGAATGGAACGAATCGAAATGGATGGGATCAAAAACGGATTTGAAATAGTGGTTAGATCTAGAGATCAATCCTCACGAACTGAGACACGTACACACGAAATGGAGAATGGAGAAGGATGACGTTCGAACGAAGAAGATTTAACGCTCAAACGAATGGAAGGATCGATGCTCAAACGGACGAAAAGTTGATTGGATGCCCGAACGGAGGACATATGCTATTGATGGATCAGATGCCCAGACAGAGAACAGTCACTACTAGTAGATCGGACGCTCAGACGGAGAACCGACGAACTACGATGGCTACTAGCAGTACATGAACCATGATGTCAGACCCTAATTTTGGGCTTTGATACCAAGTTGAAATAATACTGTATTCTATATTTCTATTTGTGTACATAAGAGGTAAAATACAAAGGTGTTTACATATAGAGGAATACCCAAAGATAGATATAAGAAATCTTCAACAACCCATAAAATCAGGCGTACAAAACGTTGTTGGATTGTATGTCCTAAAACTCGCTGTTTGTAATGTTAAACATTTTTTATTATCGATAAAGATGCTATTGACTTTTGTTCAATAAAACTGTTGTTGAATATGTAAATTACACTTGTAAAGATGAAATCTAATAAACTAAAGATCCATGGCTATTATATAAATACTTGAACTTTATATGACGACATAAATATGGGTCAAGTTCAAGTAAATAGCCAAAATGATTTATAGTATATGAATAAGGTTGGGTGTCTTATTCGGGTAACACTATCGGATGTGGCCCAATCTATAGTTTTTACAATTTGTTATAAAGTGCTACAAACGAAGTGATCGTGATTTGATCATGTAGTGATATGAGGAGCGGGGACATCCTATGCAATGAGTTTGCATAAGATCGAACCATGAAATAAGTCACTCTTACATTATAACGTTGTTTACTGTTTAAGACTGACTGTTTTAAATTGATGACATAGGTGACTCGACCTTAATTGTGAGCTAACTATGAACTTCTATTTATTCGAGATTATCCTTAGATTTTCATAGGTAAGGGTTGACTCAATAGCATCGCTCAATAAGCTTCCCATTTCAAGTGTAAGACCGGGTAAATAGCTGGGGACATAGGGTGCAAGATGGAATTCAAATCTACCCAATTTAGGGATAGTGGAGAGATTGTTCTTTTAAGTAATGAATCCAGGTCTTGAACAAAGGGCCCCACCCTCTTATTGGCCCGATAAGGACTCAATTTAGTGATTGAATCACAAATCAATTGTTCTTTAGAGGATCAGTGGGACTTAAGTAGCAAGATGTAATTTCGGGGGTAAAACAATAGTTGACCTAGCCATTATTACAAACATCCTGTGAAGGATCGACTTACTGGTTATGGTTAAATCAAGTGGACAGAAATATATCTACAATGAGCAGAGTGCAACTACTAATACAGTTTAAAGAGTTTAGCTGATTAATCTCAAATCGTTGGAGCTCATGATCTGTAGGTCCGTAAGGTCCCTCTACTAGCTCATAAATCTTGGATTAGTATATTGAGTGAATTTGAAGCGTTCAAATTAAATTTGGGAATTAAATTTGAAGTGTTCAAATTTTAAATTAAGATTTGAATTTGAATTGTTCAGTTTCAAATTAGGGTTTGGATAGTTATATTCGATATAAATAACATTTAATTTATCGAAATTAAATGTAATTGGAGAGTTTAATAATATTTAAACGATGATTTAAATATTAATTACATGAATAGAATTCATGTATGAATTAGGTGTTCGATTAATTAATATTTGATATTAAAGTTATTATTTAATTAATTAAATTTATTTAATTAATTAAAATCAAATTACTTTTCAATTTTAAATTCAATATTTAGAAATTGAATTTTGTATTTGATTAATTTGTGAAATTAAATCAATTAAAATATTGAAAATCAATTTTGGTGTGGAAATTTCTAACATTTTTTAATCTTGGTGGATTTAACACAAATTAGACACACCTAGACCATTCCTTAATGTTGTTTGATGTGTCGATGAGTTAATCTCCTAGTGCTTGCATATATTTGATACATAAAAGCTTCAATTTTGGGATTAATGCCGAGGTTGCATGCTGAACTTAAAGGAGATTCTGCAGAAATTAGTTTCTGTTTTGACTACTCTTTATACACTCATTTTTCCTTACTCAATTCCCATCAATTTTGAGTTTCACCACTCAAATCCAAGTTGGAAAATAGTAGAGAAGACTCTCTTGGTGGTTCACTGTTGATTTGAAAGTAAAATTCGTGAAGAACAACTTGGATTCGGAAGAATTCTTCAAAGGTATATGTTCTGAAACCTTATTCCTTCAACATTTGTTTTTGCATGCTTTTAGAACTCAAATTAAATGTAATTAGAGTGCTTATTGATTTTGATTACTTCTGTTGTATGTTTGTACTTTCCATTAAACGTAACAACCCATAAATATTAACAATTGTGTAGATTAAATTCATTATTAGGAATTTTCAAATTGGATTGAAACTTCATATTAAGATGATGTTTCATATACAAAATTGACATGTATGAAGTTAACTTTGTAATTTTTTCAATTTGAATGAGTTATATTGATTTTGATCACGTAACAACTCAGTTAAGTTAAATCTGACAAATGTTTCAATTTGTATTTATTTGATTTTATTTTGTATTTTGAAGAGTTGGTAAGTTGCTAACCTATAAATATTAACTTGGTTCTTCATTTGTAGTATCCCATTTAAAATTAAAGAGTTCTCTCTCTCTTTCTTTTTTAATCTTTAGTTGACTTGAGAGCAAGTATCTAAGAGTTCTGTCAGATTTGAATAGTTCGAGGTTGCAGTTTTACCCGAGTTAATAGTTGTATCCTGCTAATACGATCGTGCTTGCAACCCAAAGCGAATAATTGCCTTTAGGACAACGTTTATTAGAAGTGTGCTTCGACTACCTATTGGTTTCTCCACATCATCTTGGGATTTTTAGTTATTTTCAATTCGTAAGTCTTGTTATATTATTTAGCTTACTTTTTTGTTTGAATATTATTATTGTATAACAATGTGTGTGCGGATTCTAGTTGAAGTGTAATCAGTTTGTTAGTATATTCATATATATCATTTCCTCCAACAATGTGTTCAACGTTCTTCTCTTGAGTGATGTGGCAAAAATTAATAATAATCTCTTTTCAAGGACGCTCTTTGATTTAGAAAGATGTTTTTAAGATAATGTTATTTTCCTTCTTAATTAAGGTTGTTGAGTGTGGATGAAAAACAAAGTGTTCACCGTTCATATAATTTGACTTGCAATATAGTATATGGATTTATTCTTGTTTTCCCCCTTGGAATGTGTGAATGTTCCATATACCTTCATTTTATTGTTTTGATTTTGTATAAGGAAAATTTGATGCATAGATGTGATTATAAAAATATGCCAAAAAAGTCAACTTTGTAAATATTTACTTGATTTCATAACCATTTGTATTAATTTCATGAATAATTATAATTGGTAGCATTTTTAGAAATAATAACTAAGTGTATAACATCATTTAAAAAAATTGTAAATATAGACAAATCTATCAGCGATAGACTTCTATCATCGATAGACTCTTCCTAGACTCCTACCAATAATATGGTCTATCACGGATAGATTATTTAAATTTGGTCATATTTGCAATTTTTTTTACATTATGTTATATCTGCTAATACTTTGGGTCTAATGGTTATATTTGCAACTGTCCCTTCATTTAGCAATAAAATATACAGAATTTCTAAACATAAATTAAAAATGTTACGAGTCTAGCTTAATTAACATAAAATTTGTATGAACAATTTCGAGGTATAAGATTCAATCATCTATCCCGCATATTGTAAAAAAAAAAAAAAAAAAAAGAAAGAAGAAAGAAGAAAGATATAACTATCTAATAGTACTATTTAAAATTAAAAATTAACAATACAAGAACCAACATTTACATTACAAATCCTTGAACTTTTTAAG
The DNA here is from genome assembly GCF_027475165.1 of Benincasa hispida. Taxonomy (NCBI): domain Eukaryota; kingdom Viridiplantae; phylum Streptophyta; class Magnoliopsida; order Cucurbitales; family Cucurbitaceae; genus Benincasa; species Benincasa hispida. The sequence goes on from NC_143483.1 coordinate 32,825,602, forward strand.
CTTATGTTAGTGTCTTATGTCTCTAACTTTTAATCTCGTGTCTAATAAGTCAAAAGTATTCAAAATCTTTGAACCTTCCATTTTTTTTTAATGGGTCATTGATTATCTATTCGACAATTGTGTAAAATTCATGTATCTATTATATATAAAATTTAAAGTCTGACGTTAGAAACTTTATGAATCCTTTTAGGAATAGTTTGAGTCCCATTTTTTAGGTTTTTTGGGTTTGAAAATTATAAGTAAAATCTCGATTTTATAGGTTTGTTTAATATTCAGGTTGGTTAAGTTTGCATTTGTTGAACCTAGGTTTGGATGGTATTAAATTTGAGTTTCTTAAGTATCTATTTGAATTATAATTTATTAGATATATGGTTTATTGAGAGTGTATTTGGTTGGTAGATTTGAAATCTATTATAATTAATAGGTATTTTATGTTAGATTTTATTTAAATTTAATCTTATCATTAATGTAGCCATCGTTTTGACCTATTGTTTTTTACAAGAAAACATTGTTTAGTCAATTGTCAAACACTACACTATATAAACATATCTATTTCTCTTCTGGACTCTTTTAGTTGCTAATTTTTCTCATTGTAGCCCATTGGGTCTTTCCAATTATTAATTTAATCATTTTATTTGAAACAAACAAGAAACAGGAAAAAAAGAAAAAAAGAAAAAAAAGACAAACTTAAGCACAATAGCAATTGAAGTAGAAAATTTGCTTGATTATTTTTGTCTTCTAATATATATAGCAAAATATATTATAATCTATAACATATATTCAATGAGTTATTTGTAAAGAGAGTAAATTGCCTGCCCATGAAGCCAAACAAGCTAATATTTATTCAATAGACACATAAAGTCATTATTTTGTCTGTGATTTTTGATGACAATGACTATGCATAATCACATTGCAAAGTATAAGAACAATACAATGAAAAATGTTAAAAGCTTGTTAAATAGACAAGATCTAACTGTTCATACGAGGCTCTCGAAATAACGTATTTCGTGGAGTTAAACTTGTATTTATGTTGATTTGTGTGAATGTGGTCCGACCTCTAATATTTGATCATCTTATTCTCTCTATGAAATCCATATGCTTGATTTGAGAAAGCAGAATGCGTTGATGTTTTTGAAGTTGAAGTCTCTAAAGAATATTTGTATCTTCAAATGATTTTAGTCTTCAAGTGAGAGTCATTCTTAGTCTTCTGTAGTTAGCTTGAGAGTGTTGGTCTTCCCGTTTTTTCAATCCGCCTGAAAATGAAGGATAGGGTTCTTATTTATAGCATTTCTATGGACTTGGATTTGGTTGGTCTATTTACCTCACTATGCTCTTTTGGGATTGGTTGACCTATGGGCCAAATTAAACATATTTTTAGGCTCAATTGAATATGAGCTCAAATATTAATACTTAATTGGATCAAATTAATTCATTCGATCCAACAGTCAAGGTAAAAACACATGACAGCATCGGGATTCGTCAACAATAATTGTAATTTCGTCTTTAATTATAAAATGACATAACAATTTATAATTGGTTCAAAATTTCTTATTAAAACTAACCATTACAAAATAAATGACTTAATTTGTTGGAAAATTATTTCAAATGATAAAACTATTGAAAATATTTATAAGATATAACAGAATTTTAGAACTATCAATGATAGACACTGATAGACTATCAGTGTTTATCAATATCGCTGATTATTAGCTTCTATCATTGATAGTTCTTAAATTTTGCTATATTTTGTAAATATTTTAGTTTATTTTTCTATATTTAAAAACAACCCTAATTTTTCTTCAATCTAAGAAATACGTAAATATAATTAAATATAAAAAATAGTTAATAAAACACAATACAAACAAAATTGAATATCAAATTTGAAAACCAAAATGAGAATCTCAATTTAAAGTGAGTAAACAGAATAACATAACTCAACTTGTTTGATCCCAATTCTTATATTACTTATGATTTCAATTTTCCTTTCTACATTGATAACATTATTATTTTTTAAATAAAATAAATTTTAGTTTAACAAGGAAAGAAAAAAAATCTCCCTCCAACTCTAAATTGTGGTTCATAAGGAAAGACAAAAACACAAGGAAATGAGATTTGCAAATTTGGAGCTCCTCTTGTCTCTATAAAAAAAAGGAAAAAAAAAAAAATCTAAAGAACTCAACCAATCGCCTCTCTATTTCATCCCGGTTCTTGATAAACGGTTCAATCGGACCGCCGACTCTATCCCAATAGGCCAAAATCTTCCTCGTCTCACTTTCTTTGCTTCTTTCTCGAGCTGCTGTGTTCAGTTTTATCTGTTCTTTGCAAGCCCTGTTCCTTCCAGTTTTCTTGGATTTTTGCCTGCAATGGCCGTTGCAACTTCTTCTACTGTTTCAAATTTGACGCAGCGGCGGCCGTTGTTGAGTCTAAAAGACCCAAGTACTCCCAATAGGCGGGTGAACTCGGTGCAGCTCCCTTCCCGCTCTATTTGCGCCCATCTCCCTCGATTCGATGTCGAGCCTCGATTTTTCGTCCCTTTGACGAGGTGAATTTTAGTCTTTTCCACGAAGAGTTGTGTTTTCGATAGCTAGCAGTGTTGTATGTTATGTTGTTAACCTCCCATGGGGAAATTATTTATCTGGGTTTGATGTGGGTGTTTTGAGCTGTACTTTGATTGCTTTCTTCAACCTCTGGGCTGTCCATGTTTCACCTACGGAAGAATCTAATTGTTGGAATTCTGTTATTGGAAAAAATGAATAAATATTTAGAGGTTCTATTTTGACTTTGCAGCTAAGTGATGTAATCTTTGGTGGTCCTTCCCTTTCTATTGTGAGGTGGAGTTTAAAAAGTTTTTCTTTGTGGTAATTTTTTTTTTTCTCAATGCAAAGCTAAAGTTCTTTGGATAAATCTTAAATGAGCCCTTCAGGTTTCCTTCTTTACTTTGGATGAGTTAAGAGTTGGATTCTCTTTCTTCCTCTTGTTGCACTTTGTGCAATGAGATATGTAATTATGGCGTTATTTTGATTTATGCCGTGAGAGCTGTTTCTGTAAGTCCCTTCGGGTTTGAAGTGTTGAAGTGCCCCAGCAGGCTTAAAGGGATACCACTCCTCTGCATTCGTACCATTCAAGTTCCCCTGGCATTGTGGTAACCAGCCATGATGATCTCTAATCCATTGACCAACAATCTTGAATGTTTAATGCTCTCTAATCAAAGAGTGAAGGGGATGGAAAGAGAGAAAATGGGAAATTTTGTGCCTTGAATCTCTTCCAACTTGATGAAGTATTGCTTCATTGTGACATGGAGGAGGAGCCAGAAAATTTTGTAGTATTGAAGGTTGGGAAGAGCTGGGTGAGTTCTCAATGTGGTTAAAATATGGGGTGATGAGAAATGTGGTAGAATCCCTTGATGTGGAGAATGGTTTATTGTAAGAAATCTACCACTATCGTGTTGGTAAGAAATGAATCTCAGTTAGATTAGAGATTTGAATGGGAGCTTTATCATTGCATAAAGGATATTACTTAATATAGATAATTGTGTGAAGGATATGTGTGCAAGACAATTATCGTGACTTTCTTCCTTCAAAGGTGTGTTGAAGTTGGAATGAAATGCCTCTTAACAGTTTGGAATAGCTCCTTCCTATGACAGTTTGGCTATCTTAAGAAACCAAAAGATTTGCAATTGTTTCTTGGTTAGGCAGCATTGAGGTTGTATGATTAGTCCATTGCTCTAGGATCAATGGACGTTAAAAGGGATCTTTGATAGCAAGATTTTGATAAAATTAATCTAAGTTTTCAATAGTATTACATGCTATTTTAGAGCTAAATGAATGTTCAAAGGTTCACGAATTCAAGAGACATTCTTAGAACTCAAGGACACAATAGAGAAATAATAAATGAAAATTGTAGAAAATAAGAGCTAGGAAATTGAAACTCAATTGCATACCCCAATTGAGAAGTCAAAGTACAAAACTAAAAGTATAGAATTGGACCAAAGTCTTAAATATCATTTTTAGAAGGTGGCAAGCTTGATTTGCACGTTTGACAAGATCCGACATCACGAATTCCACTTAGTGCACACTTGACAACATTTCCTTCACAATTTCTGCACAGTTTTTTTTTGGTCCTCCATGCCATCTTCCAAACAAACTATATAACTTCTCCCATGCCATTTTTACTCCATTCTCTTCTAGACTCATTGCACTAACATTATACATAAATCTCGTTAAAAAGTCTTTCTCTTCTTGCGCATTAGCTAGTCTTTGAAGATGTAATGTGAAAGCCTCTTGAATCTTCTTTCCCTCGCTTCATGTGATAGCTCATACGGGTACATGCAATGGATCAATAGTTGGATTCACATCAAGAGCCATTTCTTTTTGGGATCTTTCACCGAAAAGTTTCAACATAAGCTTGACAAATGGAAGTTTTTTCCCATTTCAAAGGGGTTTTGCTTGACTTTTGTCCAATCTGTTTTGAACAGTACTGGTGTATTATTTCTCCTTGGTGAAATCTCCTTTGGGGGTTATTAAAAAGATGAAAAAGCTGGTGTGTGATTTCTTTGGGCAAAGGAGATGGCCATGGGTGCAGTAACTTGGTGAATTGGGGTAAGACTTCCCTCCCGTTGAAATATGGAGGTCTCGGCTTGGGGATTTATATCCAAAGGAATGACACCTTGTTAGTTGTTACTCAAATGGTTGTGGAGATTCACTAGAGAAGATAAGGATCTTTAAAGGCAAGTCATTGATTAGCATTCATAGCTTAGATTAGAATGGTTGGTACATCCTTCTCCCTCAGGGTAAAGCCAAAGGGAGACCCTGGTTTGATATTGGTTTCTTGTATGCTTGTCATAGGGACACTCGCATTATGATTGAAGAGTTTCTCCTCAATCTGTTTCATTGGAAGAAAGGGTTGCTTTTTATGGTTGTTGGGGTGTGTACGACCTTTTGGGTTTTGGAGAATAGTAGGATATTTAGATGGGTGGAAAAGGACCTTAGTGAGGTTCGGTCCCTCATTTTCTTTCATGTTTCTCTGTAGGCTTCTCAAAAACCTTTTGTAATTATTCTTTAGGCATTATTTTGCAAAGCTGGAGTCCCTTTTTGTAGAAAGAGTTCCATTTTTTGTGGCTTAGTTTCTTGTATGCCCTTGTATTCCTTCATTTTTTTCTCAATGAAAGTTATAGTTTCCATAAAAAAAAATTGATGTTATCTAGTTGGGCAAGGGGAAAGATGAGACTGAGTATGGGCTGTTCACTTCAAATTGGCATTTCCGAAGTTCGGTGATAGATTTCCAGACCTAAAAGCTCCTTTGATTGGTTTTATCTGGAAGAATTGTGCTTCTAAAAAGGGGGGAGTCTTTTTTTGGTCCTTAGCTCACAGAAGCTTGCAAACTTCAGAGAGAGTGTAAGAATTGGGTTATCTCCCCTTCAGCATCTTCTCTGTGTTACTTGGCTGCTGAGTCCTGTAATCACTTTTTCATTCATTTCCCTTTAGCCATGTTAGCTTGGCAATAGTTGTTAAGGGAATTCAATCTCTCCTTTTGTGTTCCAAACAGTGATCACTGGTTGGTTGAGATTCTTGGAAGCTGGAACTTCAGGAACATAGGCAAGGTTTTATGGTCCATGGCAGTCATGGTTCTTATTTGGAATCTTTTGCTTGAAAGGAATGGTTGTATTTTTGAGGATAAGTGCTCTTCTTTCAGTATTTCTTGTAACAACATTCAATTCCTTGCTTCTAAAAACAGGATTTGGAAAGCTCTCTTATGGGTATCTTTGTTGGAGGGGGTTTTCTCTTCCCCCTCATCTCTAGCTGCTTTGTTTTGGGCCTTTTTGTGCATAACATACGTCCTGATCTAACAGAAAAAAATTCAAGAAATCAAGTTTCATCGAGGAAAATGAGAGAATACAAAAGATGCAATAATAAAGGGTCTATAAAACAACAACCCAAAAAGGGAGCTTATGTTGTCAAAAAATTTGCTTTCGATGGTGTTTTAGTTCGTTCTTGTTAAGGGAGGATGATTGGTAATATCTTAAATTTATTCATTTATATTGTAATGTAACTTCTTATTATAACTATAGTTTTCTTTTGTTAATTCACCTACGGGGGCTGGTTCATCCCTTTCTTTGGTACATTTCATTTATGAATGAAATTATTCGTTTCTTCTTCATAAAGAATGTAACTTTTAAAAAAATGTTTCCTCTTAAAAAGAAAACTAACACATTGTATTTTTTATTTTTGTTTTTCTTATATTCTCTTGGTTGAAAGATTTTTTTATTTGTTTTTTTTCCTTCCTTCTCCCCCTAACAAAGTTAGTATAATTAAGTGAATACTATACTTTTGTTCTCCTCCCTATTTACCTTTTCCTTGATCTGAGCTAAGGTTTTATTCAGTGCTTATATTTATATCAGTGCATAGCTTTGTTGATTCTTTCCTCTTTGACTTGGAAGGTACTCTCGTGATGATGGTATTGGTAGATACAAGATTAGAAGAAATAAGGATAATACTCGAAGGCCATGTGCTTATAAAATGGGGGAACGTGGGAATGAAACTTTGGGGACTACTAATTGCATCTCTTGCTTTCTTAACCAAAAAAGAAGATGTCCCAGTATTAAAAGACCCACTCCTAGATTCATTCTTGACAAGTCTGCTTTTCAGTTATCCAAGAATGAGCGTGATGATAGAGTTGTAAGTGCTTACTTGTTTTGCAGATCTGCCTTTTATGTATTTCCGAAAATTTCCCTCCTCATCATTATGCTTATTTCTTTTATTTTTTTAATGAAATTCTTCTGTAAATCTACGTCTTTGTTATCTTTTCACCTTAATCGTACAATCTCATTATCCTGTTAATAGGCATTTTTAGTTAAAAAAATCATTTTTAGAGATAGTATGGAAGGGAAAGATTAGAAATACTCCCATGCAACCTTAGGAGCTTATGGAGAACACGCTGGTAGGTTAGTCACAAGATATTTGAGAGAAAGACTCAATAATATTGTTCTTCCACTAGAGTTATATATGTGGGTGGACAAGGCAATCCTAAATTGAAAAATGCGAAATTACAACAAAGGGCAAATGACTGATGAATTTGATTAACTAGGCTGTTTACAAACAACACGATGCACTAATGTATATGTGTTAATAGACCTTAAGAGTTGGAGCATGTATTTTAATGGACAAATAACTAATGAACTTTTTTTTGGGAAGATCAGTGTGGGATGGTAAGGATACGTATTTTTGGGAAGATCAGAGGGAGACAGTTCCCTCTGCTTCATGTTTCCTCATCTTTATCATTTGTCTTCCTTTAAAAATCGTCTGGTCTCTGATTTTTTGGTTTGGTAGGGGAGCTCTGTGTCATTTTCTTTCGATTTTCGTTGCCATTTATTCAATAGGGAGACAATGGAGGTTGCCTCTCTTTTTTCTTTGTTGGAAGAGTGCAATTTTAAGGAGGGGAGAAGGGATGTTCGTGTTTGGAGGCCTAATCCTATGGAGGGTTTTTCTTGTGAATCTTTCTTTAGGTTACTTGGATCCCTCTCCTGCTAGTGAGTCGGTCTTTGATATGGTTTGGAGGAGTAAGATACCAAATAAAATCAAGCTCTTTACCTAGCAGATTTTGCTAGGTCGAGTGAACACTTTGGATAGGCTTACTAGGAAGATGGCCTCGTTAATGGGTCCTTTTTACTGTATTCTCTGTCGAAAGGTAGAGGAAAACCTGGATCACCTTCTTTATGGCTGTCAGTTTACAAGGTCTGTGTGGATTTGCTTCTTGCAGGCACTTAACATTCAAACTTCAAATAGGTGACTAGAGGGATATTCGCGCGATGATGATCGAGGAGTTCCTCCTTCATCTTCCGTTCAGAGAGAAAGTGATGCACACAAGTGAAGAAATACAAATACCTCAAAATTTGATTAGTCTTGCTTTCAAATACAAGGACTGCCTCTTATTTATAAGAGAAGATGTGGGCTTGGGCTTTAGTGACCGATTTAGAAGGTTATTTTGGTGCGAGACCTAAATAACTCGTTAGTTTAAAACAAGAATTACAAGATTATAAGGCGGTTGCATAACTAACCAAAGAATGATGCAAAAATACAAAAGATTTAAAGAAATAACAAAACATCCTAAAATGATTTAAAAGGTCAAGATTTACAAGAACTTTCAAGATTTCCTACATCAAAAAAACCATTTGTTGTGGTTTCTTGGGGTGTGCGTTGTGTTGTGGGACATTTGGGTGGAGAGAAACTATAGGGTGTTCTGAGGTTTGGATAAGGACCCGAGTGAGGTTTGGTCCTTAGTAAGGTTTCATGTTTCACTCTAGGCTTCGGTTTCGAAGCTTTTTTGTGATTATTCTCTAGATAACATCTTACTTAATCGGAAACCCTTTCTCTAAAGGGGTTGCTTTTGTGGTTTTTTTTTTTTTTTTTTTTTTTTTTTTTTTTTTTTTGTGTGTGTGTGTGTGTGCGCTCCCTTGTATTCTTTCATTTTTTCTCAATGAAAGTTGTTGATTCTATCCCCCCCAAAAAAAAGAACTTGAATAACTAGACTCGGTTGTTTACAGACTTTGTGATGCACTGATGTATATGTGATAATACTCCACCTCAAGAATTAGAATATATATTAGTTACGTCTAGCTTGTTATAAAGATAGTTTATGCATGCTTCATTTAATGCTTTCTTGGAGATGTCTCCAAATTACTTTGTAGTCTTAACATCACACATGGACAACAAACTTTCTCGTACTTTTCAATGAATAAAATGATAGTAGATTTCACTTCAATATGTTTAGTTCGTTCCTAAAATATTGGGTTAGAAGCAAATACAGTGCTTCTTTTGTTGATCACCCACACTCTGTTTAGGATTGTAATACCAAAGCTTAACTCAATTGGGACTTGCCAAATGCATATTTTTTCACATGGGGACTATGCCATTGCTCAATATTATATGATTCAACACTTGAACATGCGATCATCTTTTTTGTTTCTTATTCTTCCCTGAAACTAAATTATCCCCAACAAGAATATATTTCCTTTTGCATAATAGGTACTGTGACTAGTATTGTAGTTGGTTTGATCGAGATCTTTTTTATGGTTCTTATGCTAGATTAGATGTTGGTCTTCTTTCTACCTTAAATCCATTTTCAGTCCACATCTAAAAAATTCAATTTTAGGAGAAACTTTCAAATAACACAAATCTGTTCCACAGTGGGCCATTTATCAACGGTAGGTGAAGACATGTTCAGACTCACGATTTGGATAAAAGCTACATTGGCTGAATCACTACAAGACACTAGCTTACTGATTAATCTCTTGTACTTCTTTTGTTTCTCTAAAAAAAAAATTTCCTCCTGCTATTAACATGTTTAAGGAAAAAAAATACCCATTTGGTTCCTAAGTTTTGGGTATAGTTTCCATTTGATCCTTAGGTTTCAAAATGTTACTTTCTTATCCTTGAATTTTGAGTTTAGTTTCCATTTGGTCCTTAGGTTTGAATATGTTGCACTTTTATCTTTGAATTTTGAGTCTAATTTCCATTTAATCCCTATGTTTTAAGATTCTATACTTCTACCTTCACTAAAGCTTCTTTTGGTTATTAGTACTAGTTTTCTATTAATTAATTTAAAAGAATTAAATTAGTTTTCACTAATATTTTGTCATTTTTAAAATTAATTAAAAAATTCCACATGATAATTATTACAAAGTAGGGGTAAAAGTATAAAATCTTAATACATAGGGACCAAATAGAAACTAAATTCAAAACTTGAGATAAATGTACAACATTTAGTCCACCTAGAGATAGAGACCAAATGGAAACTAAACTCAAGATTCATGGGTAAAAATATAACATTTTGAAACTATGGACCAAATGGTGACTATACTCAAACACGAACCAAAAGAGTATATATATATATATATATAGTTTTTTTTTTTGAAACGGAAACAAAGACTATTCATTGATATAATGAAAGAGTCTAATGCTCAAAGTACATGAGAGGACACAAAATGAAAACTTCAAACTTGCCAATACAAGACTAGAACCAAATTACATCATAAAGACTAAAACTCCGAAGAAAAATTTAAAACAATCCAATTGAACACAGTTCTCAAGATGAACACCTATTCCAGATGACTCTAACTCGATCAAGCCTTAAACAAATAGAAGGAAAGCTTCCACCGCAACGTCTCACAAAAATGGAACTTGAAATAATGAAGAGCCAACTAAATATGGGTGATGGAATTCCAAACCCAGTGAAGAAATCAGCTGTTTCCAACAAACCGATTGATAGCACCTTCCAAAGAAAATAAGGAGACATGCTGAGAATTTCAAAAATCCAACCCCACTCAGCCACTGAAGCTAAAAACTGATATTTTAAACTCGGAAACCAAGATCCTCATACTGATATATATATAGTTTTAAAACTTGAAAATTAAACCCATTGTTAAAAAGAAATTTAGTTTATCTTTTGTTAAAGTGCTAATATAATTGATTTACCATAACCCATTAGCTTAAGCTTTTGGGTCAATCGGTGTTTTGACATGGTATTAGAGCAGGAAGTTTTGTGTTCGAACTCCTGTAATATTATTACCTCCCAAATTAATATTGATTTCCACTTGTTGGGTCTTTTCAAGCCCACAAGTGAGAGGGAATATTAAATTGTTGATATAATTAAATTTACCATAACCCATCAACTTAAGTTTTTTGTTCAATCGGTGATTTAACATCTTCTAATACAACTAGCGTAAGATTTTTAGAAAGGAATAAAAATGGCATTCTACAGTATTTATTATTTACTTGATAGTCCGTATATTCTTATATTTCCTGTCTCTGTACTGTTATGCAACATCCAGGTGAAGCATACCCGTATTGTTTGTGGAACTGTAGGTCCAGATGAGCCTCATGCAGCAACTACAGCCTGGCCTGATGGTATTCTGGAGAAACAAGATTTGGATACTTCATATCCTGAGTTTGGAAGGGCGGAGTTAGAGGCATTTCTTAGTTCTGAACTCCCGTCTCATCCCAAGTTGTATAGAGGGCAGTTGAAAAATGGATTGAAATATCTAATTTTACCGAATAAAGTTCCCCCCAACAGGTATTGACCATGTGGTTCTTGGAGAAATAGTTTAACTAGTGAATGTGTTTCAATTTAACCTGTGAATACAGGTTGACATTCATGGAGATTTTTAAGTATTAATGAATTAAAGCTTTATGTATATATCTTATTTTCAGAGTTTAATATCATGATGACTACTAGACAGGGAAAACCAGCATAGATTGGTACTTTTTGAATTGTTCCAAAGATAAACCGATTAAACTTTTGATTCAATTTTCACAAAAAAAGAAGGAAAAAAAAAAAAAAAAGAAAAAAAAAAGAACTTTTGACGTCCAGGATCCAAAAGATAGTGGGATGCATGTGGACTATTCCAGTGAGATAAGTTTTGTGGGAATGTTTGGTTGAAAAGAAACAGTGCAACTTCCATGAGTTAGCTGAAAATTATCTTGCTTCTTATAAAATATATATGAAATCTATTTTCAATATTTCACGGAATAGAGGATAAAATGGATGTTGTGTTCTACATGGTAGGCAGTTTGCATGTGGAGGAAATAATTGATTGATAAATGTTAAATCTTTGTCAAGCACTTTTTCTTATTACCCTATCCATTTTGGTAATTCAAGTTATGGGACCTTAGTGCAAGGACGGGGATAAAATTTAAAATTTATCTTGTTAGGTAGGTTTTGTGGGTTCTTTTCCTCTTCTTCTTACTCTCGATAAGGATTATCTCTGTGTGTGTGTATTAAAAAATTTGGACCATTCTTCTGCAATCTCATTGAACAAATGAAGCTTTATTGATGGAGATTAGGAAGGACTCTACAATGACAACTTTTTGAATTTAGGTTTGAAGCACACATGGAAGTCCATGTGGGGTCAATTGATGAAGAAGATGACGAGCAAGGAATTGCACACATGATTGAGCATGTAGCCTTCCTTGGAAGTAAGAAACGTGAAAAGCTTTTGGGTACAGGCGCACGATCCAATGCCTACACTGATTTCCATCATACTGTGTTTCATATACATTCACCAACTAGCACAAAGGTTGTTCTTGTTGGTTTTTCTATTTTTACAGGCATGCACTGAATATCACAGTTCAATCTTTTGTCTTTCGTGTTTCTTTCGGGACTGGGTTAAACATTTTATCTCTCAGAGAACTGGTTTTGTTTCCAGCATTATTTTCTTTCTTGCCGATCTTAAGTAATATGTAACTTTTCCACCCATGTACAAACCCCAACTTTCTTTAATCAGTATATATTTCTTTTATGTAATTCAGTTTCTTATAATATCTTCACCTGACCTTTTTGTTCTCAGCATTACATAGCCACTAATTTTTTTTCTTTTTAATTTTCAAATTCAAAAATGCCTGCTCAAAAGTTTCAGCAACTTTATTTTTATCTAGCTAATGCACTGAGAAATTCGCTTAATGTTTAGAAGCACAAATTTTTCTAGTGCTCAGGAATCACCACTGAGGCATTTTCAAATTATAATCCCCTTGTGCTAGTTTCTCTATGTATTTTCTTGCATTCTTCTGAGATGCTTTTGGCTGAAAATAATTCTGAATCCAGATCTATTAATGCACACATGGTGATCAATCAAAGATCATGGTTGGTGGATCATTTGGAGTTCACCCATATAATAGATGGGAGAAGAATAGCACCATACTAACACTGCTCTTTGCATGACTTTTGTGTCTAGGTTTGTTATTAGCAATTTGTTTGAATATTGACCATATTACCTTTGGCTGTAGGATTCTGATGGAGATCTACTTCCATCCGTTCTTGATGCCTTAAATGAGGTATGAACAATAGATGGATTTATTTATATCAAAGTGGACACTATTGTGGCTTTGGTTTCTGATGTGATTTTGTTGCGTGATGTACTGTTTTTGTTTTTAGAAAATGAATTGTCTGACTTCAGTATATGTTTTTGATGAGAAAACAAGTTCAAATAAAAACGCTGGGTACTCTTATTACCTTATGGTTTATGCATCCTTTGTTTGTGCTTGTCTATAGATAGCTTTCCACCCAAAGTTCCTTGCTTCACGAGTTGAAAAAGAGAGGCGTGCCATTCTTTCTGAACTTCAGATGATGAATACAATAGAATATCGTGTTGATTGTCAGGTATGCATTGCAGTTGCTTTTGTTCATAAAAAATAATTGCACATTGGCGGTGTTTCATAAGGTTTATATATTGGCTGATCCGTGCCCTTTTCTATAATTCCATTTATTTGGAAACATTTCTTGCTGTACAGCTGTTACAACATCTGCATTCTGAAAACAAGCTTAGCAAAAGGTTCCCAATCGGATTGGAAGAACAGATTAAGAAGTGGGATGCCGATAAAATAAGGAAGTTCCATGAACGATGGTACTTCCCTGCAAATGCAACCTTATACATTGTTGGAGATATTGATAACATCTCAAAGGCCGTTAACCAAATTGAGGTTTGAACATGGTTTTTTTTTTGTTCAAATAATTCTTTTTTTCTTGAGATTAGAGACTATAAAGTTTATTTAAGGACTCAGCTCATCAGTACACTGATATTATCTCTTCCAGGCTGTCTTTGGTGAAACTGGCCTCGAAAATGAGGCTGTTTCTACGCCTAATCCCAGTGCATTTGGTGCAATGGCTAGTTTTCTTGTTCCCAAGATCTCAGTAGGATTAGGTGGCAGTTTATCAAACGAGAGATCAAATTCAGTAGATCAATCCAAGATCATTAAGAAAGAAAGGCATGCAATTCGTCCTCCTGTGAAGCACAATTGGTCGCTTCCTGGGAGCAATGTAGATGCAAATCCCCCACAGATATTTCAACATGAGTTACTTCAAAATTTCTCAATTAATATGTTTTGCAAGGTATGCAGTATTAAATATATTTTTTTTCTAATATTTTCCCTCTTGAGCTTAGCTTGCACGAGTTCTTTTTTTAGAGCTCCCATGATCATTAATATATGAGCAGCACGGTTGAGAGATTTCAGAGAATATTTTAGAGTTATTGTCTATCATGCTATATTAGTTTAAAATTAGCTCGCCTAAGTTCTTCATTTGGGTGTTCTCTCTCAAAGTTGTTTTTATTCGGCGGTTTTTCCAGTCAAGACTTCACTGCAGCTGGGGAGTTATTTTTTTTAATTATTTTTTTGAAATGGAAACGAGCCTCTTCATTGATAAAGTGAAATGAGGCTAATACTCAAAGTACAAGAGGGATGTACAAAGAGCAAGAGAACATCATCTTGGATACCGAAGATTAAGAGGAAAGACATCAACCCACGGGTCAATCCAAAAAGCAATTCTAGCAGCATTGCCAAATTTGAAAGGAGCCAAAACATCCACTTTCAACCGAATTCTTGAAATGCTAATCCAAGAGCTTCTCAAATTATTACCATTTTTCCCGGCCGTGTGCCAATTAAAGGAATCTTTTCCATGAATGCTTCTAACAACCTGTCTCCATAATGAATTTTCTTCCTCCATGTGCTACCAACCCCATTTAGCTAGTAAAGCCATATTTTTATTTTTGAGACCACCCAATCCGAGACCTCCATCTAATGAGGAACGTGTAACAAGGTCCCATTTCACTAAATGGTTTATTTTGCTTCCCTTATGTCCTTCCCAGAAGAAATTTTGCATAATTCTTTCTAATGAAAGAATCACTTTATCAGGCATTGCAAATAAGGACATATAATAAGTTGGAAGGTCGGAAAGAATAGAATTGCACAAGGTAGCTCTCCCTCCTCTAGACAAATTAAATCTTCTCCATTTATCTAGTTTTTTTATGAACTTTATCAATCACTGGCCGCCAAAATGAAGCTTGCTTCGGGTACCCACCTAAAGGCAGACCAAGGTAAAGAAAAGGCATAAATTCTGCCTTACAATTTAGAAATCCAACCATTTACAGCAGCTCATTTTCATCTACATTGATTCCACATAAGGCTGATTTTTCCCAGTTTACTTTCTGTCCTGAACACCATTCAAACAACTCAATGGTTTCTTTCAATTTTACTAGCATATGGTTATCATATTTGCAAAATAGAAGAGTGTCATCTACAAATTGGTGGGGAATATGAATCTTCTCCATTCCTACCACGAAACCTTCATACGAACCATTCCCATAGAGCTTATCTAGAAGAGCACCCGACACTTCACTAACAAGGAAAAGGAATGGTGATAATGGATCACCATGCCTAATTCCCCTAGAGGCAAGAATACGTCCTCATGGCTTTCCATTAATAAAAATAGAGAATTTGGGATTTTTTATACACCCCATAATCCAAGAAATCCAACGTGGATTAGGGGAGTTATTTTTTTTTCCCTTCAGTTTTCTGAATTGTGTTAGTTTTATTTTGATTGCTAGTTTGGCCTTTCTTTGTTTACTTGCTGATTTCTTGCTTTTTCTCTCCTTTTGGAGTTTGTATCTTTTAGCAATAGTGTCTTTTCATTTTCTTAATAAGAAGTTTCGTATCTTGTTAAAAAAAAAGTAACACAAAGAATTAACCTTTTTAGGGATGTAATTTTGAGTATATGAAAAGGATATTCCAACTAACACTCAGATTCTTTGGCTTTGTCTAATAATTTTGTCTAATAGCACTTTTGGGGTTGTTAAATTTTTTATTGTAATAAAGTTAGTTGATACTTTGTAATCATCTTTTGTCTATATTGCTTGCTTGTATATCGGTTGTTTTTGGAGATGATGAGGGTGCTATGGGGGTGTCAACCTAGTTGAGATTCCTGGGTGCGTCTTCTGATCCTTTGGGTACTTTTATTTGTATCTCTTTCTTGTGAAAGCATTAGTCCGATTTCATTATTTCAATGAAGAGGCTTGTTTCCATTTAAAAAAAAAAGATTCTTTGGATATACTTCGTTAGGATGTTTTTCTGGCTCACTTGGCAAGAATGAATCAGAGGATCGCTAAAGATAGCGAGCTGTTCCCTTTGATCCTTTTTTGATGTTGTAATTTTTCTTTTTTTTTTTTTTTAATTTGGAATTGTATATATATACACACAAAGAAATAGAGCCAGCTAGATAGTTTGCTTAAGAAGTTTCTGAAACATGTAGTACTCAAGCATTGGTTAGGATCATTGTGTTAAACACCGAACACCAACTACCAACATTTCACTCTCATTGTAATTTCCTGATCAATACTCCGGACTCCTGTGGTTTTCATAAATCTCTTTTGTTTTTCAATGCTCAGAAATATGAGTTCTCTTCTCTTTTCTCTCTCTCACCCTTTCACTCATACTCATCCTCTTATTCTTCAAGCATATTCTCTTTTTGAAGTCTTGTTTTGGTTTAGGGATTGACCAAATACCTGCTATTGAATTTCATTGCAGATTCCAGTAAACAAGGTTCGAACATTCAGTGACCTGAGAAATGTTCTTATGAAGAGGATATTTCTCTCTGCCTTGCATTTTCGTATAAATACAAGATACAAGGTGCGTTTGAAACTATATCCTCTCAATTCTGATGAATATTTAAGATCTCAAGTTTTGAATGTCATCTTTTTGTCTGAATTTGTCAAAATTGTTTTTTCATTGGTCTTCTAACATAAATTAATATTTTTATTTGAATACACAGTATTTCTTTCATGTGACTGGGCATCCTAATTTGGTTTTAGTGATGTATTAATTATTTATTGCCTATTTTAGTCATTCTATAGTATAAAACTTTTTATCGTTCCAAAATTTTCTAATTTAGTGCAATTTTCAGAGCTCAAATCCACCATTCACTTCCATTGAGTTGGACCATAGTGATTCTGGAAGGGAAGGGTGCACTGTCACCACACTAACAGTAACAGCTGAACCCAAGAATTGGCAAAGTGCGATTAAAGTTGCTGTTCAGGAGGTTTGTGTCTCTTATTTTATCCGTAACGTCCGAAAAGTAAACATTAAAATAAATTTTCTGGAAAGATTTTCCACCCTTTTACCTGTTTACGTGTTAACTTTGAAATTATTGTTTTTCATCAATTTGAATACTAAATTGAAAAAATTGTTAAACTAGATCCCTGTTATTGGTTTGTTGATCCTGGTAATGACTTGATTAATTAGTTTTCATTGTTCTTTTAATGAGCTCGGTATTCTTTAAAACAATGAAAAAAGGGATTAATTTCAAGGATTTTTATATTGTTTTATTATTATTATTTTAAAATTAAGTAGGTCAATTATTTTAACTCAAGAAAAGATCAAAGTTAAAACAAAAAAGAGAGGAAACTTTGAATCGAACCATTTAATTTGGTTTGGATTAATTTCACTTTCACCTATTGATCCCTACATTTGAATACAAATACATATAATCATGCTTTGGTAGCATTGCTGGTGCTCAGGTCATTGAGATAGGGAAAGAGAGGAATTCAGGCTAATAAAATGCCAAGAAATAAAGGATTTACACCTGTTATTTGTAAAAGAGAGAAGGATACCGGGTGATGCAATAACAAAGTAATAAAAAATGAATGTTTTTGCTTTAGGGAGAATAAGAAAAAAACATTTATTATTATTTTAGAAAATAAATGCTTGGTTGGCTTGTTGGAACAAAATAGAGGATTATATATACATATATATATATATGTGTGTGTGTATATATATACATATATACATATATACATATATACATACATATGTACATATGTATCTATGTATCTATGTATGTATATATGTATCTATGTATGTATATATGTATCTATGTATATATATATATATATATATATATTTTTGAGGGTCTGGCTATCCTATGCACACCTAATCTCTAGGGATGCCAACGAACTGGGATAAAACTTTCTTATTTTCCTGTTATTTTGTTATCATAGTTACTATTCTCAAATTATGTGAGACACGGATCCTCCCCCTCTCCCCCCCCCCCCCCCCCCCCCCCCCCCCCCCCCCCCCCTCCCCTTTTTTTTTTGAGAAGATGAGATACAGACACAGATCAATTAATGTGATTAGAATGTTCTGAGATTGTTTCATTTTCTTTTTTGCTTTTCATGTTTGACATCTGGAAACAGAAGCTCCGCCAGCAGTTTGACTGCTGGACATATAATATAATCTGTAGTGTATTCCATGTGGTGCAGGTACGGAGGCTTAAGGAGTTCGGTGTCACTAAGGGTGAACTGACCCGCTATATGGATGCACTTCTAAAAGACAGTGAACACCTAGCAGCAATGATTGATAATGTGTCATCAGTTGATAATTTGGATTTTATCATGGAAAGTGATGCACTGGGGCATACAGTTATGGACCAAAGACAAGGTCATGAAAGTTTGGTTGCTGTTGCTGGAACAGTTACTCTTGAAGAGGTAAGGTACCTTTTTTTTTTTTTTTTTCTCTTAATTATATTCTGAATGAAATTTCAGAGTAGTTTGTTATAGAAGAGTAGTCGTCTTTGAGAACAAAAGGTGACATATATGGGAGGCGGATTGTGCTTGTCTCTGATATAGGCCTCCTTTTCGATTATTAACACTGATTATTTCTTGTATTATGGCTGTATTTTCTCTAAATTGTTTCTTTCAAGAAATAAGTTAGGGTATTTGGAAAATTCAATAAATAATTTACTAGATGATACTTTCTGTAAGAATAAGTTGGTAGTTGGAAAATTCTCTTCCCCTTTTATTGTTTTTTTTTTCTCTTAATTTCTTCTTCTCAAAACTTAAAAGAACATGAAAATTGTACTGATGCTAAAATGGTGCAAGAGAGGAATTTGATTATTTTTAAAGACCAAAAGAGATGACAAAAAAGGCTTGCAATTTGTATTCAAATAAAGGAAGTTATTCTATGATTTATCCTCCTATCCTGTGCAAATTTTAGTATATATTTTATTTTACTATTGATATACATTATAGTGCCAGGAATTGGATATTTTATATCTATTTTATCAATCAATGAAATGGTTTCCGATTCCTTAAAAAAAAAAATAAAAAAAAAATATACAAGTGTATTGTTACTGATTAGAAACATTGATGGGTGAAGCAAATAACAATGCGAATGTACATGCCCAGTTATATTTCTGAAAGTTTGAGAATTAGCTATATGAGTGAATTTAAAAATTATGGAGGGTAGGGGTTGACTAGAGTCCTATAACATTGTCTATTTAGGCTATACTCTTATTAGCAGTTTCTTATAAACTGTATGATGTATTTATTTGTTTTCAAATTTTTTACCTTAGGTGAATTCCATTGGTGCTGAAGTGTTAGAGTTCATCTCTGATTATGGAAAGCCTACTGCACCCCTTCCTGCAGCTATTGTTGCATGCGTTCCAAAGAAAGCACATATTGACGGGTTGGGGGAAACAGAGTTTAAAATAACTGCCAGTGAGATAACTACTGCTATTGAGGCAGGATTGGGGGAGCCTATTGAAGCTGAGCCTGAAGTATCTTGTTCTCTAATGCTCTCTCTTTCTTTCAGTATAAATATATCTGCATATTTGTTTTATGATTTCCTTTTTGTTGGAATTAAATTTCTATATACTTCTGCAGCTTGAGGTACCAAAAGAGTTGATATCATCATCACAGATATCTGAATTAAGGATGCAACACCAGCCATCATTTGTTCCTTTAAACCCAGAGACTAACGTCACCAAATTTCATGATAACGAAACAGGAATCACTCAATGCCGTCTGTCAAATGGAATTCCTGTGAATTACAAGGTATAACTTTATAAGATAAACACAACTAACATGTACATAACTCAACGGTAATTGATATGTATTCCTTCCTTGAGGTTGGAGGTTCAAATACCCATGCCCCACATTTGTGGTACTAAGAAAACTTACGAGATAAATTACATACTGGAGGGGGAGTATTTCTGTAGATTTCTGGTTTCATTAATATTTTATAGGTCCATTCTATCTTTTTATTTCTTATACGAAGAAAACAAAATGTTTAAACTGAACGTGACTCTAAATACCTTAAAATACGTCAGGTTTCAGCCTTTGCCTACTCAAATTCAAGAAAGATGTTGTGTGGGTTCATTTGACAAATGTGTTAAAAAACGAATTCTATTATTTTTTTCATTGCTAGATTGGAAAATGTATTGTGCTTTGTAGATTTCCATCTTCCCATTTCCTGGTTGTCTGGTAGTACAGTTTTTATTAGTTCTTTTTACTAGTTTATATGCTCAAAAGATATTTGAATATTACTGCCATGAGTATTTGTGAGAAGTATAATTTAAGTGGTCATCTGACAATAAAGATGCTGTAGTTATATTTCATAGTAGTTAAACTCCAGGGTGAAGAGTACTGGTTATTCAAGTGATGATTTCTCAAACAAGCGTGGGTAGCTCTGAAAAAATGTATGCCTGGGTGGTTGTTATTTGTCAACTTATTTAACCATTGATACCATTCTGCATGTAGATTTCAAAAAGTGAAAATAAGGCAGGCGTGATGCGACTTATAGTTGGTGGGGGACGAGCAGCTGAAAGCCCTGATGCACAAGGAGCTGTTGTGGTCGGTGTTCGAACTCTCAGTGAGGGAGGTCGTGTAGGAAGCTTTTCACGGGAGCAGGTATTGCATTAGAATCCTCACACTCACACTCCCACTCACAACCAATTAATTCTTTAAACTTCAAACTCAGTAAAAGTTAAATGAAGCGATGAACATGAACTTCCTTTTGAAACAATAAAAAATTCTTCAGGTGGTTTATAGATACTCTTGGCAGCAATCTATTCATTTGAAGTAATTCTAATTTAGTGTAAAGTGTATTTGTCAATTTTGTATTGAATGATATTAGGTTAAATTGCAAATTTGGTCCTTGTGGTTTTGAGAAAGTATTTTGTTGCAAACTTGGTCCCTATTTTGTCTCTATATATTTTGAGCATTAGTCTTTTTTCATTTTTTTCAATGAAAAGATTCGTAGCCTTTTTTAAAAAAAGAAGGTTACAATCTCTATGGTTTATAACTAGAATTTAGTCCATATGGTTTGATAAAATCCTAGGGATTATTCATGAAAATTTGATTAAACCATAGGTACTATTTATGAGGTTTTGTCAAACTATAAGGACTAAAAACTAAATTCTTACTTACCAAATTTGTAATTTAACCATGATAATACCTTAGTAACTGGCATTTTAAGTTAACAGTAATATTGTGCTTAAGGAAATTGCTATTGCTATTATTCCTGTTAGCTGTTATTCCAAGAACTTGCTTTGGCATCTAAGTCCTATCGCTGAATGACATGTATGCAATTTACATGTAGAACCTATATGTGTGTATAAATGGCTTAATGAACCGTTCATTGCCCATATAACTCTTTATTCAAGTTGATCGATGCTGTATGTGTAATGTTTTGTAGGTGGAACTTTTTTGCGTTAATCACTTAATAAATTGTTCTCTGGAGTCAACCGAAGAGTTCATTGCTATGGAATTTCGTTTCACCTTGAGAGATAATGGCATGCGTGCAGCTTTCCAACTACTTCACATGGTTCTTGAGGTACGTGCAAATGGCTGGTTTTGTTAAAAAAAAAATTACTTTTCCGTACAAAGAATAGTTGCCCATATGAGATATGGACCTATGGGCTATGGCCATGATATATATAAACACAACTCTGCTTTCTTAAGAGTTAGTGCTTGGAGATTGCTAGAACACAGAATGAATTGAATATTTTCTAGAGCAAACTGCTCTATAACTTTTAATTCTTACCAAATTTTTTTATTTTTTTATTTTTTTATTTTTAATTTTTTATTCTAAGCGTTTTATCTCAACCTTAAAGGGTAGACAAGAAGTCGTCTGTAAATTAACCTTCTTTCTGAAGTCCTCTATATTTCAATAAATTAACTAACAAGGATGAAGGATCATCTCGAGGAATTTTACCCATAATTCTTAAAGACTCGACATTTCCCTACAATTATTCAGGGTTTAATTCAAATTTTTCCTTTGAATAAATGTTTGTGCATTTTACTGTTTGAAGTCGTGGCGATTACTTATTATTTGCAGCATAGCGTCTGGCTGGAGGATGCATTTGATAGAGCAAAGCAGTTATATATGTCATACTACCGGTCTATTCCTAAAAGCCTGGAACGATCTACTGCTCACAAACTCATGTTAGCTATGCTGAATGGAGATGAGCGGTTTGTTGAGCCTTCCCCAAAATCACTGCAGAATTTAACATTGCAAACAGTGAAGGATGCAGTGATGAATCAATTTGTAGGCAATAACATGGAGGTATGTTTTTTTTTATTGAAAATAAAAATAACAATAAGAAGTATCATCTCCAGAGAAAGAGAAGGAGATATCTTAATGAAATAAAGGGAAATTAAAAGAAATATAACCATTCAGCGTACGAAGAAGAAAGAATAGAAAAATATGTAGACCAACAAAAAGGCAATCTGTTATTTTTTGAGAAGGCACATGCTTGAACAATAATTCCTGATGTGTCTGTCATGGAATCTTCCCATTTTCTAGGTAAGTCTTGTTGGGGATTTTTCAGAGGAAGAAATTGAATCTTGTATTCTAGATTACCTTGGTACAGTCACAGCAACTACAACTTCTGAGACAGCACCTGCTTCTGTTCCCATTGTGTTTCGACCATCTCCATCTGAGTTACAATTTCAGCAGGTGAGGGTGATTGACTTTTAAACCGTTCAGTTTACTTTTTGAAGATAAAACCTCACCCTATACCGAATAATTTTTAAGCTCGCCCTATACCAACTAATATTCTTAGCAAAATTTATCATATAGGGAAAAATTAATCCACTCCTTAAAAGATACTGGGAAAGATCTCCTTGATTTTTCATTTAGTTTTTGCAGTTGCATACTTTCTGAAATAAAAAAAGATAGTGTGTTCAGATCATTATGATCTATGTTATGTTTTTTATGTGAACTTATTCGTTATCATATTTAAACAGGTGTTTTTAAAGGATACAGATGAAAGAGCTTGCGCTTATATTTCAGGTCCAGCACCCAACCGCTGGGGTGTTACATTTGAGGGTTTAGAGTTGTTAGAATCAGTTAGCCAGATTTCAAGAACAGATGGTGAGTTTCTCTATTGACTTATGTACCGTTCCCTGATTTTCTAATATAGCTTATGATGGGTTTGTTTGTTTCTTTTTTTCTTTTTTTAAACACCAGAAAGTGACAAATCTGATAATGATATTAAGAAGGGTTTGCAGAGAAAACTTCGTAGTCATCCACTCTTTTTTGGGATCACGATGGGGCTTTTGGCTGAGATTATAAATTCTAGGCAAGTCTTCTCTCCCAACTGCATTGTGTAATCTTCCCTTTCTTTTCTCCTTGGTGCATGTTAGAGTGTGATTCACATTTTTTTTTTACTTCCATTCTTGTTAATATGTTAGGGTTTCTTCTTTTTGGTTCTTTGTTATCTAAGGCCTACTCTACCTCCACACCCATATCCAATCATCGGTGTTACCATTACCATCACATTGACTGTATCCACCTAGCCACAGCCTCTCACGATCGCACCCCACGTATGCCCAATTGTTTGTTGGCTCCTCCTAATGTGGTTTGAAGACACGCCAAATCTCATCATACAAGAGATATTTGTATCATAAAGTACCTGAACATTGAAGTTATACACTAGAGTCAGCAACAAAAAGCTCTAGAAGTTGTTTGAATTCCAATTGACCTAACGAGAACAAAACATAGAATTCTTCCTTCCCAGTTTTATTTCTCTCCATCCCTCCAAAAGCTTTGTCCTTCCATTTCAGTTAACAGTTAACACTAAAGCAAGAAAATACCCAAACCCTTGCTTAGGAATCGATCTTCAAGAAAAGTTCTGTTCTTTTTTCATTAGCATTACCCCAAATTGGCCCAGTCGCCTGCCAAATTGAACCAACTAAACCTTCCCGTTGCTATTTGGTTTGGCATAGTTTTTTTTTAGCAAATATAGTTTGTCGTGTTTTTTCTTTCAGAAGAATTTGGTTCGTTTTTGGTTCAGCTCCAAAATTAAGCCAAACAAAATGGTGAACACCCCAAGTCGAATAAATTTGCACGAGGACATGGCAAAATTAAGCCACCAATAACAAAGAACTTGATCGATATTTTCTTCACAATAATGAATTCAGGGTTTATGAAGTGAAGCCTTTCCGTAGCATTTGAAGCACGATCATCCATGGCGTTATCGTTAAAGAATCTGATTTGTGTGCAAATGTCCGCTAACAATTAATGTAAAGCAAGTTGTCTGATAATGAGTATCAGTTTCAACCTTCTCTTAATTCTTAAGTTGAAGGCTGGAAGCCATTTTTTGATCCAGTTGTTTTTAGTGTTGCCCCAAGTCTTCTCACGGAAATTCTTCATTACTCTTCATTTGCCAACAAAGTAACTAAAAGTTAATCTAGCCCCTGAGAAGAATAACCCCTTTGTATCCTCATCTTATTCTTTTTATGGGTTTCCATTTCTGAGATTTAAAATATTTTAGATACCAACCTCCCAACCCCAGGAAATAGTATGTAGACCAATCAATTCGCTTAATTTGTATCAACGTCGATAACCACTGATGAGAATTTATTCTCTTAAAAAATTGATCCAAATAAAATTGCCAAACAAACCATACTGCTTGACTTTGAGGAAGAAAATTGTTTTCTCGGTCATACAATGAGACCCCCAGCATATTCAAGCTTGCTGTTATTGGATTATTTCTCGTTCATTCCAGAATATTGAAGTAGGTAAGCAGCGTTTATGCTTTCATTGACAACCAACCAATGGGAATATGAATTGTCTGGATACTTTTTCAATTTGTTCTAGTTAGAATCTGCTGCGGCCACCTGATCATTTCAAATAACAAAAGTAGAGCACAATTTATTATATCTCTTTATTCGCTGCATAAAAATTAAAGGTTATAAATCTTTATATGATCTTTAGTTATCTTAAAATAATATTCATGTGATTGTTCCAGGCTTTTCACAAGTGTGCGGGATTCTCTTGGATTGACATATGATGTATCCTTTGAATTGAGCCTGTTCGATAGGCTTAAGCTTGGATGGTATGTTATATCCGTGACATCAACTCCAGCCAAGGTTTGGACTCAATTTTCATAAAGATCCTTGTTAAGTTAATTTATTTCTTTTTTTTTTCCCCCCTTTCACTGATAGGACTCCTCTTTTCAGGTGTACAAAGCTGTTGATGCATGCAAAAGCGTTCTGAGAGGATTACATAGCAACAAAATTGCCCAAAGAGAGCTGGACAGGGTAAAGTGTCAAAGTGACCAACTGAGCTAGTACTGCTAATAAAAACTTAGCTCCAATTTGATGTTTTTTCATAAAAAGGGTGGCAAGCCGCTACAAGGCGTTTAGTGATTTTCATTTGAAACTGAAAATAGTTTGTTGCTCTCGACCCCTCTTTCTTTTTACATATCTTACTAGGGCATACGGTGGTACAGATTCTTTCTCGTGTGGTTCTGTACCTGGAGTTTGTAGATGATTCATTCTTAGCCAAGGTTTTAAATAATGTTTTCCAACTGCAGGCAAAACGTACTCTTCTTATGAGACATGAAGCTGAAATAAAATCCAATGCTTATTGGCTTGGTCTATTGGCTCATCTTCAAGCGTCTTCTGTTCCACGGAAGGTAGAACTAATCTGCTTGTGCTTCTCTTCACTCCTCCTATGCTCTTGCCTTTGAAACAGAGCGAAGATTACATACAATGATTTTACAATGTGTTGCAACTGTCTTCATCTTTGGATGTCTCACCTGTCTTTTCTTTTCTGACTGTGGGGCAGGACCTATCGTGCATCAAAGATCTGACGTCATTGTATGAAGCTGCCACCATTGACGACGTATACATTGCCTATGATCAGTTGAAAGTAGATGCAGATTCTTTGTATACATGCATAGGGATAGCTGGAGCTCAAGCTGGGGAAGAAAGTATTGGTGAGAAGTTTCGTATTTCATTTCGTGTTGACTATTAATTGATAGGTCATTATTTGTGTAGATTACAAATTGTTTCTTTAGTTTCATATCTACTTCTGTAGAGGGGTTTGAATTTTACTTAAGGTTAAACTGGGCTGTCCTCCAGTGGTACCAACCTTAGATTTGCCTAAGTGGATTCTCTTTTCTCAGTGTATAAATTAAGATACAGGTCATAAATATGGGTTTTGAAATTTTTATTCAAGTGTTATTTCATGTTATTGCAGTTTCATTCGAAGAGGAAGGATCAGATCAAGATTTTCAAGGTGTTGTTTCATCTGGACGCGGTTTATCTACAATGACCAGACCCACGACATGATCCTCCCTTGATAAATTTTTTTAAATTATCGAAAGGGATCAACCAATGAAAGGTTCGTTTTGTTTCTAACTTCATTTTACGAAAAATCTTGATTCATCTTCTCTCCAGTCCGGTCTTGTTGGCTATAAATTGGTATTGTGATTGAAAATATATTCGTAATTGTACATACTAATAACATACCTGTTTGTTATTGGACAAAGGGAAAAAAGCTAACGGAGGTATTATGTTCTTCGTTGTGAAGTTATAATAGCAAGAATCTTAGAAACAAAACTTAAACATAGCTCAACCAGTTATAACACTTTTTTGGGTTAATCATGTAGATATGCAAGTAAATAATAAATAAGGTTTCCTTGGTCAGTGTAATGCCTATTCTATAAGTTTATAGAAGTGAATTGAATCCTTTGGTTTCAAACATACCTGATCCTCTTGATTGGTCATTGTATAGGATGGATATTCACTTCAAAGTACAGCCGATTATCTAACCAAAGCATACGAAGCTGAAGTGCCGATCTCCCTCGGTGTAGAGAAGTCAGATCGTCGTAAGCCGATTGGCATACACGTGGTTTAATTGGCATGCTTTTG
This sequence comes from Benincasa hispida, assembly GCF_027475165.1. Lineage (NCBI taxonomy): Eukaryota > Viridiplantae > Streptophyta > Magnoliopsida > Cucurbitales > Cucurbitaceae > Benincasa > Benincasa hispida. The sequence goes on from NC_143483.1 coordinate 32,852,360, forward strand.
TGCTTGATTTTCTTTCTTGCCATCAGGCATTATTATGCTTGAATATACAACGATGCCGATTCATTTTTCATAATGCATCATTTAGATAGCATCCACAGAGCTTGATTGTCATTATCGCAAAATCAGAGTAAGATATACAATACATTTTATGGTTCCATTTCTACTTATATTTTGTAAAGTATTATGGTCTCTCTTGTGGTATGCCAAGGACAGGCATTTAAACTCATACTCAATAATATGAATATCTTATGAGCATCTTCAATCTTTTGGTGTGAAACTCAAGTTTTTATGGTGTTTCTAGTGGTAATATTAACTATATGCTTCTGGGGTACGAATTTGAACATTACAAGAATTTTGTAAAAGTATATTGAATTTTACTCGAATAATATTTTAACGCATTAAAGACCATATCAAATAAATTTGATGATACCGTAAAAATTTACTAGAAAATTTCTAGTTCTACTTGGTGAGCCTTCATTCACAAAGACTTTTTTTCCCCTCTAAAAGGAAAATGACCTAAAAATTTTGTTAAGCCTTTTAAAATTCAAGTAAAAAATTAAAAGTCGAAAGACTTATTAATAAATTGAAAGAATAAATTTCATAATCTATAATTTTAGAAATGGAGGCACTTGTGGCAATGACCATACTAAAGCTATAATAACTACCTTTTTGTTACCGTATATGCTGTTTTATAATTCTTGATTAGCTACCATCAACACTATTTCAAGTTCTCTATTTGCTACAGTATTTGCTATTTATTACCATTTATATTATTCAGCATTCATCATTATTCTTTACCATATTGTTTATTATTTTCTTCTCGAACTAAAATAATTGGCACCTTAAACACATATTATTATAACTCAAATTAAAATAATCTACACTTCAAACATAAATTATTATAACCTAACTATAATAACCAACTCCTTGTCCCAAACGTCCCTAAGAAACTATTTGATAATCATTATATTTTTAAAAGTTGAATTTATTTAATACTTAATCTCATAACCTATATTTCAAAATGTTTTAAAAATTTTAACCAAAATTTAGAAATTGTTTTAAAAATTTTAACCAAAATTTAGAAATTGAAGTTAATATTCAAGACTTCGGCTTTGTTAAACTTGATTAACCTTCGAACAGTGAAAGGAAAAAATTGTTCTTAAACAAACCAAATTTCTAGAAACCTGATTTTTTTTTCTTCATCAAACATATCTGATTGACCTCACTAAGCAAGATGATTAAAAAGAAAAAATGAATTAGAAAATCTGTATGAAGTGAAAAAGAAAGTAATCAAATCTCAATTGAACAGATCCTCCCCATAGTATACAATTAATTCTCACTCGCTGAATAAATTAATTCTCTCTCAATAATCAAAACTACAGAAATTTGGAGCTAAAAAAAGTATCAAAAAGAAAAAGAATCAAACTATAGAGAACTAAAGTTACCTCTCTGACCCTATATTTGCCTTCTCCTAAATAATCTTTTTGGCATCTTAGAAAAATTGGTCATTCAGTAAAATCTATGAACCAATTAAGGGGGCAATTGATTCTCAACATGAAAATCTATTGAAAAGAGTTCTTAATGAAGCAATCTATTGATTATAAGGAGGCCATTTCAGAGTTGTAGAGGGTTACATCTTCCATAAGATCACGAGACATTGCAGACGGTATTCGGTGGTGATTCAGAATCCTTGAAGTTGCAATTTTAGCCATCTCATAGTTCAACACAATAACCCTTTCATCATCCAAATCAAACCTTACACTATCTTCACTTTTGTCCACAAGTTGGCACAAGTGTTTCAGGTTTTCAACTTCAACTCCATTTACTTTCATAACCTGCTCAAGCGAAAGAATGAACATTCAGCAGATTGAAACTTTGAATAAGCTTTGAATACACTGTAATTTTAGTCAACAGCTAGTAAAGATCCAATTGTAGAAGAAAAAACATAAAGCAAAGAATGTACTGAACACTTGACTGATTTCCCCAAAGTTCATTATCATAAACCAAAGACGAGCCCTGAATTTCTATTTCATATTTGTTTGTAAACGCATTCAGTTTAACAATTCATAAGAGCATTGCAAAGCAAATTTAAGTAGGGTGATACGTGGATCAGAAAGAGATCTAAACCATTTATTCACATTGAACTTAAATCTTTTGTAATTTCTTTGGTTTGGGCTTCTTGTCCTTTTATAAATTTTATACGAGGAAATTTGTTTCTTATTAAAAAAAGACATTGAACTGAACTCTACCAAGTTCTCACTTCATTCAAAACAGATTTTCTCTGAGCAATAAAATTTACACATTAAAAGCAATGGCAATGGGGTTATGAGAATATTGGTCAACGTCAACTCATGATTTAACAAGGTATTAAAATAGGTCCAACTTAGGAGGTTCAATAGATTCTTGTAATGTTAAGGACGAGTGTTCAAAGAATATGTTTTTGAGAAGGGGGGGGGGTGGTGGGGGGGGCGGTTACGTTAAGACAAATTTCCAAGATTTCGAAAATATGGAATCATGGCATTCCACCATAACAAAATAGATAAAACCCCCTATATCTTTATTATAACCCTTAAACCTCATTAAAAGTTAAAAGACAATGGCATACACACACACATGTATACTTATGAGCATGCATCTTACCTGCAACTCTGCAAGACGCTCATACCCTGCATTAATATCATCCATCAACACCTGTGAAAATAAGCAGCAGTTACCAAATTGAATCTGAAATATTAACTTTAGTTACTAATAACCCAGATGACAAGAGTTTCCATACTTCTTTTTTTCCCCTTTTCTTTTTTAAATAGGAAATGAGGCATGATTTCAAAGTTTTCATTGCCAAGCGATATCTTATTTTCATGTAAAATCAATGAAAACTCGGCACACAAATTACTTATTATGCATGCCTCAGAATAATGAAAGCAAACCTGTGAAAGAATGACAAGTTCTTCGCCAGGCTTTTTTGGTAATTCCCTTAGTGCCCTCTCGCACAAGCGACGAGGCGAAGTATTATACCAATCTTCTCCATACTCATGAAGGTAAGGCTGGATAAGTGGAATGAAGACAAGACCGGCAAAAATGTAGTAGCTAGGAAGCTTATCAAACTGATGAACTGGTACCAAGGGTCGCAACTGCAGAGTATTGAACTTATTTATATAATTATTTATCATACATGCCTCAGAACAATATGTTGGATTGCAAATCAGTTTGGATTGATTTTCATTGAGACTTCAGGAATACTCTTTATCTTCCCTTTACCTCTAATATATAAAAATATATGACTGGAATGACTATTTTAGAACTTTATATCATGGGATTGCTTGAGTCGTTAGGAAGAGATTATGAGAAAATGGTACTAGTTACAGAATACATGAAACTCATTAGAATGAATATGAGAGCTACAGAAAGCATACAGGTCGGAGGGTGATACTGAGCTCATGCACTTCACCGTCCCTTAGAATTTTGAGAACAGATTTTTCATTGGGTTTCTTCATAGAGACCAAATGGTCAAATGTGATCCGCTCCCTGTTTCGGAAAGAAACTGCATAGTATGAAAATTACAATGGGAATAATTATTGGAAATAAGAGTCGAGAATTTTAGCAAAATGAGACGATCACAACTTACTTTTACAACTATTATAAGAATTGCAGACAATAGCTTCATCAAAATGAAATGTCACTTTATTTCTTTTATTTTTTTAACATCTTGAGTTAAAAAATGTGTGGGGTGAGATTCAAACCCCAAACCATTTGGTTGATGAAACAAAGCCTTGACCAGCTTTGCTCTGGCTTCTTCTTCTTTTCTTCTTTTCTTCTTCTTCTTTCTTTTTTTTTTTTTTTTTTTTTTTTTTTGACGTACTGAAATCTTCACTTTGAATTCATCATTATTCCAAGCACATCAATAGGTTGAGAGAAAAAAAAAAGTTAATTAAAAGACAAAGTAAAATTTGGTGGAAGTAGACTTATATGCAACAACGATAATTTGATTTATGGTCTCTTCCCTTTCTTATTAGCTATTCCTTGGTCCTTCCATTGGAGTGTCTAGACTTTGCCCATAGGTTGCCCCTGCCATTGATCCACTTCCATGAGTCTAAATCTGCTTTCTCTTGGTGTTTTATGACTACACATAGGTTGTGGAGCAAGTTCTCACTGCTCTAAGATTTTTGTCAGCTAGTTTGGGGCTGTGTGGTACTTCTTGATGCTTTGTGTTTCTTATATAATGGGGAAAATTTTTTAAATATACTCAAATCTCTTCACTTGTTTTTGGGTTTAATAATGATTAGCATTGAAGTAAGAGATCATGAATTCAAGCTCCCACAATATTATTTCCTCCAGGTTGATATCAATACTTTAGGTTTTTAATTTGGTGAGTCAAATTAATATTTGAATCTATACATGGATAGGAGTATCAAGGATACATTAAACTAGATAAAATATATCTTTAACCTATTAATGCAAGCTTTTGGGTCTAGTGATAATTTAAGTAAATAGAAGATAAGAAGACTGAAGAAAAGAAGTAAGATAAACCCACCCCATACCATCCCCATACTTTCTTGTCGGTGACAAATTGGGCAAGATGTGAATCCCATGTTATCTAGTATATCATATACAACAATTTCTTCCTTGTGAAAATAGAAATATAGCATGGTAATTTTAAAGAGAAAATAGAAAAAGTACTAAATTAGGGAAAAGAAAATAAGAATAATAATAGCAACGGTAATGTATTACAGAATGGACATAGGATATAATAGCAATGATAATGTATTTAAGAATGGACATAGGATACCTGTTCCATCATTGGCAATAGGCTCACCGTCAAATGCAAGGATGATATCATCTTTTTTCAGGATATCATAAGCATCTGAAAGGGGATTAATTTTGTTCACAAGTACTCCAGTCATTCCAGGGCCCATCTTGAAGTGGTTTCGAAGTTGAACATTTTCAGTAATCTGGCAGGACAAACCAAGTGAACAGAATCCAACATATTTTCCACTCTCTTCCACACCAGCTATAAAATGCCTTATCACAGGGACAGGAATTATGTACCTGTGGAATCCATTTACAAGGGGAAGAACTAAGAACGAAAAATTGTTTAAGGTCGGGAGTTATTGAAGTGTGTACAAGTGAAGCATAATTATTTAAGAAAAGATAAAGTTTGCAACCTGCAATCATGTTCCACAATGGAAGATACTAAGTTTGTTACTCCCAGTAAAATTTTCAACTCATCACTCACCCAATATTTTCTGCACCAGAAAGGTTTTGGAAAGCTACTCCAGCCACTTTATTGCCCATGATTGCTGGCCCACCACTATTTCCTGGATTTATAGCAGCGTCAATTTGAATAGCCATCAACTGGGATGCACCATGTACATATTGTGTAAGTTCAATCCTAGAAACAACACCTTTAGTTACAGAGATGTTATCCCCACCTGCGATAAAACCAAAATTGGATGTCAAGTGCACCATTATAATGTCGACATGTGGAAATGAATAGCAGAAGGGATGCATGTGATTAGAAGTGGTTTGGCCTTAATTTCCTTGAATTGTGTCATAATTACAAGTAAACAGAGATACAGATTATTAAGAATTGATAATCATAATTCCTACTTTCAAAAGATACCTTATGACCCATGTAATAATAGGAAACCTAGTCCCTTCGACTACCAGCAAAAAGCCAAAAACAAATAAAAAAAAACTATAAGAAGATCCTAAAATAATAAAGCCAGAAAATTATCAAATACACAGTTGTTCTACTTAATAAAATCTTTAGACCAAACAAAACTAACATTCGACATGCAGAAAGAAACGTGCATAAATTAGAGAAGAAGCATTTTCAAAAGATGGAGATGTTAATTTATAAAACTGATTACCATTTTACCACATTTAATTTATCGAGACAATGGTAGAAGTCTATACCCTGAGGATAACCAACAACGGCCACAGTTTCTTGCAAGATAGGAATATCTCCCAACTCCAAACAATTGGTGTCTTCCCAAAATTCTTCACTATTAACGACCAGAATAGCCAGGTCACATTCGTGACCAACAGCTTGAACTTCTGCCCTATACTTTGTTGGTGACCCATGCTTTCTTACAAGGACGAAGGTATGATAAGCGACAACATGAGCATTTGTAAGAATCTTTTTTCCAGATATGATGAATCCTACATTTTTTTTTTTCAAAATAGACACAAGAAATATGCACATAAGTAAGAACTCTTACAAAACATGACAACAGATTTCATTGGGGTCAACTTCAAAGCATAAATGAGAATGAAAATATACTTAGTAGCTCAGTAACTTCCGATATGAACGTTATTTAAACTACTTAACATGTGCATATGTATAAAAATCCATTCTGATTTCTAGGGACCATATGAAATCCATTCAAGTAAAGGAGTTTAAAGAGCTGGAGAATGAAAATAAAATGAAGAAAAACTCCCAAATCGGTTTTAATAAATAAAGTTCGAATCGTCCCATTTGGCTGTAACTGTTTATGTATTTCCCCAGTAAATGAAATCCAAGAACAATTCAATGGTCATGGTCACAACAATCAAATGCAATAGGTAGAACTGATTAATTGTGAACTCGTTACTAGATGTCCCTCATAAAATCAAAGTCTACATACGGGAATGCCAGCAAAACACAGTTTACAACAATGTAATCTCCAGTTTTAACAAGTAAAACAATAGCAGCCTGAAGAGAATAGTAAGACGATCAATTAAGTTTCAAATTTCAAGAGGCAGTAAAGTAAAAAACAGAGTTCAATCAATCATACTAACTACAAATTAAGTACATTAAGCCACAAACCGGAACCCATAGTTTCTCGCTGGGACTTGTTCTGCCATGGAAGAAGGTAGTTGGGGCTGCAGGAAACAGTGAAAACCTTGACAACGGAATCCAGTGCCAGCTCAATAGCAGAGAATGTATCAGTGGTAATCCTCTTGCGCTCAATCCTATTCAAATGAGGCTGTAAAGAACGAAGGCCCCGCCTCCTCGAGGTGGTACGAGTTCTCAGCAATGGCTTATGAGAAGAACAAGGCACAGGGTCATTCCCATTACTGGGGTTTTCTTCGTTCCGATGACTCTCGCCATTGTTGCAACAATGATCGAGTGTGGGGGATTTTAAGGAGGAATGAGATGCAGAAAGTGAAGAGTACGGAACAGCATTAGCTCTGATATTGATTGCAGCGGCAAGAGAGGAGGCCGGTGGGAAATAACAATCGTTGAGGAATTTAAATGAAGAGGAAGAGGAGAACCTGCGAGCTGTGCGGAGAATTTGAGCGAGCATGGCCATGGCTTCTTCTTCTTCCTCCTCCTTATTCTCTCTCACACGAGAGACCGAGGCTGTCTCGGGTTTCTGTCTCTGAACCAAACGGCAGGGAGAGGAAAATTGCGATTCTGTATAGACGGCAAGAAAGGGAAATTTTTTGAAAAATTTCACAAAATGACTTGAAATCCAAAAGCTTTCTCTTCCTAAAAAATTTTCTACTACTGAGTTTCTATGCGAAATTCTAAAATTACTCCAATCTTTAAAAAGTCTTCAGGGATGAATGCGTGTCTCTACGAATATTTTATAACGATGGGGTCTCCCTCCATTTCGTTCATTTTCTAATCGTTGGGAGAATACTAACCGATCAGATAGAGAATACTAATCGAGCGTTTAGATATTACTAAGCAATCGTATAGAGAATACTAAGCGATCGTTTAGCTGACTGTTACGCGATTGTTTAGTGCAATTATTTAGCTACCTATTATGCGATCGTTTAGATATTCGTTATGTGATCGTTTGGTTAACTATTATGCAATCGTTTAGATATCTGAAACGATCGTTTAGTTTTTGTTACACGATCGTTTGGCTAACTGTTATGCGATCACTTAGTTTTTGTTATGCGATCGTTTAGATTTTGTTATACGATCGTTTGGCTAATTGTTACGCAATCATTTAGATATTTGTTTATGCGATCATTTAGTTTTTATTATGCGATCATTTAGTTTTTATTATGCGATAATTTAGTTTTTGTTATGCGATCGTTTAGATATCTATTATGCGATCATTTAGTTTTTGTTATATGATCGTTTAAGTTTTGTTATGCGATCGTTTAGGTTTTGTTATGCGATATCGTTTAGATTTTGTTATGCGATCGTTTCGTTTTTGTTGTGCAATCGTTTAGATAAATTTATGCTAAATTTGTAGAATACAATTGGTGTTGTGCATTTAACTAAACAAATAAATAACTAAGCGATCGTTTAGATAAATTTGTACTAAATTTGTAGAGTATAATTGATGTTGTACATTTAACTAAGCAAATAAATAGCTAAGCGATCGTACAGAAAAAACTAAGCGATTGCCTAAGAAAATTACATATTGTTGAGTCTAGATGGGCCAGTGTCAGGTGTGTTTGTCTGTACGTTTTCTTGTTATGTTCTCTCTGACCATATTGTGTACACCTATGTATTTTTCGTGGCTCCTCTCTAATTAAAGGTATCCTGACGATTTGACGTTGACCTATACTTGCTACCTTTTGCGGTGGTAGAATTGGTTCAAAATCTCCAACATATGGCCTTCAAATCCATTCTTGTCTGTGTTTGACTAGGAAGATTGGTATGGCATAAGCAGCAAGCACACACTCAGCTGTAAATCATTTTGCACATAATGTTTGAACATTAATGTTTCTCAGGATCACTGCAGATATTACATGGTAGCACAGGATCTCGAGGCAATTAAACTCCATGCACGTACATGTTCGTGAACGAAGATCAACCACTCCATACACGTACATTGTCCACATTGGACCCTCCACTTGCATTCATCCACTAAACACCGGATAGTTAGCAAGCTCTTTGTTGACTTTTTTTACATGGTAGTCAAAGTTCTTTCTTATTGCAAGCATCGATAATTTAACTGACAAATCATATTTCAAAAAGAAAATTTGACCGACCTTTATATCCTCGTTATTCAGACAATCATGAGGTATTGTGATGAGGTCGTCATACGATGGGCCCTCTAATGGTCTGGGTATATCAACAAATGGTTTGATTGGAACAGTGGAATGCATTAGAACCGAAGGCATCACAATTGGTGGAACGGGAGAAGGTGGGGTTGGAACATGGATGTTAGGTGTTCGAGAAGTTTGTAGTCCTGAAGATTGTCCATATCCATGTTTAGTATCGAATTGTGAAGTACATCTGGGTTCACTATTCTGACCAAACCAAGTTTCACTTTGGTCATCCCCAAGTTACATGGCTCAGTATCATCATCAAATGAAGACATAGTATGAATATTGCATGTCGGAATGGTTGCACACCCACAATTTTGACTGGTTGAAATGGGTTGATCGGTTGGATTGCAATGCTGGTACATATTGTCAGTGTATATTCTATGACTTTCGCAAGATGTAACTAATACAAATAATGACATCCGAGATGCATCACTGCCTTCTAAAAATAAGCTAAGATATTCATCGTCGACTATGTTAATTGGGGGAGTCAAGACCAATAGATTGTAGCAACATTTGATATGCATATCAAACATATCCGGATCGATATTCAGTCATTAGTGCATCATACTCACTAATTCACTGACTATTATATCATATCTGACTTTCAAACCTTCTATATGACAACTAACATAATTTCTTCCGGACTCATCCTAATCCCTACTAAATCGTACAAAGATTTGAAGTAGCATTATTGATCTACAATGGGATAAACAAATCATTGATAAGTGAACGATCGTTTATACATTACTATACGATCGTTTATAAATATTTACACATTACTATGTGATCGTGTATAAATTACTCTGCTATTGTTTATACATTACTATGCAATCGTTTATACATTAATATGATAGTTTACTATGCGATCGTGTATAAATTACTATGCGATCGTGTATAATTTACCATAAGATTGTATAGTAATTTATACACGATCATTTATAATTTACTAGATGATCGTGTAGTAATTTATATACGATCGTCTAGTAATTTATGAACGATCGTTTAATTGTAATGAACGATTATGTATATATTACTACACGGTCGTTTATAGTTTACTAAACGATCGTGTGTAAATTACTACATGATCGTTTATAATTTACTATATGATCGTATTGTAATTTATGGACGATCGCCTATATTGTAACGAACGATCATCTAGTAATTTATGAACGATCGTTTATATTATAATGAATGATTGTGTATATATTACTATATGATCGTTCATTTAATGCTAAACGACACTTATTATGAAAGCGATATGGGACAAGAAATCGTACATTGAATGAAGGGTTGAAGAAATCGTTGAAGGAAGAAGAAATGTGGATTGAATCTAACGATGAAAGTGATCAACAAAGATATTGGACTGAAACTCTGAGAGAAAGCTATGAGAGAATAATGAGAGAATTTTGTGGGGAGTACGACAGAAAGTGCATACTGAGAATGACATTCTATTCTCTTCAATGCTATTGGAAGAATATTAGTTGGGAATAAATGTTTTGGTGGAATGTTGGTATTGTATTGAATGTACATTGAATAAAGGGCCGAAGAAATCGTTGAAGGAAGAAGAAATGTGGTGCGGTCTGAAGACTTTTTAAAAACTGGGGGTAATTTTGGAATTTCGCATGGGCAAAAGGCCAGTGGTAGAAAAGTTTTTAGAAAAAGGTCATTGATAGAAAAGTTTTTGGGTTTTGGGTCATTTTATGAAAATTTCCAATTTTTTTTACAGATCACTACCAGTGCCTTATAAAGGAGGTTAGGGGCAAGGATTATCCCAAACTATATTAACCATCTCTAGCCACAGTAAATAGTATTTTGTAGTCCCTAATTAACTATCGTCAACACTATTTCAAAATTCCAATTTGCTACCGTTTTTGCTATTTTAGATTATCATTTTTTTTTATTTTTCGCTACAGTATTAACTATTTTCTTCTCCAACTAAAATAGTTTACACCTCAAACACATACTATTATAATCCAAACTAAAATAATCTATACTCCATACACAAATTATTATAACCCAATTATAATAACCTAGGACTATAATAACCAATTTTTTACCCTAAATGTCCCTTAATGTCTAATGACATGTCCTACAAATAAATGAAATCTAATCTTATACTTACTTCATAGGTTTCATCACGGTAGAGATACTCTCCGAACCTAAGGTTATTGTATCCCTGACCCAATGAAGTAGACACTGCAATGAAACTTTTTCTCACGTTTTTTAATTCAACTTCACGTTAGAAATGTTCCTCCAAATTCGATGATTTTTGCATAATCGTGTGGCAATTCAAAAGACAACTCAATGAAATAAATTAAACAGAATAAAAAACACATATAAGTTCTTCATCAAGGTAAGCATAAATTGAACATTGACATGTTCATTACCTCTATCTTTGTTATGTTATTTTTTATTTTTTAATTATTATTATCATTAACATGTTCATTAACAGGTTAGGCCATACTATTCCGATACTAAGATCATCCTTTTACCTCTTATTATTTTATTTATCATTTATTATTATTATTTTAGGCCACCTGAAATGTATACATTTTTCACATATGGATATCCTTATTATTTCCCTTTTATGATGAAACTGAATCTAAAGATACTTTTGCATTGGATTTTGGATCACACTATTGTAGGAAAAAAGGGGCTCCGGTATCACGAGGTTGGCCCCATCTTCGGAATTTCGAGGCCAAGCCATACCACTCAGGTGTAGGTCTCTCCTTACACTCTACTTTAAATTTTGTTTTTTTAGCCTTCAAACTATTATAGGACAAAAAGGGATATGGTACCACGAGGTCGACTTCGACTTCGGAATATCGAGGTCGAGCCATACACTTACGTGTGGGTCTATCCTTACACTCTGCTTTAACTTTTTACCTTCAAATTATTGTAGGAAAAAAAGACTTCAGTACCACAAGATTGGCCCCGACTTCAAAATTTCGAGGCCAAGCCATACCACTCGGGTGTGGCCCTCTCTTTACACTCAACTTTAATTTTTCTAAAGCTGTCAAATTATTGTAGGAAAAAAAGGGTTTTGGTACCCCGAGGTTGGTCCTAACCTTGAAATTTTGAGGCCGAGCCATACCACTCGGATGTGTGTTGGGATTTATGTCCTAAATCTCATACTCTTTAAATTATAAACAAATTATTGAATAAATAAATTATTTATCTTCTAATAAATAAAGTGATATTTATTTTAATGCATACTTAAATCCAATAAATTAAGATCCAAAGTTATTTAATGTAACTTGAATAGTTTGTAGTTGACATACAAATGGATCATGTTCAAAGAATAACCTAAAAGATCTATAGTATATGGATAAGGTTGGGTGTCTTATCCTAGTAACACTATGGATGCCCCACACTTGATTAGTGTTACGAACAATTTGATCCAAATCATTCATGTGGAGACATGTAAGTGGAAGATATCCTATACAGTGAGTCTGTATAAAACCAAACCACATAATATATAATCTCTCTTTGTAACACTGTTGACTGAAGAGATTAATATTTCAAATGATAACCATGTAACTCAATCTAAATCCTAAGTGAGTTTTGAACTCCTACTCATGATGGTTGTTTTTTGATTTGTATGGGTGAGAGTGACCTTAGTTGCCAACTCAATATGCCTACCATTTTGGAGATGATACCGAGTGAAGACTTGAGAACATATATAGCTTCACATGATGAAATTCACTCATTCCCAAACTTTAGGGTAAGTAGAAAGGTTGTTCCTTTAAGTGTTGACTTTGGGACTGAGGCCTCACTGTCTCATATCCCGAGAGGGACTTTGTTTATGATAGGACCATAAACAGATTTTTCACTAGAGGATCAGTAATATTTAAGGAGCAAGAGATAATTATAGGGGTAAAATGGGAATTTAACCCAACTGTAATTACGAACAATGATCGAACCAAAGAAATGAGTGTTGTAAGCCTCTCCCCGACAATAATGATATTTATAATTTCACTGAACCAACTACTTATACTACTAGGTAACACAAGCGTAAGTCTGGGATCGAACCACAGAAAGCCTAAGATAAAATCTCTTCTAAGCTAAATTAGTCTTTGAAAAGTAGTAAAAACGGGGGGTGGGGGGACGGGAGTGTTATGTTTGGTTTATCAAGAAAAATTAAATGCAGAAAACTAAGATAGATTGAGAAAGAGTAAGGACGAGCACAAGATTACCTTCATCAATTTAGAGATCGTTGGGCTATCTATGAATTTATTCATCGATTAATCATGTAAATATTCAAGGATTAACTATTTCTCAAGCCTAACCGAATGTAGGGAAAGCCCGACAAACTTCCTAAAGAAAATTAATATGTTGTTGATTCCTAAATTAACTAAATGTTGGCACGCAAGCCCTTTCATTTAGTCCTCGTTTGACGATCATTTTGTTTTTTGTTTTTTGTTTTTGAAAATTAAGCCTATAGACACTACTTCCACCTCCAAATTTATTTCTTTGTTATCTACTTATCACCAATGGTTTAAAAAACCAAGCCAAGTTTTGAGAACTAAGAAAAGTAGCTTTCAAAAAGTTGTTTTTTTTTTTTTTTTTTTTTTTTTTGGAATTTGGCTAAGAATTCAATCATTGTACTAAAGAAAGATGCAAATCATTGTAAAATGTGGATGAAATAGGCTTAATTTTAAAAAATAAAAACATGAAAAACCAAATGGTTACCAAACAGGGCCTTAGTTAATCATATTAAGCTCTTGAATTGATTAGGACATTAAGCTAAATTAGTCAAATCTAACTTAATGCATTTTCAATCTTTAGGTTTTGTTATCTTTTAGGTAACTCTAGAAGTCTACAATCAAGCTATATTTCTAACTAAAACCTATTGCTACTCAAATTAAGCATGCTTCAATACAATTATGGACACCAAGAACATACATAGCAAGGGCGGACGAACATACGAGTATATGCTATTAAGTTGTCAATTAAATCTACCTATATGATCATTCTTGAAACTAAAACAAAGAGAGGAAATCAATAAGAAACAGAAAGATCCAAGAAGAATTCATCAAAATCTCATAAAATTCAAAGAAAATGCCCAACAAACCTCCAAACGACGATTAGCCTTCAAACATTCATGAATCTGAATCACGATGAAAAATTATACAATTAAATCTTAAAATTCAAAGTAATCTCATGAGTTTTGGCCTAAAATGGCCAAAATTGAGCTAAGAGCTCTCAAAATCGGCCTAAAACTCCTTCGCTCTTTACCTAATTCGAGAAGAAATCTATTTATACGAGCAATACAATGTTGCAACGCTGACTTTTTAGTTGTCACAGCATAAGGATGTAGCATAGCAACACTGTCTGCTACGTTGCTCAACTCGCCAAATGCGTACATTCCCTCTACTTCTATCAATATTCGTAGTGCTACAACACTACGTTGAATACAGATTACTGCCTTCAAGCATAAGACTTCGGCATAAGGTGGGCATTGTGATGCTCTTTCGAATGTTGATACTTATGTCTTCTAATGTAGCTCTACGCGCTGCAGATGGTTGCTATGCTCGGTTAGGGGCATTTTTTGTAGAGTAAAGAACATGAAAGCAGAAGCAATTTGGATTTAACGCACTAGAATTACATCAAATTTATGGATTAAGTATGCTTGTTAAAAACTGAAAAATAAAGTTTGAAAAACAAACCTTGATGTAGCTCAAAATTGAAGCAAATCCTCTGGTTATTTTTTTTTTTATCACGAACACTTCATGGATCACCGTTAACTACCAGGACACTCCACTATAGCCTAGTAGTTGCACTCTCCTCTCTGTAGATATATTTTTGTCCATTCGATATAACCATGATTAGTAAGTCGATCTTTCACAGGTTGCTCGTAATTACATTTATGTCAAAATTACCATTTTACCCTTGTAATTACATCTTGTTCCTTAAGTCCCACTGATCCTCTAATGAACAATTGGTTTGTGGTCCAACCACCAAATTGAGTCCTCCTCAGGCCAATGAAAAGGTGAGACTGGTTGGATTGGTGTCTTAATTCTCCCGGAGTCTCGTTGTTTTGTAAAGATACACATTGTTTGATGAATAAAAATGTTATTTAATTCTGGCATTTACTCATATCCAATAAACAAAACTCCTTGGTTATCTTATGTGAACTTAAGCATGTATATGTGATATACAAGTGGATCATGCCTTAAGTGATAACCGAAATAGGTATGTAGTATAAGGATTAAGGTGGGATACCTGATCCTTGTGACACTACGGATATGGCTCGCTTTGTAGAGGTATGCAAGTGTAGTAAACTACTACAGATGGTAGATCCTGACCATTTATATGGAGATGTGCGAGCGAGGGTGTCCTATACAAAGAGTTTGTATAAGACCTGGACCACGAGATGACTAGACTCTGTATATAATGTCGTTGATACTAGAGACTTGCATCTCACCTAAACGACCATAGGTGACACGACCTCAATCCTGATTGTTTTGGGAATTCCTGCCTTTGAGGGCAGTCCTTTGATTAGTATGGGTGAAAGTGGCCAGATTGCCAACTCAACATGCCTACCTTTTTGGGGACTTGTCTAATCTGGGAGCTGGGAACTCAATCCACAAGATGAAATTCACTCCTTTCCCGAAGCAGGGATAAGTAGAGAGATTGCTCCCTAAAGGGCTGATTCCAGAGCTTGAACATAGTGGTCACAGCTTCTCTTTGGAAGAGAGGACTCAGTCATAGTAGGACTATGACTCATGTTCATTAGAGGGATCGGTGGTACTTAAGGAGTTAGACGTAACTATAGAGGCATAACGGTTATTGGCCCAACTATACTTACGAGCGATCCGTGAAGAGTTGTTGCACTTTTGATTGGTTAAGATGGACACATAATATATCTGTGGTAAAGAGAGTTGAGCTGTTGGTCTTTAGTGGAGTGCCTGACAGTTAACAGATGGTGGATCCCGTGACTAAAGAGTTTAGTCAGTTATTCACGTACCATTGGACCTTCGTGCTACAGGTCCATAAGGTCCCCTTGGTAGCTCAATGGATTCAGTTGAGGATAAGTTCTTGGTATTGATTTGAAATGTTCAAATTGACAAGAAGTATTTTGATGATATATGATATGATCGGTATGATGTATGAGATACATCTAGTGGAGGATTAATGTAAATGAGATTTACATTAAGTATCATGGAATAGAAAAAGAACTATGGTTTATATGTTTCATGAGATGAAATATTAAAACTATAGATTATAAATATAGTATGATAAGTTGGTTATCATTTATTTTATAATAATATTAATTATTGGATAATTAAATCTTTTTCTCTAATAACCAATTGAGTAGGAGGTTATTGGTGGTTCATGGTAACCGTGAGATAAAAAGAAAATTGATTTTTTTTCCTAATTTTAGTAATGTTGAAAAATTGTTTTGAGATTTCTCTCAGAAAAAAGAAACTCACGGAAACTTTTCAAGTAAATATAGATTTACTGAGCGACAGCTTGAGCGAAGTAAACGATCGTGTAGTGTTTTGTAGGTGGCAGACACTGAGCTAAACAATCGCTTAGCTTTTGCTAGACGATCACTTAGCTTTAGCTAAACGATTGGGCATCGACCTATATGATAGGTTTCTGTCTTCTCCCACTTGCCCAATCGTGTACACGATTATTCATTCCTCCTTCGTCTGCCTCATTCCAAGCCCACACAGAGCCTACCCTCTGAATTCTCACACCGAAAATACCAAGGTAACCTTCTTAGTGGTGTCATACTCAACTCGACGTTGTCTAGGTTCTGTGGAGGCTGTTCATGCTGCTAGAGAGTTCGTGACTAAGGTGATCGCTGAGGACGAGCGCGAAGTGTTCGTACAGTGTTGCGGTCATATTGCTCGAGCGTTCGAAATTGCTGTATTCGAGCGTTCGTGAGCAAGAAGCGTGGAGACAAGTCGAAAAACATTCGTAGATATTCTCCTTGTTCATTAGTAGTTTCATACTATAATTTCGATATTGATTGCATAACTGTATGTTTTGTTTATGACTGTAATTGTAATGTTCATACATGATTGTAATTTGGAATGATCTATTTTCCGCTGCTCATGGAAATCTCAAATTTGATTTCCTTCAGAGACCCTTTATTCAAGATCCGGAGTCAGCATTTAAGATAACAACCTATATATTATACTTAGAATCGGGTAGGAGTGAATTCCATCTTGCAAGACTATATCCCCAGCTATCTACTCAATCTTATCCCTAAAATGGTAGGCTTATTGAGTCAGTAAACTCGGGCCGCTCTCACTCATGTAGATTAAAGGATAATTATGAATAAGCAGGAGTTCATAGTTAGCTCAGGATTAAGAACGAGTAACCTATGTCATCCTATTGAAATAGTTAGTCT
The DNA here is from genome assembly GCF_027475165.1 of Benincasa hispida. Lineage (NCBI taxonomy): Eukaryota > Viridiplantae > Streptophyta > Magnoliopsida > Cucurbitales > Cucurbitaceae > Benincasa > Benincasa hispida. The sequence goes on from NC_143483.1 coordinate 32,869,725, forward strand.
TAACAATAAACGACATTATAAAGTAAAAGTGACTATTTTGCGGTCTGGTGATAACTTGTAGAAATGCAAGTTATTGTAGCCTTTTAGTTAGAATAATGAGGATAGATAGGCCGAATATGCATTGATAATACTAAGAATGTTGGGAATCTTCTAAACTCGCAGTTCGTAAATGTTGTTAACATATTCTATTTATCAATAAAGATATTGTTGAGTTTTTTTATTAAATAAATTATTATTAATATTGCATCTTTTATGAAAATCCAATAAATGGATTCCTGGCTATAACATGAATACTTTAACTTTATGTGGTGACATAAAAATGGATCAAGTTTTAGTATGTAGCAAAAATGGTCTATAAGTACATGGATGAGATTGGGTACCTCATCCTGGTGACACTATTGGATGCGGCCCATTTTGTATACTAATACAAAAGATGTGATCCAGAAATCATTCCTGTAGAGACATATGAGTGAAGGCATCCTATGCAATAAGTTTGCATAAGACCAGACCTCAAAATAGTCACTTTTCTATATAACAACCATTTACTGGTAAAACTGACTATCTCAAACTCAATGACCTAGGGTAACTCAATCTTAATCCTGAGCTAACTATGAACTCCTGTTTATTCGAGATTATCATTTGATCTACATAGGTGAGAGTAGTTCAATAGCACTGCTCAATAAGCCTCCCATTTTGGGGATAAGACTGGGTAAATAACTGGGGACATAGCTTTGCAAATGGAATTCACTCTTACCCATTTAGGGTTAGCAGATGAGTTGTTCTCTTAAGCGCTGATGCCTTATCTTGAACAATGGGCCCCGCCTTCTCATGGTAGAGAGGGTTATGATGTATAAGTTGGAATATAAATCAATTGTTCAATGGAGGATCAATGAGAGCTTAAGGAGCAAGATGTATTTACAGGGGTAAAAGGGTAATCTTTGACTCAGCTGTAAATACGAACAACCTATGAAGGATTGACTTACTGATTATGGTTAAAATGGACAGAAATATATCTACAGTGAGAAGAGTGCAACTATCAAGCTATAATGAAATATCTTGGTAGTTAACGAATAGTGATTAATTTGGTTTAAAGAGTTCAACCAATTAATTACAAATTGTTGGAGCTCATGATCTGTAGGTCCATAAAATTCATCTACTAGCTCGTAATTTGGATTAGTAAATTGAGTAATCTTGATGAGATTTGAAATTAAGGTTTAGAATTTGATGTTCAAATTCATTTAAGGTTTCTATTTATTATATTTGATACAATTGAAATGTTTAATTTTATCGAAATTAAACGAAATTGGAGAATCGATTACTGTTTAAAATATGATTTAAATATTAATTGTATAAAATTAATTTCATTATAGAGGAATTGTTTTTTTTTTAATTTAATATTAGATATTAAATTAACAAAATTAATTAAAAGGTTCAATTACTTAGTTTATTATAAATCAATTAATTGAATTAATCTTTTAAAACTAAATAAATTGTTTTATTTAAAAATTGGTTTTAGAAATCAATTTTTGAAAAACTAAATTTGAAAACAAAAACATTTTTTTGAAAAACCAAAGTGGAGATTTCCAAAGTTGGAAATCTCTACTATGGTGCAAACCACCTTATTCATCCAATTCCATTTTCTTCATGAAGTAGGAGCTGACCTTCATGCAATCTATGCATTTGCATGATAAAACTTTATAAATTAAAGTGCTGGGCTTAATAATGAGATTAAGTTTTCAAGAATTTCTCCAAGAACTCTACAGAATTCGAAACTCTCCAAACCCTCTTCGTATCTTTATCAAATTCAGCTCATTTTAGTGTTTCCACCACACAATCCTTGCAAGAGAATAGAAGAGAAGATCTTCTGGTGGTCTACTTGTAGATTGAAGCACATTTACGTGGAACTCAGCTGGTGTTGAAGAGGTTTCATCAAAGGTATTGTGTTAAGCAAACCCTCTTTTGTAATAGTTACTTTGAAGCATGTTCTAAACTCAAATTAAGTATCATTAGAGTGCTTATTGATTCTAATTTTCTCCGATGCATGTTAATATACTCTATCAATTGGTAGAGAGCATGATTTAAGCACTCAATTCTCGTTAATTTGAGTTTGGTGGGTGTTTTTCATAAACTGCATGAAAATGGTGAACTGATATGTTTTTTTCCGTGTTTTAGCATTTGAATCTTTTCAATTATGTTGTAACTCTTGTAATTTTCTCTTATTTGATGGGCCTTAATATGTGTTTAAGTGTTTGTAATTCGTTTGGAGTCATTAGAGTTACAATTAGGATGTAATTGAAGAAAGAAGTGAGGAAGGTCAAGTAGCAGGAACTGAAAATTCAAATTTCTGCCAGATACTCGATGCTCGATGGAATACTTGATGGCATACTTGATGCACGATACCATACTCAATGGTACTTGATGCGTTTACTCGATGATATTTCATGAAATACTCGATGCATGATGCCATACTCGATGCGTTCACTTGATGATATTTCATGAAATACTTGCTACTCGATGCATGATGCTTTACTCGATCGTCGATGGCATCTGCTTGATGGTATGTTGTGAAATATTTGATGTTTGATGATGCTTGATGTCATGATACACACTAGTATACTCGATGCTGGGTGGTATGCTCGATGGTATTCATTGCTTGCTGATACTCGATGAGTTTTGCTTGGTTCAAGGCGGTTCGAGCGGTTCAGAAGGTTTTTGAAGCCGATTTTGCTAATTTATGTAATAGCTAGGCCTTTGTCTGCTTGGAAATGCCAAAACCAAAACCATATCAGTTTTGTGTTTAATTATTTATGCATTTGATGTATGTTATAATTAAATAAATCTTGTTTGTGCATAAAATATGCCATGTAGAATTAAAATCCCACCATAGGAAGCATGTTACATGTATTGAAGTATTTTATAAAATTGTTATAATGTTTTGGTATGTCTATTTTTGTAAGTTGTTATAAAATTGAATTATACATTGAAATCCATAACAAAGATAAAAAGCATGCTCATTTAAATTAACAACTTGTTTTAATAGTTAAAATAGGTCGTTTTCTTAGAAAGTTTGGTTATAAACTCAATCAGTTCATAATCCTATCTAAGGCTGGGGGTATTTAAGTTGACGGTTTACGTAACAACTCCTATCTGGGGATTATGACTGAAATAACGAGAATTGATAACCAGTTTTATGAGTTTGCATTAGCGGTGTGAGGTTTTAAAATTAGTTTTAACCTAGACATCGTAGGTTTAAATCCAAATATAAACGTTATACTTGAATAATAAACACATAGTAGGTTGTTTAAAATTAACGAAATCTTTCAATTTCTTATTTGACTATGTTCAACTCTATGTATTCCTGCCATAACAAACCTAAGTTAAACAATATCCAAACATTTAGAATACTTCGATGGGAGATTAACAATATATATGATATATTGTTTTTAGCTCTCAGGTTCTCAAGAGTTCACACCGTGAGATCCATGCTCGGCTTTGTGTTGATTTTACCTCGACTGCTCCATTCGAAAAGTGTTTGCATGGGTCAATAACAAGGTGAATGAGGGAAGTAGTTCATAGTAAGTGGGTGAAGAAAATATGTCAATATATCCTACGGTCTCCTCCATTAGTTTGAATCGTGAGATTCCTATGTTGCGTCTGTTGTCATTTTTAGGCAGCACTAGCTAGTCGTTAACAGCAGCGATCCTTTCAGAGGGTTGTAACATAGGATTCAGAATAACCCAAGCTTTAGAAATGAATAGGGTCTTATAGTTCCATCTTGCACATTATCTTCCAATTTGAGGGTATGTTCATACCGTTCTATAAGATCTGAAAATTCCAGGTCACACTTATAGGATTACTAAGTGTTAGTAAGTTATTGATCAAAAAATGATAGCTAAATGACTGTCGAAATATGAGTTATTCTGGAGACAGTATTTAGTCAAGAATGTCTTTCTTTAGTGAAGGAATTTTTTACTGCCTTAGGTAGCACTTATTCTAACTCACTATAGTATCATTGCAAATAAATAAAGATATATGGGTACTTTATTAGTTTTTGCTAAAATTGGATTTAGATGCACCTTTTTAATAGAATTTGTTTAATTTTTCAGCATGTCAAACTCAATAATACAAATTCTAGCTTCTGAAAAATTTAATGGAGAGGGTTATTCAAACTGGAAGTCAAATTTAAATACAATATTAGTAGTTGATGATCTGAGGTATGTGTTAACGGAGAGTGCCTTCCTATTCTCAGTTTGACGACAAACCAAAACGTTCGGATGTTTATGATAGGTGGGTAAGGGCGAATGAAAAGGCAAGGGCCTATATCTTAGCGAGCATATCCAATGTGCTCAACAAGAAATATGAACCCATGCCCACAACCCGTGAAATTATGGTATCATTACAGGATATGTTTAGGCAACCGTCATCTTCTGTTCGACACGAGGCTATAAAGTATGTTTATAACTCGCAAATGAAAGATGGAACCAATGCCAGGGAACATGTCCTAGACATGATGGTTCATTTTAATGTCGTAGAAGCTCATGGGGCTGCCATAGATGAAACTAGTCAAGTTAGTATGATATTAGAGTCTCTTTCGAAGAGCTACCTAACCTTCTGTACTAATGCTGTAATGAATAAAATAAATTACAATTTGATTAATTTATTAAACAAACTATAGACTTATTAGTCAATGATGAAGTTGAAAGAGAGTGAAGCAAATGTTGTTTCACGACAAAAGAAATTTTTGAAGAGTTCTTTGTCAGGAATGAAACCCACTGACAAAAAGAAGTCTGTCCCTTCATCATCTAAAGACAAAATTGTACAGATGAAAAAAAAGGGAAAGGGTAATAAACAACCCACTGCAAAGAAAAACAAGGCTCCCAAAGGAAAATGTTTCCATTGTGGAGAAGACGGGTATTGGAAACGAAACTGCTCGAAGTATTTGGCTGAGAAGAAAGTGGAAAAGGCAAATCAAGGTAAATCAGATTTACTTGTAATTGAAACATGTTTAGTAGAAAATTCTCACTTGACTTGGATATTCGATTCAGAAGCCGCTAACCATGTTTGTACTTTTCTATAGGAAACTAGTTCTTGAAAACAACTCTCAGAGTACGAAATGACTTTCAAGGTGGGAATAGGGGAAGTGATTTCAGCGGAAGCAGTGGGAGATGTTAAGTTGTTTTTTGGAGATTTTTTTGTCTTGTTAAGAAATGTATATTATGTACCAAAGATGAAAAGAAACTTAATCTCCATATCATGTCTACTAGAAAATATGTATAAAGTATCTTTTGAAGTTAATGAAGTGTTCGTTTTTTCAAGAGGTGTTCATATCTGTTCTACTAGACTTGAAAATAACTTGTATGTGTTAAAACCAACTGACGCAAAAGCCATTTTAAATATAGAGATGTTTAAAATGGCAGAAACTCAAAATAAGAAATGGAAAATTTCTTCAAATGCCTATCTTTGGCATCTCAGATTTGGTCATATAAATCTCAATAGGATTGAGAGATTATTTAAAAACGGTCATCTAAATCAGTTAGAAGATAGTTCTTTACCTCCTTGTGAATCATGTCTTAAGGAAAAAATGACCAAAAGATCTTTTACTAGAAAAGGTCTTCGTGCTAAAGAACCCCTCGAACTTATACATTTAAACCTTTGTGGTCCGATGAATGTAAGAGCACGAGGTGAATATGAATATTTTTTCAGTTTTATTGATGACTATTCTAGATATGACTATATTTACTTAATAAGTTACAAGTCCAAAACCCATGAAAAGTTCAGGGAATTCAAGATCGAAACAGAAAACCTATTAGGTAAAAGAATTAAAACACTTCGATTGGATCGAGGTGGTGAGTATATGGATTTACAATTCTAGAACTATTTGGTAGATCATGGAATTCAATCCCAATTCACAGCATCCTGGAACACCACAACAAAACGATGTTGCAGAAAGGAGAAACCGAACCTTGTTAGACATGGTTCGATTAATGATGAGTTTTGCTCAGTTACCTCACTTCGTTTAGGGGTATGCAGTATAGACTACGGTATGTATTCTAAACATGGTTCCCTCAAAAAGTGTTTCTGAAACACCGTATGAGTTATGGAAAGGACGTAAAGGTAGTTTACATTACTTTCAGGTCTGAGGATGTCCGACACACGTGTTATTACAAAACCCTAAGAAATTGGAACGATGTTAAAAATTATGCCTCTTTGTTGGATACCCAAAAGAAAGAAAAGGTGGATTGTTCTATGATCCCCAAGAAGATAAAGTATTTTTTTTTACAAATGCTACATTCTTGGAAGAAGATCATATTAGAAGTCATCAACCTTGCAGTAAACTAATATTGAATGAAATGACCAAAGATACTACAGTTAAATCAACAAAAGTTGTTGATCAAGCTGGTCCATCAACAACGATTGTTTCCCCATCACATTCTTCTCAAGAGTTGAGAATGCCTCGACGTAGTAGGAGGATTGTTCATCAACCTGAACGCTACACGGGTTTTAACAGAAACTCAAAACATTATACTTGATGATGGTCTAGAGGATCTATTGACCTTTAAACAGGCAATGGAAGATGTTGATAGGGAATGATGGGTAAAATCCATGGACATAGAAATGGAGTCCATGTACTTCAATTCTGTCTGGGATCTTGTAGATTAACCACATAAGGTTAAAACTATAGGTTGTAAATGAATCAACAAGAGGGAAAGAGACCAAATTGGCAAGATGCAAACCTATAAAGTCAGACTCGTGGCAAAAATTTTTACCCAAGGGAGGGGGTTGACTATGACGAAACCTTCTCTCCTGTTGCCATGATAAAATCAATTCAAACAAAGAAGAGTCTGGTCTGAATTCTGGCTCGACTTGCCCGTCTGCTGCTAAGTCCGGGAATGGCACCAGGCAAGGGCGCCGCTATGCCTCTCAGCTCTGCTGCGACCTTCATTTGGAATACTCTTATCCATTGCCGCATATTATGACTATGAAATATGGAAAATGGATGTCAAGAAAACTTTTTTGAATGGTCATCTTGATGAAAGTATTTTTATGTCGCAACCAGATGGGTTCACTATACAGGGTCAAGAACAAAAGGTTTGTAAGCTTAAAAGATCCATTTATGGGTTGAAGCAAGCTTCTAGATCCTGGAATATAAGATTTGACACTACGAGAAAATCTTATGGCTTTGAACAGAATGTTGACGAACCTTGTGTATACAAGATGATAGTCAACAAAACTATAGCATTCTTGGTACTTTATGTTGATGATATCTTGCTCATTGGGAATGAGACAAGTTACCTTGCTGACGTAAAAAGATGATTAGCATCATAGTTCCAAATGAAAGATTTGGAAAATGCTCAATATGTTCTTGGGATTCAGATTTTTTGAAATCAAAAGAACAGAACCTTAACACTATCTTAGGCATTTTATATTGACAAAATGTTGTCAAGATATAACATGCAAAATTCCAAAACGGATATGTTACCTTTTAGACATGAAATTCATTTATCAAAGGAACAGTGTCCTAAGACACCTCAAGAAATTGAGGAAATGAAAAGAATTCTATATGCATCGGCAGTTGGGAGTCTGATGTACGCTATGTTGTATACATGTCCAGACATATGCTTTGCAGTTAGAATCGTCAGTAAGTTCCAATCTAACCCAGGACACAGTCATTGGACAACTGTAAAAACATCCTCAAATATCTTAGGAGAACGAGGAACTATACGCTTGTGTATGGACCTAAGGATTTGATCCTTACAGGATACACTGATTTTGATTTTCAGACTAACGTAGATTCTAGGAAATCTACCTCAGGATCAATTTTCACTCTTAACGGAGGAGCTATAGTATGAAGAGGCATTAAACAAAGATTTATAGCTGACTCCACGATGGAAGTAGAATATGTAGCTGCATGCGAAACAACTAAAGAAGCAGTATGGCTGCGCAAGTTCTTGACAATTGGTATTAGAGCCAGGTTGCTGATATTCCAAATTCCATTGCTATATTGAATTTCATTTACAGTCTTGGTGGGTTTTATGAATTCTGCAATGCATTTAAGTGTTAAGTGTGGTTGTGGATTGTGGTTGATGGATAATTTCAGGATAATTACCTCTGTTTAAGCTTTCTTTTAAATTTACAGAGTTAATTTGTAAGGGCCCCTATGTTTTTGGGCATAATTAACTTGCTATCGAGTCTGTATTTAAGTTTTTGTTGTTTGAGTCATTCGTGATGAAGCTTTAAACGCATAGAGATGTTGTTCGCTTCGAGGAAGAAGACCAATCGTTGGTCGCATCGTGTAGTCCAGGCTAAACGACCATTTAGATTTGGCTAAACAATCGTTAAGATTTGGCTATGCAATCGTGTTGAAAAGTTCTACTCGATCATGTAGTATTTGCTAAATAATCTTATAACTGATTCTACACGATCGAGTAAAAAGTTTACTCGATCGTGTTGCATTGGCTACTCGATCGCATAAACGCTCGGGGTAAACGATTGCTGAGTATATGATACTCGACACATGGCATGCGTGTTAAATGATCGTGTAGGCTAGCATGCTCATCGTATAGTCATTGGCTACACAATCACTCAGTATAAGATACTCGACACTTGCTCCTCGATCATTTAGACAATCATGCTTCATCGTATAGTCGTTGTCTAAACGATTTCATGACATGTATTACACAATATGTGCTGCACGATCGCATTGGTGTTCATGCTCATCGCATAGTCCAAAGGCACACGATCAATGCTACCGAACGTCTATACTCGATAAAAGTTACTCATGCGATGACTTCACTATAACATTAAGCTTGATCGCAAGGGTAACCACAGCCAGCACAAGCTATACGATTATGCTATACACAATTGACTAAAACACATGCGATGCACATGCGATAGTGCCGATAGTATTATGTCTAAGTCTCTATTCTTGCTCATGCGCTCCCACACATAAACAAGGTGACCGCATACCACCGTATCCTACTTCTAGACGCATGCGATGTGACCGCATACTATCATATCCTATCTACAGAGTGAATACGCTGTGTAATAGCAAATAGAACTTATTCCTAAGCCTCTATTCTTGCTTATGTGATCCAATCTGACTCTCTCAAGCCTAGATTTGGTTTTTAGACTACTCTCTCAAGTATGCACAAATGATGAATGATGCACTCATAAGACAAGGTAATCACATAAAGCATAATTGACATAAGATTATTCCTATCCCTAGGAATACTGCTTACTTCGCTTAGTGAGTTTAACTACTTACCCTCTCGGGCAGTTAGTCGCTGCTGATTCTGCTCATAGACAAGCATTGTGACCGCTCATACACAAGCGTTGCTACAGCCTCACACTAAGCAAAGAGGATTTTTTCACAACACTCGCGCAACGCACACCTCTCGGTGGTTTGCTACATGCTTCATATGTCTATGCCGCATGATTAAGTATATGTTACTCTAGCAATCTTACTTAGTCATTGCAATGAAAGTAAAGGATAATAAAGCAGAGGTAAATGAAGATGGAATCGAAGGAAATAGAGAAATGCATTGATCACAAAATGTATTAATGTCTTAAGCCAAAATGTAATACAATACAGAGATAAAAGAGAGATGTAGGGCCAGATGTAAGCAAGGTCTTGCTTCCATCAGATGTGTGTCAAGGCTGCCGGTGGTGCCATGGATGGGTGATGGAGTAGTCTCTCTCGAGATCTATCTTCGACGAAGCTCTGGTCGTCACTCAGAATGGTTGGAGGAATGAAGAACTCTCAAAGAATGTCTTCTCACGCTTTTGTCTGTGATCACAAGGATTTGCCCTAAGGCAGAAGCTCGGATGCCTTGAAGTTGGGCTCTAAGGCTTCTATTTATAGAGCTCGATCGCCGACAACATTAATGGTTCTGCTTTGAATTTCTGCTGCTAACGGCGTGATGGACCTGCTCTGAATCTCTGCTACTAACGACTGGGTAGGTGAAATGTCAACATCACCTTTTGATACTCCTGAGGTATGCGTTCATGCTTGATTTTCGAAGTATCATCGCATTCCATCACCTTCGCGTTCATCCCTCTATTATGGTTCTTACTCTATAGTCGCAACCTCTATGCGATGGACGCATGCGGTTAATGGCCGCAACATCCATGCATCGAACGTATGCGATCGCCTCTACGATAGTGAGATTCACTGCATGTAATCGATTCCTGTGATGGCTACAAAAATAGACATTTGGACGAAAAATAACGCATAATATTGGGTTAGTCGAGATTTTCAATATCGATCGACGCAAGCTCATTTTTCTCATGAATTCTTAGTATAATCATCGCATATTCTACTTATCAGTCTTCATAATTCTAAATAAAAGTCCTATAATAACGTGCATTTTTGTCGGTTATCATCTACCTTAGCAATATGGTTGGTTTTAATTGTTTCATTCTTTATAAGAGTTATAATTAATGAAATTAGAAGTAAAATCAATAAGAAAGACATGCATGCAAACTTAGGCTTTAATCATGTTTTAAAAGAGTGTTAAAATTTGATTGAGATAGACCTAAGATCATGGTTCTAATGAGATTAGATGCCTAAGTTTAATCTTTTAATTTGGTTTAATAGGATTAAATTGACTAATAAAAGATTAAATATGTACCAAATCTATCTATAAGAGACCTTTTGTCTAAGGCGGGTTCTGGCTAGGCTAGGGTATTTAAGCTAATGAAAACGGATTACCCCTACCTGGGAACCTACTTGGAAAGGTGAATTAGGTAGATTTGCTGCATGCATGCAAATTTAATGATAATCTGTTAAAGTGTTTAATAAGACTTGAATCAAACTTGTGTAATTATCAAAAGCAAGTGTTAGTTTTAAGCAAATTAAACATCCACTTAGTTAAAATCAGTAGCCGGATTTACTAAGTTAATGAATCCCTAGGTAGAACATTCAGTGAGAGGTAATTGGAGTATATGATACTTCACTTTACTTCAACACGTTTCTCCCTAAAAGTTCACACCGTGAGATCTATCCTTGACCTCGAGGCACCCTGGGAGTGTCCCCCTATAGGATGGCATTAGGGTAGGTCAATACCAAGGTGAATGGAGAGAATGTTTATAGTAATTGGGAGAGGGACGTGTGACAACATATCCAATGGTCTCTCTCATTAGGTTGGATAAAGTTTTCGTGCACTGCCTCGAATCACCCTGTGAGTGTCCCCTTAAAAGATGGTTGTATTTGCACAACTCTTTATCTGATCTCCAGAAATGGATAGGGTTGCTTTAGTCTCTTGTCTTCATATGCTTTTTCCCTACGGTTGGCACATTAGGGTTGGACTTTAGGGCCTTAAATGAGGGGTTATACTTACACGGAATTGTTAAGGATGTTAACAAATTCTGGACCGAATAATGGTGACTGTTAGATTCAGTTACAAGGAGTTGTTTCTGTCTAATGGTTGAGATGTCTCATCCCAGTGAAGGGGCACTTAATCACCCCACTAGTGACTTTTGTCTTGCCTCACTAGGGCATCATTGCAAAATAGATGTCATTTAGGGTACAATAAAACTATTTTGCTAAAACTAAATTGGTGTTAAAAGTGGTAATGCAAGTAGACTCATTAAGTTTGTTTTCTTTTCAGCAACCTTTTAAAATGGCTACCACTACACTTGCACTTTTAGCCGTCGATAAACTGACTGGCGAGAACTACGCTATTTGGAAAAATACTATAAACACGATACTTATCATCAACGACTATAGTAGATATGTGATATCAAACTATAAGTTAAAAATATAATATGATTATATTTATTAATATTTTAGTTGGTTAATTATATGATAATTAACCCAAAAATCAATGGTTAATTATATGATAATTAACCCAAAAATCATGTTTGGATGTGGGTTAGTGGGAATGAGTCGGTTATTGTAACTGATGAAATAAAAATGAAATCGTTTCATTTTGAATCGTCGTCCAAAAGAAAAAGAGAAGCACGCGTTGGTGATATCGTAAACGATCGCTTAAAAGAATCGAGAGCCTATATAATAGTAACTCTCTGCTTAAACGATCGTCCACCTCGCGCTTAAATGATCGCACACTAGTTCCTACATGATCGCATAGCTTCTCTAAACGATCGTAATGTGTGCCAGTTTTCTAAACGATCCTATACCATTTCCTAAACGAACGTTCAGTAAAACCTACACGTTCGTGTAGCTTCTCCTAAACGATAAGCATTTTGCTATGCGATAGCGTCTTTTTCTCTCCCACTTGCTTATCGCTGACACGATCTGTCCTTCCTCTACCAAATTCACCAAAGAACATGTTTTGGGTTCTCACTCTAAGAATACCCGAGGTTCTTTTTTGGTGGTGTCGTCCCCGTAGCGTTCGTGTTCGTGCGGTTGTTCGTGTTGCTATAGTCGACGTGGCTGTTGGGCGTTGGATGATCGGATGGAGGGTTCCACTGCTTTGAGTTCCGAAGTTTGAAGACTGTCTTCAATTGGTATGGCAACTCATTCCCTTGTTATTTTCATATTCATAGCATGTCGTTAATTAAGATTTGTGTGCATAACTGTGCGTTTGAATGTATATTGTTGTATTTCGGTCACTGTGAGATCAGAGCGATCAGAACGTGCTCATGGAACTCTTAGGTAAGAGATCATTCACACACAACCTGCTGTTCCGCAGGGTAGGCGACCAACGTCCAATGACAAGGGAAAATGTTTCCATTACAACCAGGATGGGTACTGGAAGCAGAACTGTCTACGTAGGTATGTCCTCATATGCATTGATATTTGGTAAGGTGTGTCATTTGCCTTTGGAGCTGGAATACAAGGCACTATGGGCGGTAAAGAAGCTAAACTTTGACTGGAGGAAAGTAGGAGAAGCAAAAAAACTTCAACTGGTCGAGCTGGAGGAATAAAGGATCAACGCATATGAGAACGCAAAGATTTACAAGGAGCACACAAAACACTGGCACAACAAACATATATACGGTAAGAACTTCCAAGTCGGGCAGAAGGTCTTTTTATTCAACTCACAACTACGGCTCTTCCCTGGAAAATTAAAATCACATTGGTTCAGACAATTCATAGTTAGAAAGGTATTTTCACATGGCACGGTTGAATTATCAAATGATGACGGAACCAAAATATTCAAAGTTAATGGGCATCGAGTTAAAGCGTATCACGGAGAAGGTTGGCATCGCCAAGTCGAGTCCGTGGAGTTGAGAAACTTTGAATAAAGGAAGATGTAGGTGGTCCCTACGCTATCAGACGATCGAAATTCACCAGGGACGCAAGCTTTGGGAATCATGGAATCTTCAACTTTTCTCTACTACTTTGAATTTTCATTCTACTATATCTTTTCAGCTCTTTATCTATTCTTATTCAAAAAAAAAAAAAATGGAGATTGCGGTAAAAGAATTTTATTTTGTTTAAAATTATTTGACCCTCTCACTGCTTTTCTTGCAATGATCGAGGCGCAGGATTGCGGAGGTGTTACACAAAGAAGCAACTTATCTTATTCCGTCACCACAATCCAAAGAAGATAAATCGCCACAAAGAATGATGTTGATGCGGGTGACAACACAAATTTGGGGGTTGTATTCTTCCTTAACTTTATTTCAATTTTTGCGCTATCGCATCACATTTCAATTTTAAAAGTTTTATCACCGCATCCTCTTTGACTACCGCAATCATTTAATATTGATAAATTTAGTAATTCACCGCATGAGTTCTTTGCCAATTATGAATTCAATGATGAAACACATGCTTCTATTTTTTTCTCATATATACTAGAATCAACTTAATCTTAGAAAATTCACCTCATGAAATATTTCTAGAAGTTAGAAATCTGCTAGCTTTCTTTCAAACTCTCTTTACGTAGCTTTCTAAGAACATCACATGATTTCTTTCAATCTTTTGGCAATGGGGACATTACCTCATTTTAAATTTAGGGGTGGGGTATTTATTTTCGACCTTGCCATTTTTAGCTCTTAAAAAAAAAAAAAAAAAACAACTCCACTGTCAACACAATGGGAAAACCCATGTTGATAAGAGTTAAGTTGTGAAGAGCACTTACCCGTAGGGGATGTCCGCATGACACACGTGGGAGAAAGCCAAAACGAAAGTAAGTTGCCAGGATCAACGCATAAATACAATGACCGCAACTCCGCTGCCAAGAAGGTATGAGTTTAGTATGAGAAAGAGCGCATTGCTCGAAGTTGGATATCTGCATGACACACGTGGGGGCAAGCCAAAACGAAGGCAAGGCACTTGGATCAGCACAAGGTCAGAAAAAAATAATAATAATTGACACCCCGGTGGAAAAGTTTTCTTTTTAAAATAAATCATGCGATGTTTCGTAAGTTAGTAAAGTTCTTTTGAAGGTTAAGTTTGCGGTCCCTTAGGTCTTAGAAATATTTTCAGAGGAGACTTGAATAAGACTTGAGGAAATTTTGGTGTATAGGATTGAAATGAAGTATCCTTGAGA